>NC_069499.1:1246500332-1246861166 GCF_027579735.1 Bombina bombina
ATTTACAACCATTTGTGCCATAATTGCACAAACTATTTGTAAATAATTTCAGTGAGAAACCTAAAGTTTGTTAAAAAAATTGTGAAAAAGTGAACGATTTTTTTTATTTGATCGCATTTGGCGGTGAAATGGTGGCATGAAATATACCAAAATTGGCCTAGATCAATACTTTGGGTTGTCTACTAAAAAAAAATATATACATGTCAATGGATATTCAGGGATTCCTGAAAGATATCAGTGTTCCAATGTAACTAGCGCTAATTTTGAAAAAAAAGTGGTTTGCAAATAGCAAAGTGCTACTTGTATTTATGGCCCTATAACTTACAAAAAAAGCAAAGAAGATGTAAACATTGGGTATTTCTAAACTCAGGACAAAATTTAGAAACTATTTAGCATAGGTGTTTTTTGGTGGTTGTAGATATGTAACAGATTTTGGGGGTCAAAGTTAAAAAAAGTGTTTTTTTTTTCAATTTTTCCTCATATTTTATAATTTTTTTATAGTAAATTATAAGATATGATGAAAATAATGGTATCTTTTGAAAGTCCATTTAATGGCGAGAAAAACGGTATATAATATGTGTGGGTACAGTAAATGAGTAAGAGGAAAATTACAGCTAAACACAAACACCGCAAAAATGTAAAAATAGCCTTGGTCCCAAACGGACAGAAAATGGAAAAGTGCTGCGGTCATTAAGGGGTTAAAGGGACATTTACTTTTACAAGCTGCAAAAGAGAACTTTGTCTTTTTTGTTACAAGCCTGCTTAAAGGGACATTTACTTTTACAAGCTGCAAATAATAGCATTATCTTTATATATTATTAACCTGCTTAAAGGGACGTTTTCACTTTTGTGGCTTCCCAGCGTACTGGAACAATTATTATTTTTTTAAACCAATCTTGTCTGTTTCCTGAGTGGGTCACGTCCTGGTTATTTCTCAGTGTGCTAGCGTGTGTTTTACTATTCACGCTAGCAGTTGGGTTGCACCCCGGACTGATTCCCAAACGGCTGACAGTAGTAGTTTAACTGCTTCTACATACATTTTCTCTTTCAAAGTGGATTCCCCCAGATTTATTCAACTGGGGTGATTGAAAAGCCCTACTCTCACACAATTGGTTGCTTTTGGGTAGGGGGGGTGGCATTGCAATAATGTTCTGTTGTGCAATAATAAATAAGGGGAACATATCCACCCCAGAATATTCAATCAAGTGTGGAAAGGTTCAAAACTTGTAAATTATGTTTGCTTGCCATTTGTGCAGGCAGGGGCAAAACTTGCCTCGTGCCCCCTCCTCTCTTGCCTTCTGTGGATTTACTTTCTTTCAAAAAAATATTTTATGTTGATTCTCCCCTTGCTTATGTCTTAGGAAGAAGAGTTATCCCTGAAACATCAGAAAGGCCTGAAAAAAAAGGAGATTTATTTTAAATATTTTGGGGGCGTTTTTGTGTCTAGGGGTTCTATTTATTAATGTGCGGAAAGACATGATCTGATATAGTGGATCTTGTCCGCAGCACATCAATAAATGCTGACAGCGTGCATCAGCAGTTCTTGTAAACTGCTGGTGTAATACTGCCCCCTGCAGATTCGCAGCCAATCAGCCGCTAGCAGGGGTGTCAATCAGCCCGATCGTATTCGATCGGGCGGATTGCTGTCCACAACCTCAGAGCAGTGACGTGCGGTGAGGTCAGAGGCTGGTGAGGCACTAGATATGATACGACGGAGAAACACATATACAGCGGGCTGCAAGTACCCCCAACAGGGCAGGTTTTAATTATAGTTAAACCAGTGCATGGGTGAAATAATCAGCTGATGGGTGAGAGCAAGTTAGTAAACATGTCAGCTGATTACTTCAGTTGTGCACTGAATCATCTATAATAAAAACCTGGCCTGTTGGGGGTACTTAAGTACCATAGTTGAGAAACACTGCACTAAAGCACCAGCTCATATGAAATGTGTTGATTACCTGGAGAATAAATCACACATACTCTACTAACTGACACACACACTCACACAATTCTATGGCACAGTGCCAGTTACTAAGCAATTAGAATGATACACAATCTCTTCTCTTCTCACTACTTTGTTGTAAAAATAGAAATAATTTACCATACAAATTTTACATAAAGGACAAGTTATCAATACTGCCAACACAGCTGCTGCAATATGGTGCCCAAGAAATGCACGTGCACATCCCACTTAGGTATGCTCTTCAACAAAGGATACCAACATAATGAATTATCCTTTGATATAATATACCAAAGTATAATAATAAAATTAAAATAGAAAGTTTGGTTTTTTTTGTGTGCAATTTCTATCTGAATGATGGAAATGTAATTATGACTTTCATGTTCCTTTCAAAAACTGATTTGATTTGCTGACATGGGGCCAGTAATAGTTAAGTGAAAGCTAATTTTCCAAATATAAATAACTGGAAAAGTATCTTAAACTAGCTTACCTCAATCATGAAAGTTTAATTTTGAATGTCCTGTGACTATGTGTTTAACCAGTTACTGTACAGTGGCATTATTTCTCAAAACATTTAACAACTGCAATAATTACATATATTTTTTAAATGACTCATTATCTCCTTTAATTAATATAAACTTGTATAAAAGCAGCACATATTAAAAACACAATGCAAAAAAACGTTCAATTGATTTGTGAATTACAAGTTAACAGCAGGCTTTAAATAAATGGAGACACAGAGAAAAATAAAAATAAAAAGAGATACTGCATCCTCTAACTGAACAGACATAAAAAAATTGTACCTAGAGAGGGCGGAGCGAACGGCCGACTAAGATGGCCGCACCGCACTGAGGCTCCGTGTACAGACTGGGTGCCTTCGACACTAAAAGCGGCACAAAATGCTTTATTCGACAAGAACACAACGGAGAATTTAGTCGGAACCCTCAGCCGACATCACAGCGTGACCCTTCAAACAGCGGAGTAAAACACTGAACCCCGGCACAACCAGAAGGAACTGCGGCCCAACACGGAGAGCATGACACTTGCCGCGTGGGACACAAGCTGAACTACTGTGCATGCCTGCGGATGATTCCGAGCTGAACTCACAAGCTTTTCATCCCCTAGACGGGGTCACTATCGGCAGCAGGCAGCAGACTCACAGTCTCCCAAGGAGATAGCTATGACACATCGCTGATGCACGGAGACTACCGGTGGCGGTAACGTATGTAAAATATGCAACATACATAAAGTTTATGGGGATAAGTAACGCTCTGTTTGCATGAACACATGGGCCCACTGTGAATACCACATTGCCTTACTGGTAGAGACATTTCACCAAGCTAGAGGAGTGCTTAGACCTGCATAGCAGAAAATTTTTCTGGGCGAATTGAAAGTGACTGATCAAAGTAAAATGGCGCAATAGATACACTGGGGATATGTTAACACACTACTAAAGCTACATAAGGAGATATACTTAATACCGACACCGACCGAATCATCTTGAAACACTACAGTGTCTGGAATCTGCTTACTTTCAGTCACGCAATAAGCAAGAAACACCTCTTCTCACAAAATCTCTGCCTAACTTATAGAATGGTTCTAAAACAGATTCTTGCAGCCTTCTAGGCCTTATTAGAGTTGGCCACGTATCTATCTATACCCTGTACCCCTACTCCTTTTCCCGTCACACGTTGTGGTGACGGGTCATACCCAGCTCTCCTTCTCTGTGATCACCCTGTGAGGGTAAATTCCCCGGGGGGTATAGAGGTCTCTGGCCGCTTAGAGAGGACTTTTCACAAACAACAGCAAGACAACATGTCGCAAAGGAAAAACACCAGGCAGGATAAGGCTCTTAAACCTTCACAGGTCACTCAGGGAGCGGTACATGAGTTCTTTAAACAAATGGATCAGACAGTACAAAAAACAGCAGTGAACGCACCACAAACTCCCACCACTAGCGACCACATTGACACCTTGGTTGCCCCTGTCTGCTTACCACCTACAGAGCAAGAGCTAGAAAATGACCCCCCTATTACTTACAAGGCTATAGTGGCCCTGATCGAGCAAGTAAAGTCGTGCATCAGAGACGAATGCGCTGACTTGAAGAAGGAAATAAATGATCTTGGCCACAGAGTCGACTCATTAGAGGAGCACGAATATGTGATGGCGCAAAAAATAGCAAAAATTGCAGCACATCAAACACATCATTCCCAACACATAAATGAATTAGAAGACAAAATTGACGATTTGGAAAATCGTTCAAGAAGAGGTAATTTGCGCTTTAGAGGGGTCCCAGAGTCAGTACTAAACAACGAACTCCAAGATTATCTACAGGCCCTGTTTGCAGAAATATTAGGAGAGGAGACCTCAGAAGATTCCATTATCCCACTTGATCGAGCACACCGTGCTCTTCGTCCGAAACCCCCAGATGACTCCCCGCCTAGAGACATTGTAGTGCATTTTCAGAACTACAGACAAAAAGAAGAGCTCTACAACGTAACTAGAAAACGACAAGCTATAAGTTTCCAGGGCCACAAAATCCAGGTTTACCAAGACCTATCAGTGAGAACATTACAAAAACGAAGGGACTTTCAAATTCTTACATCCCATTTAAGATCACTGCGTATCCCTTACAGATGGGGTTTCCCCACGTCAGTAATATCAATGAAGAATGGCAAGAAGATAGAATGTACCTCTATATCAGAAATAAACAGATTCTGCAACATGATGAACATTCCACAGCCCCCTACAGCAGACTCCCAATCACAAAAAGAAAATCAGAAAATTCAGGGCAGCCCTAAATCACAAAGGCGCCCAAACCCTGACCCGCTAAATAAACAGAACAAAAGAAGACAACTACTACAGACGGAGGCTGACATAATGGACACAGACTCAATTGGATAAGTACTTTTGATTACCCATTTGTGCTTCTAGCCATGCTGCTCTTATGACATGAAAGGCTGAACTGCCCAATAAGAGACTTTTATGTATATATAGAGTCCCTAGGCCGAGTATATATACAGCTGCTGGAAGGGCGACCTATTAGCCTACTAGCCTAGCTCATATAGATATCCACCACAGTTAAGTAGTTCTTAAAATGATCTTAGACCCAACTAATCTGCCTTAACATTTAGATCCCTCACATGGTATAAATGTATTATTTAATAATGGGGTCTGAATTGAATGTTTGTTCTCTTATGTTGAATTATTACATGTTTTTCTACTTAAAGAATTCTAGTTTTTTTAAAAAAACAAAAAAAGGGGAAAAAAACAAAAGTTTTCACTAAGGAGACGTTGTTATCTCACTCTGTTGTATTGTTGTTGCCTTTGTTTGCTATAATCACCTAACTGTTATATCTGTTATTATAATCCTCTATGCACTAATTATATATAACCAAACATCTTAAAATTGTTCTCTTTGCCCTACGGAGCAAGATACGTCACTATGACGTCCCACTCCCCTACAGTACCCAAAAAGCGTCAGAGGGCTATGATTAAAATACTGCACTAGCTAGCTTCACGTTAAGCTAAATACTCCCCACTAAGCAATAGCCGCATTACCGAACTTTAATAAAAACATCTAGACACCCGGTCTGTAAAAAAGCCCCCAACTTAGAACTTACAACCGCAGACCTTAATTGTTAATCCCTGCACTTTGGAGCTCAGATTGCGGACTCTGAACTGCAGGTTCTACCCCAGCATTTCCACCCCCTAGACTCCCCTCATTTCTTTTGTATTTCAATCCCGAACTCTCCCACAGCTGTCTTTCCCCCTACACCCCTTTTACCATTACCCACACTCTTATACAGCACACCTTTATTGCTCTAACTCAAGCCAATACACTGACCAGACTAGATTAACTCCTTTTTAGTATCATAGTACATTGATCTTACCACGATATGGCCCAAATGCTTAACAACAGAGTGGGCACACTCCAAATTGCAACTCAAAATGTTAAGGGGTTCCTCTCGGCTGAGAAACGCTCCATAGCTTTCCATGACTTTTACAAGAGGAAAATAGACATAGTAATGACCCAAGAAACCCATTTCACTAGACACAAAGAACCCACCTTATCCAAGAGATACTTTGACCAACACTATTGTAACTCAGGCCCAAATAGAAAAAATGGAGTGTGCATCTCATTTAGACGCAACACTCCCTTTGAACTCTTGCAGCGGTACGTAGATAAGGAAGGCAGGATACTTGTCCTGGTAGGACTTTGCTACGGAACCCCGGTAACTTTTGCCAACATATACGCCCCAAACAAACCTACCATTCACTTTTATAAATCAGTAATTAACATTCTTATAGACAATGCTAAGGGCCCGATTATACTTGGAGGAGACTTCAACTTCCCCATGCAACCTGCATTAGACACCTCAACAGGAAGATCATACTTACGTAAAAACACCCTAAGGAACAACTATACGGCCCTACAATCCATAAACCTCTTTGATACCTGGAGAATAGCACACCCAACCAAGAGGGACTATACCTTTTTTTCCCACCCCCAACACTCATATTCTCGACTAGATTACATCCTGAGTAGTCAAGCTCTCCTTTCGAACATGATACACTCCAAAATAACCCACACAACTTGGTCCGACCATAGTATGGTTATCACAACATTCCAATGGACAGGTAGGACTCGCAACACATTAAATTGGAGACTTAATGACTCCTTGCTTACTAGCCAGGAGATTGTAGATGAGCTCAGAGCGACATCAGAGGAGTTCTTCTCCCTGAACAAACCAGAGGACACGTCGTCCGCGAACAACTGGGAGGCATACAAATGCTACATACGTGGCATCCTAATAAAACACAATGCCAAGCAGAAGAAATTATATACGACTCAATTTTCCGCGCTAACCTCTGCATTGACCGTGCAAGAAACTTTGCATAAAGCTGATCCAAAGTCCACCGCTAAGCTAGCTGACTTAAATGAAGCAAGAGAAAACCTAAACAAATTTCTAACACAAAGAGCACATGTGAGAGCCCTCACAACCAAATCTAGATTTTTTGCGGACAGCAATAAGGCAGGCCGAATGCTAGCCAGGTCACTTAAAAAGCAGAAATACTCCACTTTTATCAAATCTCTTAAAGTAGAATCGGATAAACACACTTCTAAAATTGAGGAGATCACAAACCAGTTCATTTCCTACTACACAAACCTATACAATATAACAAAAGACTCAGCGCTAGATGTACAACACAAGCTGAACTCCTTCTTAGCGAACATTCCTACGCCCGCCCTTACAGATGACGACAGGCAAATATTAGATTCCCCTATTACATTAAAAGAAGTTATCCTGGTAATCAAATCACTACCTGGGGGGAAGTCCCCTGGTCCGGATGGCATCACCGCAAAACTATACCAACTCCTCCAAGAGCAAGTAAGCCCTCATCTCTGTTCACTATTCTCAGACATAGACCAAGGTACAGTTTTCCCTAGCACTTTATTAGAGGCATTAATAACTGTGATCCCGAAACCAAATAAAGCTACAGATATTGTAGGCAACTATAGACCAATATCACTCATTAATATAGATATGAAGATATATGCCAAAATCCTAGCGAACCGCATAAATACAATATTGCCTAAAATAGTTCATCCGGACCAGGTGGGCTTCATTAGAGGACGGGAGGCCAAAGATAACTCTATAAGACTGCTCCATACGTTACAATTCGCCCGTGACAACCATACCCCGATGTTCCTACTGTCCACTGACGCGGAGAAGGCTTTCGACAGGGTGGACTGGCAATTCATGTGGGCCGCCCTGTCGAAGTTTGGCTTTTCCGAAACGTTCATTAATAGAATACAGGCCTTATATCATAACCCAAGCGCTAGAGTTAAGATTAATGACGTCACCTCCCAATCGTTCCCTATATCGAATGGCACAAGGCAGGGGTGCCCACTTTCACCCTTGCTATTTGCATTAACAGTAGAGATTTTAGCAATACAAGTGAGAAATAACCCACATATCCAAGGCATAAAACTAGGCGATATAGACCAGAAATGCCTCTTGTTCGCGGATGATGTGATTTTCACTTTAAAATCACCGTCGACCACACTTCCAGCACTTCTCGATACATTGGAGAACTATAAACAAATCTCTAACTTTTGTATTAATATGGATAAATCTGGCCTTATGCCGATCAACTTAACATCACAAGAAGTTGAAAATTTAGCGCACATAGGAAGGTTTAGCATAACTGATAAACTTCAATACTTAGGACTAGCTATATCATATGATACTGACAAGCTTTTTACAGACAATTTCCTCGCACTCCAATCGCGCACCAAGAACTTACTGGAAAAGTGGCATTCACAGGGACATTTGTCCTGGTTTGGAAGAATTAACACAGTTAAAATGATGATCATTCCTAAATACCTATATATCTTCCAAACACTTCCACTGGCTCTCCCAAACTCATACCTCAAGACACAACAAAAGCTAATTAATTCATTTATCTGGTCGTACAAACGCCCAAGAGTGACACAGAACACATTATACCTTAGCAAAGAGGACGGGGGTCTCAATGTTCCTAATATCACCAACTACTACAGAGCAGCACATTTAGCAAGGATCATCTCTTGGAATCACGCACTTCCAGCAAAATTATGGGTACAGATAGAGGGGCACTTAACACAGACCAGACACATGAGAGATTTACCCTGGCTCCCTAAAGCCACTAGACCACATTTGGCGCAGCGTAATGACTACATTAGAGCTACACTCGAAGTGTGGGACTATATCATATCGCATACCAAAGGTATATCGACCGTAATTTCTCCACTTACCCCACTACTCCACAATCATTTGTTTCTACAACACAGTAGATTTACTCACACTAATCCAGTAAGACACTTGCAGAACCTTCCTCTATACATTTTTGTAGGCCCAATGGGCATAAAAGACAGAACTGTACTAGCAGAAGAACTAGGGCCCCCCTTTCATAGCTGGTATGCATACCTGCAAATTAGACATGCTATACACAACAACCCACACAAGAAAGATATCCTTAGACCACTAACCGCATTTGAGCAACTATGTACCAATCCTGTCATCATGAGAGCACACCTGTCCATAGCATATAAAATCCTTAGGAATAAATTTCCTGTGACACGCCCTTCCTACCTAGTTAGGTGGTCTGAGGAGATACCATATGACCTAGACGATGAAGATTTGCAACGTTGTTTCCGTAACATACACGCCTCTTCAACCTCCCTCTTGTTATCAGAACTAAATTACAAAATCATGGCCCGCTGGTATCTGACCCCACACCGCCTGCGGGTTATTTACCCGACGGCCTCTTCTAGCTGTTGGAGAAGATGTGGTGAGACGGGCACCATGACACATATCTGGTGGTCCTGCTCGAGTCTAACCATATTTTGGCAACAAGTGGCTAAACTGATGAACGAAACACTAAACATAGAAATCACACTAAACCCTCACATCATTCTCCTTAACCATACTCCAAAACTCCCTTGCGCCTATAGAAAAAAGCTCTTCTTAATAATGCTGACATGTGCCAAGAGACTAATTCCTAGGCTTTGGAAATCAACAGAAATTCCCACAATAGCCCAATGGATAGCTGAGGTTAATCATGTGATACTCCTAGAAAAAATGCACTACTGCTACCTAGGTAAACAAGAGATGATAACTAATGTACAATTTATCTGGGAGCAAAGGCCTCATAGTACCCCTTAGAGCAGTATAGGAACCAATAGAAAACCACTCTGAATCGTTTACTGGGTTTAAAAACCAAGTACTAATAATTAAACATTTAAAAGCAAACACGCAAACTATTGGCTGTTAGTTAAGAACATAAAACCATCACTTTAAGCTATTAATTCTACATGTACAAACTTGTCAGTGTATGACCTGATTCTCTCCCCTCCCCTACCCCAGATTCCTGCTCCCTTGAGTGCACATTCCGATCCCCATAAACCACCTTGAGAAAATCACTAAGATGTGCAGTACCAGCTCAACACATTGAATTCAGAATGTCTCCCCTTTCTCCCCCTTCCTCTCCTAACAGTCTTTATACTTCCCTCTTTGTTTATCCCTCATATATCCTACCTCCCCCCCCTCGCCACCCACAAAAAAGCTGGGCCACTGGTTTACTGTTGTTTGACAATGCTTATTCTGATATTATTGTATTATTGCTTACATATTTACGATGTCAAGAATTTACATTTTGATTTGTTGTAACCTAGTGAACCCTATTCTAATAAAAATTATTTAAACAAAAAAAAAAAATTGTACCTAATTAAAGCAAATAACCATGAAAAAGAGAGGCTTAAAAACAATGGTGAGTGCACCCTACCAATATCTATCTCTGCAAAGGATTAAGTTGACTCAAACTGCAGTAACAAATAACACAGCTGCTGCAGGTTACTGACATACAGAACACACATAAAATCACAAACAAATTTAATGCCTATCTCAGTATTCTCTCTAGCTACCAACAGTTAAATAATATTTTTTCCTATGGAAGCTCTTTACACATCATAAACTAAACAAAAAGTATCATTACTGGATTAACTGTACAGTGTACAGCGTACACATATGCCTCAGGGCTCAGACAAACTGTTGTCAGCAGAGCAGGGGTTAAACACACATGGGACATGAATAATGGTCACCAAAAACAGACTCAAGTTAAAAGGAAACTCAGCAGTGAAATCTGTCCTGTGATGTTAAAATATCTCACACAGTCCTTGATATCCATATAGGGGTGGCTGATTTACTTATATAATTTTATTAAGCAATCTGTGAATCTGCTAATGCTAACAGCTATTATTATTTTAATTATGGTCTCTAATAATAGTTGTTAGAATTAGCAGAATCACAGATTGCTTGATAAAATTATATAAGTAAAACATAGCAGCCACTATTATATGGATATCAAAGGTTCATGCTATGATGTGAGGTATATCCATATAATGGTGGCTGCTATGTTTTACTTATATAATTTGTTATTAAACAATTAAATCTGCTTGCTAATGCTAACACTTACACTAACAGACACAGGCTCAGCTCTGACTACTAAGAGAGTGCTTAAAAGGAAGGCAATAAGACAGATAGCATACTTTGCTCAAATTGCTGGTATTACTGTAATGGGCAGTTGGTCACTGGTCTGGGTGTGGGCAACTGAGATCCGGACTAGTCCACTAAACACCACATATATTTATATTGTGAAAACTCTCAATGCAAGAGACTGTGTCCATGCTTAAATGTTTAAGCAAAGAAAACATACAAATACCTTAACAGGAAAAGTGCATCTCAGAATTATTAACAGTTGAGATTTATTTGCTAAAAAACCCTGTAAATTACTATTAGCAGGTTGCCAACTGACTTGCTGAGCAAATACAAGAGTGGAGACTATAATTTAAATGTTCATTATTTATATATCCTCATAATCCATATCCAACAACTGCCCTTAATATTATAAATTTTCATAAGTCCCCAGAAGGTCTTTAAAACTAACACATCACCTGTTTTTTTTAACCACAAGTCAGTAACTGTCTGACACCCTCACACTCTCTCTCAGACCAGTCAGCTCTCTCCTGCTGCAATGGCGACGACGACGACACAGACAGGAAGGACACAGTCACTCACTAACATGTGCTGAGGACTCGGCAGGCACAAGTTCCAGACTTCCAGCTCCCTCCTGTTTCACTGACATGACACTACTCGCTCTCTCTCAGACCAGTCAGCTCTCTCCTGCTGCAACGGCGACAATGACACAGACAGGAAGGACACAGTCACTCACTTACATGTGCTGAGGACTCGGCAGGCACAAGTTCCAGGCTTCCAGCTCTCTCCTGCTTCACTGATATGACACTACTGTTCCCGCCAACAACGCCAGTAACAGTCTGACGTCTCTCAACCAAGCCCGGCACGCCTCCCTGGCAGCGCAGATGCTGATTGGCTGTCTGGTTAGCTCCATCATAGAGGCGGTTTTGAGAACCGCCTCTATTGGAGCATGGTATGGGCCCGGTAAGACACCACTGGGTGTCGCTAGCTCATAGTGAGCTAAGAACACTCTCAGCATCCATGTTGCGCAATCTATGGAGGGCAGCTGAACGCCTCACTGCCTCTTGATTGCGCAACACGGATGATAAATGCAATGAATTATATATTATGCTATATGGGATATTGGGATCACATCTGCGCTGGCGAAAAGGGGGAAGGGGGGGCATGGTAAAAAAAATAAAAATAAACAGAAAACCACTCAACTTTTTTATTTTTAATTAATCATTTTGAAAACTTTTTTTTCTGATTTGACAGGGGAGGCACTGCCTCCCTTGCCTCCTATTACTGCACGTCACTGCCTCAGAGGTGGCGGATGAGTTAAGGAGCAGTGGTCTTCCGCTACAGCTACTGCTTCTTAAATAGACCTCTATGTGTGTGTGTGTCTATATAAGTGTATGTATGTGTGTTTATATGTGTGTGATTGTGTTTATGTGTGTGTGCATATGTGTGATTATGTTTGTGTGTTTATGTGTATCTGTGTGTGTGTGTTTACGTGTGTGTGTGTGATTGTGTTTATGTGTGTGTATAAATAGAGATTGCAAAATTGCAATTCATTCTTTTAAAATGAAGCAATCAGGATTAAATTCATTATAATTTAAAGAGAAGCTTTAATGTGGTGGTTTGTATGAAAATCCCTCTGTCATATTGCAATGTGCCCAAATACTTTCAAGAGCTGATGTCTGTTCTGCATTTATCTAAGGTTTTGAGTAAGAAATAAACCCACTTTTTCAATATTTTGTCCATTTTGGTTGCTTCTAAAAAAATAAAAAATAAGGCATTCAGAATAACATGTATATACAACAAAAGGAATTTGCTGCTTCCAAAATCTTGGAGCAGAGTCTAAAAGAAAGTAAATATAATGTAAATGTTAAAAAATAATCTCTACTATTCTTTTTAACTGCTTTTTTATCTTTCTATGCACATGACATAGAATGAGTTGTCATGCGAATCTCGCCTGTGAGTGCACGACAATCCGATGCAGATCTGATGCTGTTGTCATTAATTCCCCTAGCTGCAGGCCACAGTCGTTTGGTGGTGTAGTGGATGGCACCCCCAAAGCTGCATGGGAGTGCAAGTGATGTCACCAAAAATGTAACATCACAGAGGGAGAGGACCAGGAAGTGACAGGCAGCAATGGGAGCAGGATAGTGGGAGATTATTCATACCATTTGATCTCAGCTCCCTTACTAGCCATTTAACCTGCTCTTTCTAATTGTTGTGGTCTTTGAAAGTTGCAAACCCTAAAACATTTATAGGCTTAATTTAAAAAAAAAAAAACCCTGTTATTTCTAGGGACCCCCACATAAAGCCCCTCTCTTAAATAAAAATATGAGTTATATCTCTATAGCAGGGCCACCACTAGGTAATGTGGGGCCCTTTATCGAACCATTGACCAGGGGCCCCCTCACCATTTTGACCATTGAAATCTTTGACCAAGTGATTAAATTGTGTGCACACTTTATTCTTGAGATTAGTCAAACCTTAAAATGTTGTAAAGGTAATAATAAAAGTATTTGATATATGCATTACACAAAAATGGCTTGTCTAGTATGTTGTCCTCTATTTAAATATAAACATTCATGAGATTTATTTGTATATACGCTATGATGCAGCAAACAAACACTAGGAGAAAGAGAGAGGAGAGAAAGAGAAAAATGAGGAAAAATAAGAAAAGAGAGAGTAACCAGAGAGAGAGAAGGAAAGGATGAGAGAAAAGGAACAGAGAAAATACAAAGGGTAAGAGAGGAAAAGAAATAGAACAGGGAAGAGAGATCAGAGAGAAAGAGACAAGGAGAGAGGAAAGGAAGAAGGAGGATAGAGGTGGAAAAGAAAGAAGGAATGAGAGAGAATGAAGAAACAGAAGATGAAAGTAAGAGAGGGAGCGGGAGAGAAAACAAAGCTGAGGGGGACAAAGAAGAGATAGCAGAGAGAAAAGAAAGCAAAGAGAGAGAAAAAAGAAAACATGGAGGAGAGAGGGCAGAGAGAAAGAGAAGAGAGGAGGAGAAGGAGAGAGAGAGAAGAGGAGAAAGAAGATATGAAAGAACAATAAAGAGGAAGAGAGGTGAAAGAGAGAGAAAACTGAGGGAGAGAGAAAAAGAGAGAAGTCGTAGGGAAAAAAGAAAAGAGTAATGTGAGAGAGAGAAAAGACAGGAGAGGGAGAGAGAGGTAAGAGAAGAAAGAGAGAGAAATAAAATAGGAGGCAAAGAAACAAAAGATAAGAGAAAATACAGAGAAACAATATTGGACATATGAGAGAAGAGAGAAAGATAAGATGAAGCAGAGAGAGACGAGAGGAGGAGAGTGCAGAGAGAGAGAGAGAGAGAGAGAGAGAGAGAAGAAAGGAGAAAGGGATAAGTGAGAGAATAAATGTAAATTGAGATAAAATTAAAAAAAGAGAGAGAAGATAGATGAAGAAGTTTAAAACAAAGTATGACAAGGACAGAGACGAGATGTCAGAGAGAAAAGAGAAGGAAAAGAGAGAAATGGGAAAACACAGAGGCAGAAAGAGGAAGGAGAGATTACCGAGAGAGGGAGAGTACAGAGGAGAATGAGAGAGACAAAAGAAGAGAGAGAGAGAGTGGAGAGCTGAGATGAGACAGAGAAGAACAGAAAGGATATTAATTAATAATAATAAAATAAGATGGGGCAGGAGATAAGAGAAGAGGAGGAGCGACAGAAAGAGAGATTGAGAAAGAGTAAAGATGAGGAGAGAGGAGAGAAAGAAAAGAAGAGAGGGAAAGGAGGGAGCTAGAAGAGAGAGAAGGAACAGAGAGGAAAGAGAGAATGAATGAAGAATGTAAATATAGATGGAAGAGAGTGAAAGCACAGAGGTAGAGGGAAGACAGAGAGGGAAGAAATGAAGAGAGAGAAAGAGCAGGGAAACAGAATAGAGGAGGAGAAGAAAGGTGAGAGAAAATAAGAGAAGGAGAGGGGTAGAGTTGAAAGAAGAAACAGAGAGGAAAGCGAGAGAGAATAAAGAAAGATGTGAAAGAGGAGAGAGGACAGAGAAGAGAGGGAATAGAGAGAGAGATAATAAAGGGGAGTTGATCAATTTAGACTGTATTTAAACTCTCCAAAGATTCCAATTCACAAACATACGGCTAGATTACGAGTTTTGCGTTATGAGGGGTGCGGTGCTAACTTGCACATTATTGTCACCACTCACTTACCTACAGCACTGGTATTACAGGTTTTCATAAACCCGGCATTAAAAGACAAGAAGTGAGCGTAGAGCAAAACTGTGCTCCATACCGCACTTCAATACCAGCGCTGCTTAAGTCAGCGGTGAGCTGGTTGTACATGCTCATGCACGATTTCCCCATAGACATCAATGGGGAGAAACAAGAAAGAACAGAAGCGCCACATGGCCCAATATTGTTTGGTCCAAAACTTGTAGATCTTAGAATAGGAAAAGGACTCACATTTGGAAGAGCACCTCAATCAGTGCTACAGAGGCAGTCTGGGATCTATTCGTCACCCAGAAGACCAACTTCCCGCACAGGAAATTATGTAATATGGAAATCACCTCCTTTGATGCTATAGGAGCAGGAAGGGATAAATTCAGTCATCCAACAGACTTGTGGCCAAGCATCCAGATAGAGGCAGTAGTTCAATGGGTCCCACAGTAATCCTGATAGTAATTATCCTCAGATAAAAGGCAAAAATTCCAAAGAAAGAGCAGCAAGTGTTCAAATGCTAAAATTGATTTATGACCGGGCCAGTCTTGGCCAGTTGATTTCTTTGGGGCAATGCCACGCAAAAGGCCCTTTTAAGGGCTATTGATAGTTTAGTTTAGGCTAGGGTTTTTTTTATACTTGGGGGGGGGGGAGCTTTTTTTATTTTGATAGGGCTATTAGATTAGGTGTAATTAGTTTAAATATCTGATAATTTGTTTATTATTTTGTGTAATTTAGTGGGTTTTTTGTAATTTAGGTTATTGTATTTAATTTAGGTAATTGATTTAATTGTAGTGTAAGGTTAGGTGTTAGTGTAACTCAGGTTAGTTTTTATTTACAGGTACATTTGTATTTATTTTAGCTAGGTAGTTAGTAAATAGATAATAACTAATTAGTAACTATTCTACCTAGTTAAAATAAATACAAACTTGCCTGTGAAATAAAAATAAACCCTAAGCTAGATACAATGTAACTATTAGTTATATTGCAGCTAGCTTAGGGTTTATTTTACAGGTAAGTATTTAGTTTTAAATAGTAATTATTTAGGTAATAATATTAATTTTTATTTAGATTTATTTTAATTGTATTTAAGTTAGGGGGTGTTAGGTAGGGATGAGCAAATGTTTCTAAAAATTTGAAATTTAAAACCAATTTTGATACATTTGTTCGTTTGAATCGAATTTTGAATGTTTATATAACATTCTAACATTCTATTTTCGAATTTTCGTTTTTGAATTTTTCGTTCGAATAATAGAATGTTTAGCTATGTATTCATTCAATTTCGAAATTTAATATTCAAATTCGAATGTCACATTCAAATTCGAATGTCACATTCAAATTTGAAATAGTATTTCTAGTCTAATACTGTGTTTTAAATGTGATATTCGATTTGAATGTGATATTCGATTCGAATGTGACATTCAAATTCGAAATAGTATTTCTAGTCTAATACTGTGTTTTATAAATGTAATATTCGAATTCGAATGTGACATTCAATTAGAATGTGATATTCGATTTGAATGTGACATTCGGAATAGTGTTTCTAGTCTACAATTGTGTTTTATAAATGTAATATTCTAATTCGAATGTGATATTCAAAAGTAACATTCGAATTCGAATGTGACATTCGAATTCGAATGTGACATTCGAAAACTGTAAATAACATTCGAAAATCGAATTTTTAAGAATATTCGTTCTTATCAACATTCTATTATGTAAATCGAATTTCTACAATAACATTCGTTCTAACATTCAAATTCAGATATAAGCACATTCGCCCATCCCTAGTGTTAGGGTTAGACTTAGGTTTAGGGGTTAATATATTTAGTATAGTGGCAGCGACATTGGGTGTGGCAGATTAGGGGTTAATAAATGTTGGTAGGTGGCGGCGATGTTAGGGGCGGCAGATTAGGGGTTAATAATATTTAACTAGTGTTTGCGAGTCAGGAGTGCGGTGGTTTAAAGGTTAATATGTTTATTATAGTGGCGGCGATGTCGGGAGCGGCAGATTAGGGGTTAATAATTTTATTTTAGTGTTTGCGATGCAGGAGGGTCTCGGTTTAGGGGTTAATAGGTAGTTTATGGGTGTTAGTGTACTTTTTAGCACTTTAGTTATGAGTTTAATGCTACAGCTTTGTAGTGCAAAACTCATAACTACTGACTTTAGAATGCGTTACGAATCTTGCGGGATAGGCTGTACCGCTCACTTTTTGGCCTCCAAAAAAAAAGCTTGTAATATCAGAGCTATGGAAGTCCCACTGAAAAAAGACTTTACGAAAATTGCGTAAGTTAATTTGCGGTACGGTCAAAAAATTGTGTGGGACAGCTGTACCTACAAGACTCGTAATAGCAGCGGTAGTGAAAAAGCAGCGTTATGAGCCTTAACGCTGCTTTTTTACTCATAACGCAAAACTCGTAATCTAGCCGATAGTCCCTGCCGCAAAGTCCTGCGGCATTTACAACAAAGTTATTAAAAGTCTTTCAGAAGTCTTCAGAGGTACGTGTCCATGCTTGACATGTAATTTTTTTTATTTTTAATAAAATGAGGTCAATAGTAGACACTGCACGACCAATATGTGCAAATCTTAGAAAAGTGTCTAAGGCAGAGGCCGAATTATCAAGCCATCAACTGTGCTGCATTGGCCGGGACCAATACGCTCGCCTAACATCCCCTAACATCACAGCCGCGGACCTGAATACGATCTCCATATTTATAAAAAAAGCAGGCAAAAAGCAGTGCACCAAGTACGGGGCGATGAGCAGCGGACTGTTGTTAACTAACAGTTATTGATCTCACTCCCGGACCCCACCGCCCAGACCCCACCGCCACTCCCGGACCCCACAGCCACTAAATAAATGTATTAACCCCTAAACCCCTGGCCTCCCACATCACTACCCCTTACTAAACCTATTAACCCCTAAACCTCCAGCCCCCCACATCTCCATAAACTAAATTAAGCTATTAACCCCTAAACTTAACAACCCGCTAACTTTACATTATAATTACTTCATCCCTTTCTTATAATAAATTTAAACTTACCTTTAGAATTAAAATAATCTATATTAAACTATTTATTAACCTACCCTAACTATTATACTAAAATTACATTAAACTATATTAAACTATTGATTAACCTACCCTAACTATTATACTAAAATTATATTAAACTATATTAAACTATTAATTAACCTACCCTAACTAGTATACTAAAATTACATTAAATAATAATTAAATTAACTATATTACATATTTAAAAACCTAACCCTACTCAAATTATTTAAATCTACTATTAAAAATTACTAAATTACAAGAAAATAACAAATAAGTTACAAAAAATAAAAAACACTGTTACAAAAATAAAAAAAGAATTATACCCAATCTAAGAGCCCTATCAAAATAAAAAAGACCCCCCAAAATAAAAAAAAACCGTAGCCTACACTAAACTACCAATGGCCCTTAAAAGGGCCTTTTGCGGGGCATTGCCCCAAAGAAATCAGCTCTTTTACCTGTAACAAAAAAATACAAACACCCCCCCAACAGTAAAACCCACCACCCACACAACCAACCCCCCAAATAAAACCCTATCTAAAAAACCTAAGCTCCCCATTGCCCTGAAAAGGGCATTTGTATGGGCATTGTCCTTAAAAGGGCATTTAGCTCTTTTACTGCCCAAAGACCCTAATTTAAAAATAAAAGCCACCCAATAAACCCTTAAAAAAACCTAACACTAACCCCTGACGATCCAATTACAGTTTTCGAAGACCGGATATCCATCCTCATCCAAGCAGCAGAAGTCCTCAGCGATGCCGCCAGAATTCTTCATCCAAGAGGGCCAAAGTCTTCATCCAAGAGGGCCAAAGACTTCATCCAGATGGCATCTTCTATCTTCATCCATCCGGCATGGAGCTGCTCCATCTTCAAGACATCCGGCGCAGAGCATCATCTTCTTCCAATGGTCAACGACAAATGAAGTTTTCCTTTAAAGTATGTAATTCAAGATGACGTCCCTTACATTCCGATTGGCTGATAGAATTCTATCAGCCAATAGGAATTAAAGGGGGAAAAATCTTATTGGCTGTTGCAATCAGCCAATAGGATTGAGCTTGCATTTTTTTTAAGTGTTTATTGGGTGGGTTTTATTTTTAGATTAGGGAATTTAGGCAGTAAAAGAGCTAAATGCCCTTTTAAGGGCCATGCCCATACAAATGCCCTTTTCAGGGCAATGAGTAGCTTAGGTTTTTTAGATAGGGTTTTATTTGGGGGGGTTGGTTGTGTGGGTGGTGGGTGGGTTTTACTGTTGGGGGGGTGTTTGTATTTTTTTTTACAGGTAAAAGAGCTGATTTCTTTGGGGCAATGCCCCGCAAAAGGCCCTTTTAAGGGCCATTGGTAGTTTAGTGTAGGCTTTTTTATTTTGATAGGGCTCTTAGATTAGGTGTAATTCTTTTTTATTTTTGATACTGTGGTTTTTTATTTTTTGTAACTTAGTGTTTTTTATTTTTTGTAACTTAGTTGTTATTTTTTAGTCATTTGTAATAGTAGATTTAAATAACTTGAGTAGGGTTAGGTTTTTAAATATGTAATATAGTTAATTTAATTGTTAGTTTAATGTAATATTAGTATAATAGTTAGGGTAGGTTAATTAATAGTTTAATATAGTTTAATGTAATTTTAGTATAATAGGGGAGGTTAAGTAATAGTTTAATATAGTTTAATGTAATTTTAGTATAATAGTTAGGGTAGGTTAATTAATAGTTTAATATAGTTTATTTTAATTCTAAAGGTAAGATTTAATTTATTATAAGATAGGGATGAGTTAATATTTAATGTAAAGTTAACGGGTTGTTAGCTTTAGGTGTTAATAGCTTAATTTAGTTTATGGCGATGTGGGGAGCTGGCGGTTCAGGGGTTAATAGGTTTAGTTAGTGGTAGTGATGTGGGAGGCCAGGGGTTAAGGGGTTAATAATTTTTTTACAGTTGTGGTGGGCTCCGGGAGCGGCGGGATAGGTGTTAATATATTTATTTAGTTGCGGTGGGCTCCTGGAGCGGCGGGATAGGGGTTAATACTTTTATTTAGTAGCGGTGGGCTCCGGGAGTGGCAAGATAGGGGTTAATACTTTTATTTAGTTTCGGTGGGCTCCGGGAGCGGAGGAATAGGGGTTAATATATTTTATGTAGGTGGTGGCAATGTCGGGTGGCAGATTAATGGTCTTTATACTCAGGGGTTATGTTAGGGTGTTAGGTGTAAACTTTACAGGTTTTCTACCATAGAGATCAATGGGATATCTGGCAGCATCGAACATGAGCTTTCGCTGCTTTCAGACTCCCATGGATTCCTATGGAATCCGCGGCCTCCAGGGTGGCGGGTTGAAAACCAGGTATGATGGGCCAGAATAGCTGCGAGCGTACCTGTTAGAAATTGTATTACTTGCAAAAGTTGTCAGATAGTGCCAAATTTGTATTCGGAAGATCTGCAATGACGTAAGCATCGATCTGTGTTGGATTGAGATCGGCGGATCATATGTTACGTCACAAATTTCAATTTTTGCCGGTCTGTAGGCTTTGATAACTAGGTCGAATCAGACTCGCCACAATTCCGCTGCGGAATTCCAGCGTATTTGCGGTTGACGACTTGATAAATATCCCTCAATGACAGTATTTACTGTCTTGGACAATTTTGATATTAGCTTTCATAAACTTTTGTAAACTGTACAAACTAATCAAACTAAACAAAACTAAACAAAACAAAACAAAGCTGTGAGAGATCACCAGACAAGTATTAGTGCAACAATTAGGTTTCATTCATCCACCAGTTATTCCTCCAAATATCCCACTCCCCCCTCAGAACTGCCTCCAGCATGTACAACATGTTTTTAAAGGGTGCCAAAAGTTGTCACTGATGTGGCAGTTCTAAACTCTCTAAATAACATTTCCACTTAGCCAAGAAACATGGAGTTCTCAGGGTTATATCCGACATGGTATCATGCTGTTCATACAGTACATACTTCAGTAACATGTGTTTCAAAAGTGACACGGATGGACCACATCTGGTCATCCATTTACAAAATATACATTTTCAATCTAGAAGCACACAGATAGTTAACATTTTTTGGTTACATTTGTTATCTGGCTGCATATTCAAAAACAGCACATTATGCAAAGTGAGTGAGATAGATTGACCCAAAAGCTTTGATAACCAAAAAGAGACGCAGATCCAATATCTGCGGTCCTTGGGGCAGTACCACAGATAGTGTAGAAAATTGGGGTCTGGAAAAGAGCATTTGCCACAAACATTAGAAAAATCCCTCCTCCACTTACTCAGTTTACTTGTTGTGAGATAATCCTGGTAAATAACCCGAATTTGGGTTTCCTGAGATCAGCTGCCAAAGTGGCAGTCCAAGTCAGCTTCAGACTGGAATATATCACATCTGTTGAGTGTATGCGTGTTGTGTCTTTGTTCCAAATGCACAGTAAACCCTGCTGCGACCCAGAATACCTAGACTGAATCAACAACTCATATATTAGGGAAATGGCAAAGTTAATTATTTTAAATCTAGCGTGAACTACGTTCAATGGTGTAGTGCTAGAGAATGTAGCACAATATTTTAAGATCTGACTGACATAGTGGCGTAACTGAAAGTAGGCAAATCTGTGACTTGGAGTAACAGCATATCTCTTACACAGTGTGTCAAACGGCAAAACCGTTTTATTGGACGTGTCCAAGAATGCACCAACATTAGCAATTCCCAGGCTCTCCCAGTCACGAAAACCTTGGTCTATCAAACCTGGCAGGAATCTAAGATTCCCACATATAGGCAAGTAGCTAGATTGTGAAAGATCCCTCCCCAAATGTCTATTCATTAGCGCCCAGGCTCTCACTATGTCCCTAAACATTTGGTGTGATGTAATCTGGGGGGTTAGCTCCGCACCAGAGGCATGGGGGATAAAAGCCAATGAAATCTGCGGGAAAGGAGGGCTTTCCAATTGTGCAGGAGAAAAATGCTGCATGCTTAGCTGCCAGTCTAACATGAATTTGGCCAAGGCAGCCCAATTATAGTATGTAACATTAAGGAGGCCCAAGCACCCTTTCATGTAGGGTAGATATAGTTTAGCTAGACTGATCCTCGGTTTCCCCCCCCTTCCACAGGAAATTACGAAACGTACGCTGAATAGCTGCTGTGTCTCCATGCCGCAGGAGGATGGGGAGCATTTGCAGAGGGTAGAGCAGTCTGGGCAGTATGTTCATTTTAATTATATACACTCTCCCCATCAATGAAAGAGGCAGATGTTGCCAATTATTTAGGTCACTTTTGATATTACGTAATATCGGGGTAAGATTATGTTCATACCATTTGGTAGGCTCAGCTGCAATGTGGATCCCTAGGTAAGTTAGATAGTTATCAACCGTACGGAATGGGAAAGAGAGTGATTTCCCTCCCTCTTCACGCTGAAGCCACAAGATCTCCGATTTGCCCATGTTTACCCTATATCCAGAGAACTTCCCGAACAGCTGAATGGCTTCTAATATTTTAGGTATATAGGTTACAGGGTCCGAGACAAACAATAACATGTCGTCGGCATAAAGGGCGATCTGCATCTTGTGAGAGTGTATTTCAACACCCGGGAAGATATTTCTCAAATACAGTGCTAGGGTCTCAAGAACCAGGTTAAATAAAAGTGGGGATAAAGGGCAACCCTGCATCTATGTAATGTCACTTGAGGAGAGTAATGGTTATTAATCAATAGGTATGCAACAGGGTTGTTATATATATTTTTAACAAAGTCAAGGAAACAGCCCCCGATTCCAAAGCTTTCCATGATGTGGAACAAGTGATTCCACTTCCCTCTGTCGAAGGTTTTCTCTGCGTCCAATGACAACAGAAAGGCCTCCAGTAAGTCCTGTCCACTTAACTTTCTGCCCGCCAGCCAATAATGGGCGACGGCATGAAGGACCCGTCTGATATTAGTTACAGAAGTGCGCCCCGCAGTAAAACCAGTCTAGTCCGGGTGAAGCAGTGTGGGTAGTAAACATTTGAGGTGATTGGCCAGGAGCTTCATAAATAACTTATAAACAGCATTAAGGAGGGAAATTGGCCTATAGGAATCAGTTAGTGTGGGGTCCCTTTCTAATTTGTGAAATATCGAGATATTGGCACCGAGTAAGTATTAAATAAAGGAGTTAATGTGGGGGTGATCTGATCAATGAGCATACGATAAAATTCCGTAGAAAGCCCATCTGGACCCGGTGCCTTCCCCAAAGCCAAGGACTTTATAGTAAACAGCAGCTCCTCCTGTGCTATTGGAGTGTTAAGTCTCTCACCCTGGTCAGGGGAGAGCCTGGGCAAAACAACTCTCTTCCAGAAGTTATCTTGTGCGTCTAGATTGGCAGGCTGTGCTGTGTATAGACCTGTATAGAACTCTGTGAATTCCGCCACTATGTCAGCAGTATTATGTGTAAAGGATCCCCCTCTCTTAATAACTGGGATACCCCTGTTGGCTTGCTTGATCTTAATTAATGAGGCAAGATATTTGCCCATTCTATTCCCGTGCCTCAATAATCTGCCCTGTCTCCTATTCTCCTGGTGTATAGTGTTTGTAAAAGAAACGTGTCATTCTCTTTCCTCCTTTTAAAATAATCAAGTCTATTTAGTGTATTTGGGGTTTGTCGATATTTTACATGGGCCCTTGTCAGTTCATCATTGTACTGCTTTTCTCAGCTGTCTTGTGATTTTTTCTTTTTAGTAAGATAAGCTATGATGTCTCCCCTTAAAACTGACTTAGCTGTTTCCTAGTAGAGCTCTGGGGTCTGCTTGTGTGCTATGATGTTATTTGCAAAATCATCCCATTGTCTCACAAGGTACACCCGAAAGTCCGGGGAGGTTAGAAGACAGGAGGGAAAAATAAACACTCTTTTATTAGAAGAGCTAGGAATTGGGTATAGTCTCATAGAAACAGGGGCATGGTCCGATATAATTATGTTGTGTATCTTAGTTTCAGTAATAAGAAATTCTAGTGAGGTAGATGTCAGAATAAGATCTATACGAGAAAGTATATTGTGTGCTCTAGAGGAGCATGTATAATCCCGTTCTACAGGGTTCTGCCTTCTCCAAATGTCTTGGATGCCTAGCGTAGAGTGTAAAGTATCGAATATTTTCTGAGCATATGTGTTAGAAGAGTAGGATTGCGGGGTTACATGGGGCCTTTCTGGGTCTCTAAACCTATCAAGTATCGGATTAGGAGTCATATTATAATCTCCAGTAAGAATAATTTTAGTATCCAAGAAAGCGACTAAGGATTGGATTAGTGTCCGCCAAAAACCTGGGCTATGCTGATTGGGGCCATAAACATTGCATATAGTATACCAGTGATCATGCCATTTCAGTTTGAGTATCACAAATCTGCTATTTGAGTCTACGATCTTGTCCCGAATCTCACAATTAAAATCTTTGTACAGCAGTAATGCCACACCCCTGCTGGAGTTATTGTAAGGGGTGCAGTGGACTTCAGATATCCAATTTGTTTTATGTTTTTTATGCTCACTAGCGTTAAGGTGGGTCTCCTGTAACAGCATGATATCTGCACAGGATTTTTTAAAATATATCAGGATTGTTTTTCTTTTGATAGGGGAATTTTGTCCTCCAACATTCCAGGATATTATTTTAGCTGCCATTAGGGCATAATAAACAATTGGTCATGTACAGACATATATAAAAATATAAACATAAGGGCATCTACACCTCTCCAGCAAGGGCGGGGAACCATGGACAAATTATTCATTGATTGGCAATCCCTTACAGCTAAACCATGTACTAACCATAACAATTACAATACTATACAGCATATTAAACATGTAAAACATAAGTTTCCATACGACCTGAGAAAATCTTCATCCATCAGTACTTCTCAAGTTTGGTACAGTCAACAAACCCCAACAACAGGGCACTATTGCTTGTCAGAGTATACCTGTCAAGAAAACATCAACCAGGAGAGTCTTGTTGTTGTTGTTCTGTGGGGGGTGAGAGGGCACTTCTATATTGGTCCAGGAATTCCTGCGCCTCCCTGGGGGTGTCAGAGTCATGGACCCTGCAGCGTGTGGATGCGTAGACGAGCTGGGTAAAGCAACGTGAAACAAAAGAGAATACACTGCGATCCTTAAAAGCATCAAACCTTTAATTTTCCATAAAGTGCAAAGTGTCCATAAAAGGCAACAGGGTTTTAAAAGCAAAAAGATAGACAGCACATTTTCAGGAACCAGTCTGTCCTACATGTTTCGGTCAATTCCTTAATCATGAACATGACCAGCTACCCCTTCTTTCTGCCTCTTAAGCCTGAACACCTATCCCTATTGATTCATCAGAATGATAAAATTAACCCTGTCTAGTTCAACTAACAGCTGCTGTGTCATAGGTATTATCATAGCAATATGTACTCATTTTAAGTTTCAAATTGAAACATGTGAGCATATTCACACTACAATATATATATACACCGTGAGCATGTTTAAAACTTTATAAACAAATAGTTACACTATTATCCAGTGCCCTACATAGTTTTATGGGAAAAATATCCAGTTAACCAAACTAATGTCGGTCCTACAATATTCACCTTTTTAAAGTCACTAAATTTACTGCTGTTTCTTCCCTTGACCAGTGCATATATATTGTTTATGACTAGACTCTGCAATACTAGTTAGAATAGGGAACCCCAGGAGGTTGTTAAAGTCACTGAACTGCTACCTCCTCCAAAAATTTATCACATCCCCCTCTATATTGAAGCCATTCGGTCTTCTTGACTTCATTTTGAAGATCCAAAAAGCGTCACGCAGCATCAACCATGCTGCCCTGTCACCCCCTCTTGGGGGGGTTTTGAACGCATTCTATTACCTGCCATGAGAGTGAAGTAACATCGCCCCCATGTACAGAAATAAAATGTTGTGAAAGGCCCGAGCTGTCTTTATCATGGGAGATGTCATTCAGATGCTCTCTGATTCTGGAGCGAACCTCCCTAGTGGTACACCCTATATACTGCCCATTACATTGAGTGCAATCTACCAAATATACTACAAAAGGGGTTCTACAATTTGTACAATTTGCCAAATTGAACACCCGGTTTGTTGTTGCAGACTGAAAGGTGGATGTAACCCTGCTATATTGACAAGCTATGCATTTTGTGAAATGGCATTTAAAGTGCCCTTTCACACTAAGCCAACTACTATTGGCCCTATCTTTCTCTCTTAGTACACTTGGTGCCACCAAGTTGCCAATCGTGCATGCTCTTTTGGATAAAAAGTTACAAACTTTGGACACATAGTCCTTCAAACTATCCTCAGCTGTTAAAATAGGTAGATGCTTACTAACAATGTTAGTAATTTCCTTAAACTGTGGGCTATAGGTGGTGACTAGAGTTGGTCTACTTGAATCATAACCCTTCTTTTGTCTGGTGTTACCCCTCAATATCTCACTCCTATCCATTCTGGTTACTTCCAAATGAGCTCTATTAATGGTTTTCTGTGAGTAGCCTCTCTCAGCTAGGAGACACTTAAGTGTTTCACTTTCTTTCACAAAATCCTCTTCCAAGGAGTAGTTCCGCCTTATTCTCATGAACTGCCCCATGGCCACCCCAACCCTGTGTGACGGGGATGGTTGCTCCTAGCATGGAGTAAGAAGTTGGATGTGATCGGTTTACGATATAGGGAAGTGGAGACCTCACCACTTGAGGCATTCCCCCTAAGTTCTACATCCAAGTAAGGTATTGTATTTGTCCCTGTTTGCACAGTGAATTCCAAAACCACTCTATTAGAATTGAGATAGGTGAAAAAATCCTGCACTTCAGCAGTTTCACCCACCCAGACAAAAAGGAGATCATCTATAAAGCGTTTATATGATCTGATCCTATCTCTAAATGGGTTATTATCTTCAAAGACGTGGGACAGCTCCCACCAACCCATAAAAAGGTTGGCGTATGATGTGGCAAACTTAGCCCCCATCGCTGTCCCACGTCTTTGGAGATAAAAGGTGCGTTCAAAACGAAAATAGTTGTGTGTCTAAAGGAATGTAAGGGCCTCAATCACAAATTCGATCAATTCCTCATGGTAATTGCTAAAATGTCTTAGCATATACCTAACGGCTTCAATGCCATATTCATGAGGAATGGCCGAATAGAGGCCAACCACATCCACCGTTAACCATGTACAATTCTCCTCCAATTTGACACTACCCATTGCCCTGATAAGATGTGTAGTATCCTTTAAATAGGATGGCAAAAGATGTATAACAGGCTGTAGAAGGGACTCAATCCAACCTGAGAGTTTCTCAAAGAGTGACCCTATACCTGAGACAATTGGTCTGCCCTTCACCCCCACCAAGGTCTTATGGACCTTGGGGAGGTGATGGAAAATAGGGATGACTGGTTTTAATACCATCAAATATTCAAAAGTCTCCTGGTCAATGATTCCCTTCATCAACCCATCATCCAAAAGATGTCTCAGATCAATCCCAAATCGCTCAGTGGAATGAAAGCTGAGCTCCTGGTAAACCTGGGTGTCTGTCAACTGCCTCAGAGCTTCTTCAACGTATTTCTCTCTCCCCATCACCACTATAGAGCCCCCCTTATCCACTTGCTTGATGACTATGTCATCCTGCTTCCCTAGTTGTTCCAATGCCAACGTTTGGGTTAGATTTAGATTATATATAGCCCTGTTATTCTGTTCTGAAAGCTTAACTAAATCCTCCTCTACCCTACGATGAAAAGCTTCGATAAAGGATCCTCTGGTTCTAGTGGGATAGAAAATTGATCGGGGCTTAAACCCCGCATGAGTCTTCTTAACTGCTAAATCCGGCTGGGAGCTTAAAGTACCCAGCTCATGTAAGGTAAAAAAATCAATACCTTCTTTGAAGTCTATAATTTCAGAGATATTAGGAAGAGCCTCAACAGTATCCTGTGTGTTAACATTAATTTCACTTTCCATTCCTTCCTCCTGACTAGTAGACCCCCAGAAAAACTTTTTGAGGGTCAGATCCCTCACTAATCGGTTTATGTCAATAATGGTTTCAAATAAGTCAAATTTATTGGTGGGAACAAAACCCAAACCTAAGCTAAGCACTTCAATCTGTGGGTCAGTAAGTACAACATCAGATAGATTAATGACAGTCATATTTTGTATTTGTTGCGTGCATTTCTTTTTGGTTTTGCCCTGGCTTTCCCTTTTTCTCCTTGACCTATGTTTCCGCCTCTTTCTATTATTTTGGGGCTTAACCGAAAAACCTGTTCCTGACTAGTCTCTACAACCTGGGGTACAAATGCCGGTGGTCTAACATCACCCTCACTATCACTGAGGAACTCCTGCTGTCTTACATCTACATTTTAATGATTCTTTTTGGTGCTTGGGACCCTGCCTACACCTTCTGTCATTCTCAGATTTGAACAACGTGGCCTGACTATTTTCCTTAAGAAGTGAGGTACACAGTGGTGCAAACTCTTTTCTCCTCTTCAGTACCTCGGCCGAGTAGTCCTGGAACAGGTACAGACATTTGTCATCATAGATGAGCATTTGAAGCTTGCGATATGCCCTTAGCAGCTGTATTTTAGATTGGAAGTTTAAATACTTGATCATTACCCCCCTTGGCGGGGGATTCTTTTCAGAAGAATGGGTCCTGTCTCCTCCAATTCTATGCGCCCTCTCTGCCTTCATTGGAATAAATTCAGCTGGAACCTTTAGGAGATTAGGGAGGGAATGCTCTGAAAAGTATAAGAGCTCAGAAGGACGGATTTTCTCTGGCAGGCCAACCAGCCTGACATTATTCCTGCGAAAGTGGTTTTCCAAATCATCAATCTTTTGGTGCAGAAAAGTGTTTTGCTGAATCAGCTCTTTCAGTTGGTTGGAAGCAGAGTTAATGCCATCCTCAAGATCAGATATGCGTTGTTCCACCACCGCCAGTCTGGAATTAAACTGTTTTACTTCAGTTGTGAGGGAATCAATGCCTTTTTGTAGGTTATCTAATTTAGCAAGGAGCAGGGTAGTCACCTGCTGTTCCATCGGTTGTGGCATGGTCTCGGAGTGGGCATTCTCAATCACTCCATTTGGGGAGTGTACTGTAGCTTCAGGGGTACCCCTAGCTCTCCTCTCTTGTGGCTTATCCCTCTGTGACATCCTTTGTGAGGTCAGGAACCTGTCCATTAGTAGTTACAAAAATGATAAGGAATAATAAGGGCTGAGAGTCAAAAACACACAGCACAGAGGGCACAGTTTCCCTATGCTGTACTTCAGACCCACAGTATTGGTCATGCAAAAGTTTACAGATCACAGTCCCAAAGTACTTTGAACAAACGGTCAGGGCCACACACCATGAACTTCTTTAGTGATATATCAGTAATAGCTCATCCTCCATTTAGGCCCCTACTGTTGCATTATGCCCCTCTATCAGGGCTCTATCCCAAGGTGCCCTCCACGTGTGTGAGTTTTCACCTGCTACTACTTTTATATAGGTTCAGTACAACTGTAGATGTAACAATTGGGGTATAAGCTGTCTGTGGTTAGGTATAGTGGTATGTCAAAACTTTGTGTAGGTTACTTATCTGCACAGCCATGCGTTCACTTTCCTCCAGTCCACGTGGCAGCCATGTATGTCAGAAACTATTTTTGGGTCCAGATATTTGCATTGAACACAGAGCTCTGTGTCCTTGCTTCCACCCGCTAGCTCTGCCTCCAGTGTTGGTCACTTTTTAGAATGTTTAATAAAATAAAAGGTGTGCAGTATGATCATTTCTCAAGGGTCCAACTCTCCCATTTTTTCATTAAAAATAAATTATAAGATATTGTGTGTCACAAGCTTTTGTATTCTAAATTGAGTTTACCCAACACAGTCATTTGGTTCTGTGTCACACTAGAGTAAAGTTAAATAAAATATTTATGGATTTATTTTCATATTCCACTGATAGCTGTTGCAATTATTGGTCATTCCAAATAAAATTGAAAAGGCTAATGGAAATGGAAATATAGCCAGTCCAGATAATAAAAGTTAAATATGTCCAAAAATAATGGATATTTTTCTCAAAGACAAAAAAGCACAGTGCTTTGATCTGTATGATTAATGTATGCCAATGCCATACAGCCCCAGCTCAGGACATAAAGTTTAAACTGAAAATGATAATGGATGAAGATAAAAGACCCTTCAGGCTAAAGATGGACCACTACCCCTGCTGTGATGATGATAGACAACCACCGCCACAGGAAGGAAGATGGACCACTGCTGGGGTTTAGTGATAGGCTTTTTTGGGCAGGTTTTTTATTTTTTAAATAGTTATTTTTTGGACATCAAAAGATCTTTAGGGCACTGCCTTACCAAATGCCCCTTCTAAGGGCAATGCCCAACCAAATGTCCTTTTCACTGCAATTTTTATACTAGGTATTTTTTTTTCAAAGAGCTTAATCACTTTAGGGCAACATCCTACAAAAACCCCTTTAAAGGCTATAGTTTATTTTAATGTTAGTATCAGTTTTTTTTTTATTTTGGAATGATTTTTTATTTTAGAATAGGCATAACTGTGTGTAATTTTCTGTAATGATATATTTTTTTAATGTAATGTTAGGTTGTTTTTTTAAGGTAATATTATCTTTTTTTTTTCTTTTTTGGGGGGAACTTAGGGTGTGTTAGGTTAGGAGTGTTAGGGGGGTTAGCTGGTTAGGGGGTTTAGAGGCTAGTGGTTACTTCGCAATTGGAGTTGTGGCGGTTTAGAGTTTAATCTTATAGGGGTATTATGCGATGGGGATTCAGGTGGTTTATAGGTAAATAGTATTAAGGGGTATTTTACAATGGGGATTGTGGTGGTTTAGGTTTTAATAGTGTAGAGGGGCATTTTGCAATGGGGGTTGCGGCGGCTTAGGGGTAATAGTGTAGAGGGGTATTTTGTGATGGGGTTGTGGCGGTTTAGGGGTTAATAGTGTAGAGGGGTACTTTGCGATGGGGTTGTGGTGGTTTAGGGATTAATAGTTTAGTGGGGTACTTTGCAACTTTTTCCTCTGGCCAACTCTTTACATAAACTTCCAGGTAGTGTAAAAAGTTTGAGTGTTATATGCAATTGTGTTGTAGTGATCAGATTTACTTTCAACTCGTAATATGAGCGGACATTGGGGCTGATTTATCACGGCCCGAATAGGGACGTAAACCCCTGTTTCTGTGCGAGCCTTCAGGCTTGCCTGAAACAGGAGTAAAGAACCAGCGGTCGGGTTGATTGACACCATCTGCTAGCGGCCGCGAATCTGCAGAGGAGCAGCATTGCACAAGCAGTTTACTAGAACTGCTTGTGCAATGTTAAACCCCGACAGCGTATGTTGTCGGCAATCAGCGACTAAAAGTCCATCCAACAATTAGTAAATTGGCCCCATTGCCACTCACCGGCGCTCATAGAAAATATGCAGAGTGTAAATTATTGCGAGTTCATGTAAACAAATTTGCGGTAATTTAAACAGAGCACCACTTGTAATATTGATTTGAGATTAAAAGACATTACAATGTCGCGATCGTATTTACACTCCTTGCAATAATGTTAGAGCTGAACTAGCCCATACTCTTTAAAATGGGCAATGCTATTGGAATACATACAATACACCTTTTCAGCACAAATACAATTGTACACCAATCTTGAATATTGCTAAAACCCAGACCTAGCTTTATCTCACAGATATAGCCAAGATTAAAATCTTTTAGAGCTTTCCATAGAAAATCTGGGGCGCGATCCGATATAGATGGTAGTTTGCGGCGCAAGCGAGGGAACCCCCGCCGCCCGTAGTTTCAGCTCGCAACTCGAGCTATCCCATATACGGCACCGTCAGAGGCTAAAGTGCCGTAAGTCTGACAAACCAGCGATGTCCAGAAATCTGCGTAAGTACAAATTTCTGGAGTCGCCAGTGACTTACGGCACTTTAGAAACTGCCGGCGCCTACAAAACCTGACTAAGTTATAAAATCACCCGTACTGTCTAACATGCCTCCCAACACATCCCGACACGTCTAACCCTCTATCCGCTATCCCCCCACTATCCTACTAATAAAAAATGTATTAACCCCTAAACCGCCACTCCCGGACCCCGCCACCACCTAATAAAGTTATTAACCCCTAAACCGCCGCTCCCTGACCCCGCCGCCAGCTATATTAAATCTATAACCCCCAATGTGAGCCCCTACCCCGCCGCCATCTACCTTACCTACCCCCTAAAGTGAGCCCCTTACACCGCCGCCATCTACCTTACCTACCCCCTAAAGTGAGCCCCTTACACCGCCGCCATCTACCTTACCTACCCCCTAAAGTGAGCTCCTACCCCGCCGCCATCTATTTTAAAAATATTAACCCCTAATTTAATCCCCCTACACCGCTGCCACCTATATTAAACACATTAACCCCTAATCTAATCCCCCTACACCGCCGCCACCTATATTAACTATATTAAACCCAATTATATTAGGGTTAATATAGTTAATATAGTTATTATATTATATATATTAACTATATTAACCCTAATTATATTAGGGTTAATATAGTTAATATATGGCTAGATTTAGAGTTGGGCGGTAGCCGTCAAAACCAGCGTTAGAGGCTCCTAACGCTGGTTTTTACCGCACGCTAGTATTTGGAGTCAGTCAGGAAAGGATCTAACGCTCACTTTGCAGCAGCAACTTTTCCATACCGCTCACTTCAGTCTTGGCTGAAGTGAGCGTTAGAAATCTAACAACAAAACTCCAGCCGCAGAAAAAAGTCAGTAGTTAAGAGCTTTCTTTGCTAACGCCGGTTCATAAAGCTCTTAACTACTGTGCTCTAAAGTACACTAACACCCATAAACTACCTATGTACCCCTAAACCGAGGCCCCCCACATCGCCGCCACTCTATTAAAATTAACTCTTATTAAATAAATTATTCCTATTTAAAGCTAAATACTTACCTTTAAAATAAACCCTAATATAGCTACAATATAAATTATAATTATATTGTAGCTATTTTAGGATTTATATTTATTTTACAGGCAACTTTGTATTTATTTTAACCAGGTACAATAGCTATTAAATAGTTAATAACTATTTAATAGTTACCTAGTTAAAATAATTACAAATTACCTGTAAAATAAATCCTAACCTAAGTTACAATTAAACCTAACACTACACTATCAATAAATTAATTAAATACAATACCTACAAATAAATACATTTAAATAAACTAACTAATGTACAAAAAATAAAAAAGAACTAAGTTACAAAAAAATCAAAAAATATTTACAAACATTAGAAAAATATTACAACAATTTTAAGCTAATTACACCTACTCTAAGACCCCTAATAAAATAACAAAGACCCCCAAAATAAAAAAATGCCCTACCCTATTCTAAAATTAAAATAGAAAAGCTCTTTTACCTTACCAGCCCTGAAAAGGGCCCTTTGCGGGGCATGCCCCAAAGAATTCAGCTCTTTTGCCTGTAAAAAAAAAACATACAATACCCCCCCCCAAAATTACAACCCACCACCCACATACCCCTAATCTAACCCAAACCCCCCTTAAATAAACCTAACACTAAGCCCCTGAAGATCTCCCTACCTTGTCTTAACCACACAGGGTCCCGATCTGTCCAGAAGACCCTCCGAAATCTTCATCCAAGCCCAAGGGGGGGCTGAAGAGTGACGTCCATCCTCCGCCTGAAGTCTGGATCCAAGCGACGGCTGAAGGAATCCATCATCGGGCTGAAGTCTTGATCCAAGCGGGTGCTGAAGAAGTCCATCATCGGGATGAAGTCTTCTATGAAGCGGCATTTTCAATCTTCATTCTTCCGGAGCCATCATCTTCCCGACGCGGATCCATCCTCTTCTACCGACGCCTACTCGCCGAATGACGGTTCCTTTAAATGACGTCATCCAAGATGGCGTCCGTCGAATTCCGATTGGCTGATAGGATTCTATCAGCCAATCGGAATTAAGGTAGGAAAAGTCTGATAAATTGTTGTAATATTTTTCTTTTGTTTGCAAATATTTTTTTATTTTTTGTAACTTAGTTCTTTTTTATTTTTTGTACTTTAGTTAGTTTATTTAATTGTATTTATTTGTAGGTATTGTATTTAATTAATTTATTGATAGTGTAGTGTTAGGTTTAATTGTAGATAATTGTAGGTATTGTATTTAATTTGTTTATTGAAAGTGTAGTGTTATGTTTAATTGTAACTTAGGTTAGGATTTATTTTACAGGTAATTTTGTAATTATTTTAACTATTTTAGCTATTAAATAGTTATTAACTATTTAATAGCTATTGTACCTGGTTAAAATAATTACAAAGTTGCCTGTAAAATAAATATAAATCCTAAAATAGCTACAATATAATTATAATTTATATTGTAGCTATATTTTGATTTATTTTACAGGTAAGTATTTAGCTTTAAATAGGAATAATTTATATAATAAGAGTTAATTTATTTAGTTAGATTTAAATTATATTTAACTTAGGGGGGTGTTAGGGTTAGACTTAGCTTTAAGGGTTAATCCATTTATTAGAGTAGCGGCGAGATCCGGTCGGCAGATTAGGGGTTAATAATTGTAGGTAGCTGGCGGCGACGTTGTGGGGGGCAGATTAGGGGTTAATACATATAATATAGGGGTCAGCGGTGTTAGGGGCAGCAGATTAGGGGTACATAGGTATAATGTAGGTTGCGGCGGTGTACGGAGTGGCAGATTAGGGGTTAATAATAATATGCAGTGGTCAGCGATAGCAGGGGTTGCAGATTAGGGGTTAATACATATAATATAGGGGTCGGCGGTGTTAGGGGCAGCAGATTAGGGGTACATAGGTATAATGTAGGTTGCGGCGGTGTACGGAGTGGCAGATTAGGGGTTAAAAAAATATTCAGGTGTCAGCGATAGCGGGGGCGGCAGATTAGGGGTTAATAAGTGTAAGGTTAGGGGTGTTTAGACTCGGGGTACATGTTAGAGTGTTAGGTGCAGACGTAGGAAATGTTTCCCCATAGAAAACAATGGGGCTGCGTTAGGAGCTAAACGCTGCTTTTTTGCAGGTGTTAGGTTTTTTTTTCAACTCAAATGGCCCCATTGTTTTCTATGGGGGAATCGTGCACCAGCATGTTTTTGAAGCTGGCCGCGTCCGTAAGCAACGCTGGTATCTAGAGTTGCAGTGGTGGTAAATATGCTCTACGCTCCCTTTTTTGGAGCCTAACGCAGCCCTTCTGTGAACTCTAAATAACAGCGGTATTTAAAAGGTGCGGGGGGAAAAAAGCACGCGTAGCTAAAGCACCCCTTTGGCCGCAGAACTCTAAATCTAGCCGATTGTTATTATATTATATATATTAACTATATTAACCCTAATTATATTAGGGTTAATATAGTTAATATTGTTATTATATATATATATATATATATATATATATATATATATATATATATATATATATATATATATATATATATTTTACTACAGTGGGGCAAAAAAGTATTTAGTCAGAGACCAATTTTGCAAGTTCTCCCACTTAAGAAGATGAGAGAGGCCTGTAATTTTCATCAAAGGTAAACCTCAACTATGAGAGACAAAATGTGGAAACAAATCCAGACAATCACATTGTCTGATTTGGAAAGAATTTATTTGCATATAATGGTGGAAAATAAGTATTTGGTCACCTACAAACAAGCAAGATTTCTGGCTCTCACAGACCTGTATCTTCTTCTTTAAGAGGCTCCTCTGTCCTCCACTCGTTACCTGTATTAATGGCACATGTTTGAACTTGTTATCAGTATAAAAGACACCTGTCCACAACCTCAAACAGTCACACTCCAAACTCCACTATAGTGAAGACCAAAGAGCTGTTGAAGGACACCAGAAACAAAATTGTAGACCTGCACCAGGCTGGTAAGACTGAATCTGCAATAGGCAAGCAGCTTGGTGTGAAGAAATCAACTGTGGGAGCAATAATTAGAAAATGGAATACATACAAGACCACTGATAATCTCCCTCGATCTGGGGCTCCATGCAAGATCTCACCCTGTGGGGTCAAAATGATCACAAGAACGGTGAGCAAACATCCCAGAACAACACAGGGGGACCTAGCGAATGACCTGCAGAGAGCTGGGACCAACGTAACAAAGGCTACCATCAGTAACACACTACGCCACCAGGGACTCAGATACTGCAGTGCCAGACGTGTCCCCCTGCTTAAGCCAGTACATGTCCGGGCCCGTCTGAAGTATGCTAGAGAGCATTTGGATGATCCAGAAGTGGATTGGGAGAATGTCATATGGTAATATGAAACCAAAGTAGAACTGTGTGGTAGAAACACAACTCGTCGTGTTTGGAGGAGAGAGAATGCTGAGTTGCAACCAAAGAACACGATACCTACTGTGAAGCATGGGGGTGGCAACATCATGCTTTGGGGCTGTTTCTCTGCAAAGGGAACAGGACGACTGATCCATGTACATGAAAGAATGAATGGGGCCATGTATCGTGAGATTTTGAGTGCAAACCTACTTCCATCAGCAAGGGCATTGAAGATGAAACGTGGCTTGGTGTTTCAGCATGACAATTATCCCAAACACACTGCCCGGGCAATGAAGAAGTGGCTTCGTAAGAAGCATTTCAAGGTCCTGGAGTGGCCTAGCCAGTGCCCAGATCTCAACCCTATAGAAAACCTTTGGAGGGAGTTGAAAGTCCGTGTTGCCCAGCGACAGCCCCAAAACATCACTTCTCTAGAGGAGATCTGCATGCAGGAATGGGCCAACATACCAGCAACAGTGTGTGACAACCTTGTGAAGACTTACAGAAAACGTTTTACCTCTGTCATTGCCAACAAAGGATATATAACAAAGTATTGAGATGAACTATTGATATTGACCAAATACTTATTTTCCACCATGATTTGCAAATAAATTCTTTCCAAATCAGTGATTGTCTGGATTTGTTTCCACATTTTGTCTCTCATAGTTGAGGCATACCTATGATGAAAATTACAGGCCTCTCTCATCTTCTTAAGTGGGAGAACTTGCACAATTGGTGGCTGACTAAATACTTTTTTGCCCCACTGTATAATAACCCTATCTAACTCTAACATCCCTAACTAAATTCTTATTAAAATAAATCTAATTAATATTAATATTATTAATTAAAATATTCATATTTAAATCTAAATACTCACCTATAAAATAAACCCTAAGATAGCTACAATGTAATTAATAATTACATTGTAGCTATTTTAGGGTTTAAATTTATTTTACAGGTAACTTGGTATTTATTTTAACTAGGTACAATAGCTATTAAATAGTTAATAACTATTTAATAGCAGTCAGAACCAGAAACAATACCAGATAGGGTAAAGTTGAATCTTTAATCTTCATATAAAATTGTGACAACAGGCTTTAAAAACAAAAAAGCACAGACAAGGGTAGACTTAGTCTAACATGTTTCGGCCTTGGCTGGCCTTAATCATAGAACTATTTGTCAAAGTAAAACCAGTGGCTTTATACCACTCCCTTAAACTTGAATGGCTGTCTGTGCTACAGTAATGATTAGTTAATTATTCAGCTACCCTGAGTGCTTGACTAAAGCGGTTTAACAACAGACTATCAGTTATTCAAAAGGTGCTTCTTTCTCTCTCTGTTAAATAAAGCATACATGATCTTAATGAATATATCTACTCAATTACTAAAATAACCTTTAGTGATTCAAATTTATGTAAGTACATTACTGGCCACTGTGTGATATTTAAATACAGAGTGTAAAATTGTTGGCAAAAGTGCCTATAATACTGTAGTTGGAAGTGTGACAGATAGTCAATAGGAATTTATTTGGTGTTACTGTTGTCAATGTTGCTAACGTGTCTATATATGTATATTACACCTTATATCAATATATATCTAATCCCCTTTTGCAATATCTAATTAGCTAGGGACTGTTTATATATATATAAATGTACATATAAGGTGGACATATTCACACTATAGCATCATCCTGACTGCCTTATATACACCTAAACTATATGTAAATCTCCTTAAGTGAAATTGAGTAGTAATAATTTGACCAAGACTGAACAGTATAATCAAGCTAGCTGAGGAATGGTATCAGGTATATTTGATTGGTCTTATTCAGAGTAGGGGAGGGTGGATCTTGTTTGATATTGCTACTAAATAGGGGACAAATTAATGCCAAAAATTAATCAAATCACCCTCAATATTCATGCCATTCGGACTGCGTGTATATAACTTGAAAATCCAAAAAGCTTCCTTTTTATATAGCTCCATAATCCTATTTCCTCCCCTAGGTTTGTTCTTAATCAAACCTGTCGCTGTTCTCCCTCTTTCTATGTCATTAAGATGTTCTCGTATGTGCTCTCGGGCCTCACGTGTCGTACACCCTACGTATTGCTTTTCGCACGAGGTACATGTTATGACATAGACTGCAAAATCAGATTGACAATTAGTACAGTAGTTGCAATCAAAAACTCGTTGTGTACAGTTAGATTGAAACACCTTACTGATTGTGGTGTGACTGCAAGCTGTGCAACTATGCAAACCACACTTGTAATGACCCTTACAACTCAACCAACTACTCTTTTTAAGGGGTTTTCTTAAAGCACTGGGTGAGACAAGGTTTCCAATAGTTACATTCCTCTTAGAAACAAAATGGCAACCTTTGTCTATCACATTTTTAAGAGCATCATCAGCCTTCAAAATAGGCAAATTCCTCCTGATAATCTCACAGACTTCTCTGTACTGGTTGGAGTATGTAGTGACAAAGGATATTTCACTATTCCCTTTTACCTTAGTAGATTTTTTTGACTTGAGCAACTCAACTCTGGGAATACTCTGTACCTCAAAAAAATGCTTTTCGAATAGGCCCATCCGGATAACCCCTTGCCTTAAGCCTTTTCCACAGTGCCCTGCTCTCCGCCTGGAAGTCCTCTTCTCTAAAGCTGTTTTGCTTTATCCGAATAAACTGTCCCTTAGCCACGCCATTAGTGGAAATCGGCTTCACCTACAGTGTAGAATTAACCAATTTGTCCTCCCTATCTCCTTCTAGTTCTACTTCCCAATAAGACACCTTGTTCCTATTAAAGACGTATGTGAACTGGAGACCTGCTTTGTTGATATTGAGATGCTCAACAAATTGTTGACCCTCTTCTTCAGAACCTGACCAAACCAATAACAGATCGTCAATGTAGCGCTTGTATGCTACAACAGAGTTTCTAAATGGGTTGGCATCTGCATAGACGTGGGACAGCTCCCACCAATTTGCCCCCTCCTATGCCAACCTATTCATGGGTTGGTGGGAGCTGTCCCACGTCTTTGGGGATGGAAACCCCTACCGAGGAGGGATTGTATGGTTTGGTCGCTATATTGACGACCTCCTCTTTGTTTGGGGGGGGGTCTGAGTCTCTCCTGGTGGAATTCACAAATTACCTGAATAGGAATGATGTTGGCATTGAATTCACCTCGGAGATACAAACCTCCCGGGTGAATTTCCTGGATATCACATTGTTGGGTATTCCAGGTCAGAGGATTAAGACTGATGTGTATCACAAACCCATTGCTGGTAACTCACTGCTCCATGCCTCTAGCTGTCACCCACGTAGGGTATTTGGAGGCGTGGCGAAGAGTCAGTTCATCCGTCTGAAGAGGAACTGTTCAGAGCCTCATAAGTATGAAATTCAGGCGGATGAGCTGACTCTGAAACTGAGTGAGAGGGGATATGATACACAGACTGTGAGGAAGGCGAGAGGAGTGGTGAGCAGGATACCCAGGACTTCGCTCTTAGAGAAGAAGAAAAATACTAACCTTGACTCTATGTCCAATTCTGACTCCAAGGTGACCTTCATCACTGAGTATTCTAGACAGTATGAGGAGGTTTGCCAAATTGTAAGGAAACATCTTATGCTCCTGACAGCTGATGACGGCCTAGTAAGAGTGATTGATCAGGGAGTTAGATTTGCATACAGGAGGAATATAACTGTGGGTAACTATGTGGCACCCACGAGGATAGGGTCTGCTGAGGGGACAGCAACTCCCTCATCATGGCTTACTAGTCTAGGGATGTTCAGATGTCACCACCGCACATGTGTTGCATGTGAGAAGGTAATTGTGGGAAATTCTTTTGTCTCTACGTTGACGGGTGAGTCCTTCAGGATTAAATTCTGCCTCAACTGTAGACAGACATTCATTGTTTACCTTATTACATGCAACAGCTGTTCCCTCCAATATGTAGGATTGACCACCAGGGAGGCGAGAACGCGAATTTAGGAACACCTGTCAGACATCAGGATAGGTACCATGACAACTCCCCTGGTCAAACATTGTGTTGATATACATCAGAAATCTTCTAGATCATTCACTTGGACCATTATTGACAGGGTCCCACCCAAGAAGGCTCTGACTGACCGGGTTGGTAATCTAGGGGAGCGAGAGGCCTTCTGGATCTTCAAGTTGAGAACTCGAACTCCAGAGGGCCTCAACTCTGAGTTTGACCTTATTAATTTCTGGTCTACAGACCGGAATTAATTTGGATCATTTCCTCTGTGATTATGTGTATTGTTCATTTCTTACCCCTATTCATATATGTACACATTGTTTTATTGTTTAAATATTTTCAATGTTGTATTATCTTTAATATTTTTATTTGTTATTTCTATTTTTGTTTTTGTGTTTGCTTTGTAGGGAGGATCCGGTCTAGAATTGATTTGGTGTCTTCAATTGACGTGGGGGGCCTTATGCCAATATTGTCTTTTTTAGTACCATTGAGCAGCATTGGCCAACAAATCCCCTTCTGTCGATAGCCTTCTCCCTTCTCTGCTACATATAATTCCTTGGTTTCTTCCGTTGCATGCAGATTGTATTCTTGCACCCCTTTCCCTTTATGTGCACCTGGACTGATATTTCGCCTTCCTTCATTAGACGTGAATGTTTGTAACGTCCTCTTTGGTATGAGAGAATTACACTACTATTATCTCGAGGTTTTTCTTTCACTGTATTTTGGAGGGTATTACTAAACTTGTCCACTACGCACATTCTATCTCCACATATTCGCCCTCTCAGTCATCCTTGTTGTGCCATAAGTATTAATTTGTAATTTGATTAATAGTACGTTGCGATCCTGAGGATCCTTATACTAACGGCCTGTACAATAATCAGCACTCGGCGGAGAGACTGAGAGGCCGAACACTTCCCAGTTGCTAGGCTACATCGGGTTGTTTGGATTTCCCTTAGGTGTGTCAGCGTGCGCATGAGTTCTTTCACCCGAGTGATTGGAGCGGGGGTGTGTATGTGTTTGTTTATTTGATTGGCCAGTAAATACAGGTGGAGATCCTGACGGACTATCAACACTGGAGTGAGGTTTTAAAGCACACAAACTTTGTGCTCTTTTTTAAAATGGCTATGAGTAAGGCTTAGGCCAAAACGCGTAAGCCGTTCACTTTGATACTCCAGTTCACATTAACTCTGTTTTACTTGGGTTTTGTTACCCTTATGTTGTTGCTACCCTTATGTTGTTGCTTTTCGCACCATTTTTGTTTTGTCCATAACTGGAATTTCTGAATAAATGCACTAAACTGCTGACGCTCGAGTGCTTCTCAAGTTTTTGTTCAGTTCATACAGTTCCCACCAACCCATATAAAGGTTGGCGAATGCGGGGGCAAATTTTGCCCCCATAGCTGTCCCACATCTCTGCAGATAAAACGCTCCATTGAATTCAAAATAATTATGCGTCAGTAAGAAGAGCAACACCTGCAAAATGTAGTTCTTTAAGTCGGAATCATAGTCTAACATGAACTTCACTGCCTCCAGCCCCTCTCTCTGTGGTATGGCCCAGTAAAGGCCCACCACATCTATGGTAAGCCAGCTATAGTTCTTTTCCCAAGTTAAACCATCAATCAGATTAAGCAGGTGTTTAGTGTCTTGAAGAAAGGAAGGTAACCTCCAGACAATGGGTTGGAGTAATGTCTCAATCCAATTTGACAAGTTCTCAAACAAGGAACCTATGCCAGACACTATTGGTCGTCCTTTGACATCCTCTATAGATTTGTGCACTTTCGGCAAATGGTGGAAGATCGGAGTGACCAGCTCCTCCACCATTAACTACTCAAAAGTCACCAAATCTATTACTCCTAACTCCAACCCATCGTCTAGAAGGTCCCTCAGTTCCTTCTGATAGACAAATACAGGGTTCCTTGGTAGAACAGCATATACTTTTTGATCCTCAAGCTGCCTAAGTGACTCTCGGATATGATCTGTCCATTACTAATATGGAACCACCTTTATCTGAGTTTTTAATCACTATATCCTCTCTTTCTTTCAACTGTTTGAGACCATTTTTTGTTTAACTGTAAGATTTTCCCTAGAGTTGTTACATTGTGTTTTTAATTTTACCAGATCCTTCTCCACCCTTCTATGAAATTGTTCAAGGATCTTACCTCTACTATGTGTGGGGTAGAATACTGACTTAGGCTTAAAGCCTGTATGGGAACTTTTGACATTCAAGGGTTGGTTACTGTCTCGTTCTAATTGCATCATTAACCTGAAAATGATCATTCACTACTGCTCTATCCATACAATCCTGCACTATATCATCCTGCTGCATGTTCTCTGTGGTGAAAAACTTTTTTAATGTTTAGTTACGGATAAGATTATTTACATCAAGAAGTGTTTCAAACACGTCAAAATCTGTAGAAGGAACAAAATTTAAACCAAGTTTGAGAACATCCAATTCAGATTCACTTAATGTTATTGTGGATAGATTAATTATTTTCAGATTTTGTATCTGTTCTGACTGCCTCTTCTGAGAGTATATCTTTCTCTCTGTTCTAGAGACTGTAATTCCCCCTGGGCTGTTTGTAGCTTGGGCAGAGCGCCTCTCCCCCTTCCCCCTCCTCCCTGTCCTGCCCCTATCTCGTGAAAAACCTGTGACTGTTCTAAATGTACACTTGGTTTAGGCTGCTTTTCACTTTCTAGTGCTCTCACATATCTATTTCTCTGTGCTGTTTTATTCTTTGATTTAAGTATACCACCATTAGTACTGACAGGTAGGGAAAGGGGTAGTGCATCGGGTTGTGAGGCTGTCAAAGCCACTGTATCAGAGTCATTAATCTGTTCCCCCTCATCAGAAGAGGGTCCACTGGTCATGAAGTCCACAAAGTCCTGAACCTCCACTTCATCATTGGACTCAGGGTCAGTGTCAGAGAAAGTCACTTGTTTTTTCGTGGATGGTTGTTGTTGGCTATTCGTATCCTTAAGTTCTGGGTCACCCCCTTTCCTCTGTCTGCGTTGTCGTCTGTTCCTTTTACTTGACTGTGAATTATTTGAATAAACCCTGCTAAGGGTATAATCCTCAGAGTCTCTAGTGAATTTGCGAAATTTAAGTTTATCTATGTCCTTCTTCATATTATCTACAGTATGTCTCAGCAAGTTGTCAAGTTTTCATAGTGGCTATGATCCACAAACTGGTTAAGGTCTTTCTGTATGTGTTGTATTAGTTGTCTGGCCTCAATTAGCTTCTGTTCTTTGTGTCTTATAATCAAATGCATAAGTCTAATTGAGCACTCTGTAAGGATATCATTCCATTCTCTTAAAAAGGCATCATCTACCATGAGAAATGTTGGCCTTTTCTTTAGCCTAAGGCCTCGTGGTATCATTTTCAGATCAACATATTTCTCAAGGGACCTTTTGTCCCACCATGTTTGGTACTCTTTTAATAATGCCTTTTCCATCTGTAAAAAAACTTCTGAAATGTCTTTTATTTCGTTATCTGGATTAAAGATATCCTTTAATGTAGGTCTGCTTTTGCCCAGATCCTCTAGGGATAGCAATGAATAATAATTACTGGTAGCCATGTTGCCTTAAAACCTTTATACTCTGTATACTGATTTTAAACAGAATTAAGGATATGAAGAGTTGATCTTGGATTTAATGATAGATTATCCAAGTAAACGTATCTGTCATTTATCCCACAGTATTACATACTTGTATCCAATAGTATGATGTCTATAGACCACAGCACCTCACTGTTGTCAAAAGTTCTCAATAAGCCAAACAAGAGAGTAGAAAACAACCTTAGACAAAAAAAAACGCTTATTTGTTGACAATTAACTTTACCGCTCCCGGTGACACCATTAATCCTATTCCTTGTGCACTTTCCTTCTATAAACAATTGTGCTTGTAACCTATCCTTTGTTAAGTCACATCAAGCGAGATCAATGATAACCATAATAACACACAAAAAACTGCTGAGGCTCACCTCCTTGGGTTTATCGGAACAGCTCCATGTTATCCGTCGCTCTGTTTGCAGTCCTCACACCTGAATCTCGGCGTCTGACGTCACCCGGTCTCCGGTCATGTGACTTACTCTCCGCCCGTAGTGTGCAGGATCTATGTCGTTTTGCTGCTCGCCTCGCTCCTATGATGTATCAATGCACTTGTGAATTCCGGTAAGTTCCGGTGTCACCGGTCTTTGCGGTCTGTTAGTGCTGCTTATGTGGGATAGCCCCGGGAACTCCAAGGGTCTTGGGGACCAGCTTTACACCTCCGATCCGGACGGCACTCTCCTATGCCGTAAATAGCAGTCAGAACCAGAAACAATACCGGATAGGGTAAAAGTTGAATCTTTAATCTTCATATAAAATTGTGACAACAGGCTTTAAAAACAAAAAAGCACAGACAAGGGTAGACTTAGTCTAACATGTTTCGGCCTTGGCTGGCCTTAATCATAGAACTATTTGTCAAAGTAAAACCAGTGGCTTTATACCACCCCCTTAAACTTGATTGGCTGTCTGTACTACAGTAATGATTAGTTAATTATTCAGCTACCCTGAGTGCTTGACTAAAGCGGTTAAACAACAGACTATCAGTTATTCAAAAGGTGCTTCTTTCTCTCTCTGTTAAATAAAGCATACATGATCTTAATGAATATATCTACTCAATTACTAAAATACACTTTAGTGATTCAAATTTATGTAAGTACATTACTGGCCACTGCATGATATTTAAATACAGAGTGTAAAATTGTTGGAAAAAGTGCCTATAATACTGTTGTTGGAAGTGTGAAAGATAGTCAATAGGAATTTATTTGGTGTTACTGTTGTCATTGTTGCTAACGTGTCTATATATGTATATTACACCTTATATCAATATATATCTAATCCCCTTTTGCAATATCTAATTAGCTAGGGACTGTTTTTTTGTTGTTTTTGTTTTTTAAATATTTCTTTATTGAAAGTTATTGGACAGACAAAAGAAAATCATATTGTGCTGTAAATCAGTACAAAGAGGTAAAAATACATAACACAGAGCACAGTAACCAAAAAAAATAAATATCTGGAGTGACATCAGATCAAATCAGATTGGGTCAAAAATTATTAGTCCCATCTTTCAAAAGCAAAGTCCATATGATCGATTATTGTCCATAACATTGGTCAAAAAAAGCTCAGGATAGCGGACAATCCCCTCCATCATGAGCATTATAAACAAAAAAAAAAACATTTACATTTAAATAACAGTAAGCAAAAAGTATAGCTTGCTTATCTTTTACTAATCATGTCGTGTTAATCATCATATGGAAGTATTCTATCCCTAAATCTGTTGATTTATATGAAAAATGCCTAAATTACCAACAATATAGAATTCAACCAGAAGGGTTATTTACGGCTAGATTTGGAGTTTGGCGGTAGATGGGGTGCTAACGCTACGCGTGGTTTATGTCTAACGCACGGCATTGTTTGACTCCGGTATTTAGAGTACAAAAAAGACCATCTAACGATGCTCCTAACGCGTGTATGTCACACGCGGAATCCTGCCCGTGTTAGACAGTCTCCCATAGAGATCAATGGAAATGCAAAAAAAACTCTTTTTTCACCGAACACTCGATCTCGCGAGAAATACGCACAGCTCGGTCATATGACGCATACCACATCATGCACAACAATAACACGCCGCAAATGTCACAACAACAATCACTCAACAAAGCACACAAGCATTACACATTCACAAGCGGGGGGATTTTTAATAAAATTTAATACAGGGAATACGCATATACTTTAAGATGCGGAAATTCGCAAAATAACAAAAAGGAATAAAAAATATATACATACACTAGCAAAATAATCGCATTCAATATCACTATATATTAGGACAAACATACATATACAACACTTCACTAATAACACACCATCGCAAATTCACATTTAAACAGAATACTATTGGACAATGTTAGAGAAAACGACCACTATGACATCATCGCATTCTACACATTCCACAAATACTAACTCCAAATGAGCATGCGCAAATTCACACAACTAATACACATTGCACTAATATTAATTGCTAATAAAGCACACCTGAACACAATTTACAACGGAAATTGGTACATCATTAAACATTTACACAGGGTATATAAGCACCACACAAGCATAGCTTCTTTGACTGTGTTGCTGGTGGGTCTTTGGAGATTGGAGGTTTAAGATTATAGAGTTTGTGCATTATTGTGAGTGAGTTAGTGTTAGTGTGAGAGAGTCAGTTGTTAGTGTTATCGTGAGTGAGTGGGAGTTAGTGGGAGCGTGAGTGAGTTATTGGTAGTGGGAGTTGTAAGTGAGAGTTAGTGGTAGTGTGAGTCAGTTAGTGGGAGCGTGAGTTAGTGGTAGTGTGAGTTATTGAGAGTTAGTGGGAGTGTGAGTTAGTGAGAATTAGTAGTAGTGTGTTAGTGAGAATTAGTAGTAGTGTGAGTTAGCGAGCGAGTGATTTTTCTGTACTCTTAACACATTTACACGCAAACACATTCAATACATACATACACTTATCAATAACACTACATACACTCCATCCCCCATACCCCCTCATACTACACTCCATACCCCATTCCCTGTAGTCCCATTCCCTTTCATCCCATTTACTCTTATCCCATACCCCATACCCATCCCATACCCATCCCCTAGTTACATTTAGTTTACATATCCTCCTTTTAGTCTTCTTCTTCTTTTGGTTTATTTAAATACTCCTTACCCTCTTTGTTTTTTTAGATCCCTCTCACACTTTCAGCACTTTTTTTGTCTTTTTAGTTCTTTATTTTGACCCCTTTTCATTTCATCACACTCACTTTTTGTTTGATTATTTGGGGTTTAGTTTAGGGAACAGATGGAGGGCAGGCAGGGGAGAGGTAGAGGGGGGAGGAGAGGGAGGGGAGAGGAACAGGGCAGGAAGGGGGGCAGGAAGGGGGGCAGGAAGCGGGGGTGGAAGCGGTGGGTGGACCCAGCCACTTGGTTCAAGATGAACAAGTGGCTGGGCCCAGTGGCGGACAGAGTAGGGCTTCACAGTCCGGGAAACAGAGGGCATCGTCACAGGGGAAGGCCAAGGCGACTAGGGAGGCGAGGTTTTCGATGGAGGAGAAGGAGGCCCTCGTAGAGGCCTATATGGCCAGGTATAGGAGGCTGCAGTACCAGAAGACCACCCCGACTGAGAAGAGGAAGCTCTGGCATGAGATTAGGAATGCAGTCAATGCAGTGGGTGGCCGGAACAGAGATATGGACTCTATAAAACATCGCTACCGGGACTGTAAGATGGATCTCTAGAAAAAGTTAAGCCTGGAGGCCCGACATGCCGCAGGAACCGGTGGCGGCCCTGCCCTGGAAATCGAGTACTGCCGATGGGAGGAAATGTTGCGGCCCAGCATCTCCGAGGTGGATGTAGTCGGTATCGGAGGAATTGATACCGGGAACCTGCCATTCTCATCTGACGGTAAGCTCATTGAAGAATAAATTCACATACGAATGTATTTCAAGGGACACTATACGCAAACCTTTACTTTCAGGATTGAGGTAGAGAATACAATTTGACAAAACATTCAAATGTACTTATATTACCTAATTTGAATCATTCTTGAGATATATTTTAATGAAGAAATAGCCATGCATACGGTGAACCAATCACAGGAGGCAGCTATATTCAGCTAACAATCAGCATCTAAGCATATTTAGATATGCTTTTCAGCAAAAAATATCCAGAGAATGAAGCTAATTAGATAAGAAAAGTACATTAGAAAGTTGATTATAAATGTATGCTTCTAAATCATGAAAGATAAAACATTGGGTTTCATGTCCCTTTAAGGATCAGATTAATGCTATTACGCTGTTTACACGCATTCACAATTACTTTGCGGTTAAATCAGTATCTAGGCTATAGGTTAGGTGTGCATTTAAACAGACTGAAAACAAACGCTAAAACATTCAGATTGACCAGAGATATCACAAACACAGTTTAGAAAATGCGGAAATCGTATTGATTGTTAGATTTCAAAGTGGATTAATGATTCTGCATTTGTAATTGTATCGTAAGCTAAGTCATTTAAAGCTTCATTTGGAAATATGCTAATATATACATTTATTTCTTTTTCAAATATGCAGAGTCTGGGGAGGAGGCAGCACAACAAATACAGCCTCCTCCATCTCCCCGGGATGAGAGTGGTGGGGAGGAATTTCCACTTCGGAGGGAAGAGGCCCCCCGTGACGAAGAGGGCACGGAAGCAGATGAAGAGGCCCCGGAAGCAGAGGAGGAGGCCGCGGAACCAGAGGCCCCTCAAGGACCCGCACACCGCCGTGCACGGGCACCCGGCCGTGCACGGGTACCCCGCCAAGCACAACAATAGGAAATAGCGGAGGTGCGGGTTCTACTGGACTACATAGACCAGATGCGTAACTCCCGGATACAAAATATTGAAGGCCGAACTCGAATTCTTGATGGACAAAACCAAATAATTGAAGGACAAAACCAAATAATAAACATACTTAATAGAATAGAACAAGGGCAAAACAGAATCATTAATCTACACCAAGAGATGTTTAATTTTTTCCGGGAGGCGCATGCTGGTCTGCCTCCTGGTCCGCCTCCTGCTGCTGGGCCTCCTGCTGCTGGGCCTCCTGCTGCTGGGCCATCTTCTCCTGCCGGCCCATCTTCTCCTGCCGGCCCATCTTCTCCTGCCGGCCCATCTTCTCCTGCCGGGCCATCTTCTCCTGCCGGGCCATCTCCTCCTGCCGAGCCATCTTCTCCTCCTCAGCCATCTTCTCCTCCACAGCCATCTTCTCCTCCTCAGCCATCTTCTCCTCCTCAGCCATCTTCTCCTCCTCACCTTGGTCATCCCAGTACTCTTCCTTCCACTCTTCCCACAACATCTCCAAGGAGAACTCGTCAGAGTCGGCAGTTGCCCCTCCCAGAGCCTCAGCCCAGTGGGAAGAGGGGAAGGAAGAGGAAGTAAGTATTTGTTTTCATCTTTAATGTTTTTTTTATTTAATGTGTAATGGATAGGTATGTGATGATGTGGTTTTCATACACTTGTGGACCACACTCTGTATATAATCTACTTCTATGGGACAGATTGTTTGCAGAGTGTGGGTTATAAGTGTGTGAAAACCACATCATCACATACCTATCCTTGTTCATGATATTGATTGGTTTCTGTGATGTGATGTCCAAACTGTTTCCCGATTCGCAAACAAAATTACCATTACAATTATCCATGATGGCATATTACTGTTTGAATGCCAATAACACAGCTTAAAGGGACAGTCAGAAAATTATTGATTACAAAGAAAACACTGTATTACGCATTATCAAGTTGGAAACAACAAAACATGGAGAAATACGTGTGACGTATGTGCTTACCCTTGTATCTATGACTAGGAAAAATGACCACTTATTTGTTGTTCTGACATAACAACATTTTAGATATCAATGATCAATACATGGTAAATAATATGCTGTATGAGCACAAGGTTTTACATATACAAATGCTATCCAAATGCCCTCTAGTGGTCAAATTGTATAATGATTACATGCACTCTTCAAGTTTGAATAAATGAGCACACAAACCTCATAGGTTTAGCTAGCAAATTAAAGTAAACACAGACAAATGATTAATTGGTGAGAAACATTTGATATCATTGATATTACAAAATTGACTTTTAGAATAATGCAAAACATTATTTGTTTTCGAAACTGTCCCTTTAACAAAATTACATATGCTAACATATATTTGAAGATTGTTGGTATATCTACATGTACTTGTTCAAACAATAAATATTGAAATCAGATTTATATTGACGTGTTAAATAAAGTCTATTTTCTTAAAGAGACATTATTGTGTTAATTTATTTTTAGAAAGACATTTGTTTTAACAATGAATATGGTTTAAAGTCCTTTTAGGAGTGGGGGTGAAAATATGCTAACAATAATATATTTGGAGATTAACCAATGTGGAACTCATACATGATACAAAAATCAACATTTGCATTAAAGGGACAGTATACTATATTTTTAACAGAACTGTATGTAATAGACACTACTAGAAACAACAAGATTAACATATACTGATATCAATATTACAAAGCTTTAAACACTTTCAAAGAAAATCGGGTTAGCTCTATTGAAAATATAGATGAACCCCCATTACAACCGTAAAACAAGACAATACACCATCATACACAAAACAGGAGAAAGCTGGAGATGGTACTCACATGAAACTTAGAGGCTTGGCGAGGAGTCTGAAAATTACTTACATTTTATTTGAACTGAAGCAAAATGAAACGTGTATTTGTTAAACAATGGACTATCTAACTAGAGACCAAATTAAAAAATTTGATTTATAATGTGAGTGTCTAATGAACCTTTAATAAAATATACGACAAAATTACATTTAGAAGAAGTCGGCATCATATATTTAGCATATGATAAAGATAAATGCATATTGATTACTTTATTCTAACACAATAGTGCATATTTATGAATTAGATATCTTTAACATTAAACACAACAGTCATTTTTCAGAAAAAGGAACATATTGTTGACAAAAATATTAAACAACATGGACTATAGAGATTTGCACTTGCCTCGAAATATCATATGCATGAAAACATTTTGCTTTCGTTCGTTTATTCAACCAGACATCCAGCAAAAGAGAATGTGGTGGTCTTTATCAGCTACGGGTCAACAATGTAACATGATGCAAAAAATACATATTCGCAAGGTTTTTAAAATTGGCTTAATTCACAAACGTGTTTAACGTGCACAAACAAATATTGCGGGACTACGTAATACAATCAGACGTTTTTTTACCTTTGCATGTGACGTCTTAATTAACATGGCGCTTCCTTGATCACGTAAGAACGCCATCCAATAAAAGGCACATTCTTGATCACGTAAGAACGCCCCAAAAAAAAGGCGCATCCTTGATCGCGTCAAAACGCCATCCAATAAAAGGCACATTCTTGATCACGTAAGAACGTCAGTCAATACAAGGAATCATTGGACAGCCTGGCAGGTGACGTATTAAGCAACATGGCGCATCGGCGATCGCTGAAAAACCGCAGCCAATACAAGGACTCAGTTGACAGCTTGGCATATCACTAAGAAACGTATTTATATTTTAGTAACTAGTATGTGTCTAGATTGCTATCTAGGAATGTCACGAAATCATGAATCATCTTTTAGGACTTGACTGTCCCTTGAACTATAGCTATGGTGTATATCTTTAACATTTAAAAGATACACATGAGAAATACATATGCCATTGATGTTTTAAGATATGTTTTGATTGTTTTGGAATAACAATAATGACACATGTATTGATTAAACGTGTCATTTATTCAAGTTGAAATATGGTCAGCCTACCTATAGCCATATATGGGAGGAGAAGTATTTTGTTAACATATTTGGTAAAAAATATTCATCATCTAAAATATGCGCATTACACACAGAGATTTATTTGGTTACACTTTTACAATAAGATAGAATTGAAAATGAAATACATGTGCTGTCAACATTACAATAAGATTGTTTATTAATAAGATTATATGTCCTTGTTCATGTAAAAAGGACAAAAACGCTTTAGAAATGGAAATACATTCATTAACAATTGTGCTCACCATCACTTAAAGGGACATGATTTTTTTTTTTTTAAAAGAGGATACACAGAGGCAATACTATTTCAATAAAATTAACACTTTACAGGGATTATATCATTGTATCAATCCTCAGATCATTTTTTAAAGGTGCATCAATTCATGCAGAGTTTCTAAATACACACATGGATGTGAAAATTGAAATATACATATATACACAAATAACAATCTATATATACATATATAAAAGAATTACTATGCTAATCATAATCATGCAATGATAAATCTTTGAGAAAAATATATAAAGACAAATAATAAAATTACATTGGAGATGTTAATCTTAAAGTCATTTACAATTGTATTACATATATGATTCTTGAAAATCCATTATTTTTGGTAGGTCCCTTTAAGGATCAACCAGATAAACTAGAGCTTTCAATCAATAAAATGAATAATGAGGACAAAGAATTGTGCAATGACATGTCTTTTATTAGTATGTAAGAAAACATCAACAACGTCTATAAATAATCTTGTAAAAATAAGGAATATTTGAGCCATATGACAAGGTAACAGAGTGCATCACAGTCCATGAAGAGAGTTGCCAAGGGCCAGCATAGCCCCATTGGAGACATATGACAAGGTAACAGAGTGCATCACAGTCCATGGAGAGAGTTGCCAAGGGCCAGCATAGCCCCATTGGAGACATATGACAAGGTAACAGAGTGCATCACAGTCCATGAAGAGAGTTGCCAAGGGCCAGCATAGCCCCATTGGAGACATATGACAAGGTAACAGAGTGCATCACAGTCCATGAAGAGAGTTGCCAAGGGCCAGCATAGCCCCATTGGAGACATATGACAAGGTAACAGAGTGCATCACAGTCCATGAAGAGAGTTGCCAAGGGCCAGCATAGCCCCATTGGAGACATATGACAAGGTAACAGAGTGCATCACAGTCCATGAAGAGAGTTGCCAAGGGCCAGCATAGCCCCATTGGAGACATATGACAAGGTAACAGAGTGCATCACAGTCCATGAAGAGAGTTGCCAAGGGCCAGCATAGCCCCATTGGAGACATATGACAAGGTAACAGAGTGCATCACAGTCCATGAAGAGAGTTGCCAAGGGCCAGCATAGCCCCATTGGAGACATATGACAAGGTAACAGAGTGCATCACAGTCCATGGAGAGAGTTGCCAAGGGCCAGCATAGCCCCATTGGAGACATATGACAAGGTAACAGAGTGCATCACAGTCCATGAAGAGAGTTGCCAAGGGCCAGCATAGCCCCATTGGAGACATATGACAAGGTAACAGAGTGCATCACAGTCCATGAAGAGAGTTGCCAAGGGCCAGCATAGCCCCATTGGAGACATATGACAAGGTAACAGAGTGCATCACAGTCCATGAAGAGAGTTGCCAAGGGCCAGCATAGCCCCATTGGAGACATATGACAAGGTAACAGAGTGCATCACAGTCCATGAAGAGAGTTGCCAAGGGCCAGCATAGCCCCATTGGAGACATATGACAAGGTAACAGAGTGCATCACAGTCCATGAAGAGAGTTGCCAAGGGCCAGCATAGCCCCATTGGAGACATATGACAAGGTAACAGAGTGCATCACAGTCCATGAAGAGAGTTGCCAAGGGCCAGCATAACCCCTTTGGAGACATATGACAAGGTAACAGAGTGCATCACAGTCCATGAAGAGAGTTGCCAAGGGCCAGCATAGCCCCATTGGAGACATATGACAAGGTAACAGAGTGCATCACAGTCCATGAAGAGAGTTGCCAAGGGCCAGCATAGCCCCATTGGAGACATATGACAAGGTAAAAGAGTGCAACAGGCACAACAATAAACTTAAAAAAAGGCCAAATGGCAACAATAACAAAAACATCAACATGTGGACGGAGGATTCTTATCTGCGCCCTTGGAGCATCTCCAGATCCTCCACTTACTGGTCATCCTCTTCATCGTCCTGTGCATGTCCAGCTCCAGATTCAGGCCTTGAATTTAATAGCATGATCTGCCACAGTGTCAAATCCTGAACCCGGAGCTGGGCCTGCATGGTGTCGTTCATCCCTCTCAGGACAGCTGCATTCCTCAACACGGCCTGCTCTACTCGTGCTATACCTTCTAGCATGAGCCATGCTGAGTCACAGCCTAAAATAAAGAATAAATCAAATATTAAGGATAATTACACAATAGACGAAAAAATAAGCAAAGATACATTGTCATCATAAAGACAAATCATTCTTTACATCAATTTGTTTAAATTGATTCTTTACACATTAAATATGTTATTCAGACAGACCGAAATCATTAAAGGGACAGTTTACTCAAACATGTTGTCCCCTTTAATTGGTTTTCAATGATCCACTTATACAGCTTGAGTGTATCAAATCTTGTTAAAGGATTTACATTGTACTTACATTAGCAATTTAAATATTTTAATTATACTGTGGTAGGCACACCTATCCTTAAACATTTTGGCGTTGAGGACAAGCTGTGTAAACATAGCAACCTGAAGAAATTACATTCCCACTGGGTTAGACAAGAGATAATGTATCAACATTTGTACATAAATTGTTGGATCCAAGTAGTGGTGATTGGTATATGAAGTGATATCAACTTAAAGGGACACTGAACCTAAATATTTAATTGACTGATTCAGATAGAGCATGACATTAGAAATATGAAAAAATTACACATATTCTTTAAATGTTAGAATTCTCTAGCTAGATTTTGAATGCAAGAATGTAGGTTTATAGGGCAGGCCATATTTGTTTATCAACTTTGGTTGTCCCTGCTGGTTGATGGATACATTCATCCAACAATAAAGAAATGATGTCCACAATTATTTTCTATTTAAAATTAATTCTAGCCATTTCTTTGTTTCAATAAAGATAGCAAGAGAATGAAGAATAATTCATAAGAGTAGTAAATTATAAATTTGATTAACATTGCATGCTCTATTTGAATAACAATAGAAACAATTTGCCTTCAGTGTACCTTTAAGTATCTTATAATGTGGATTTTGAATGATACTTACAGCTGTGCCTGGGAAGGACAATCCGACACCCAGGACAATGAAGGTTGAGACAGGGGGGAGGGATGGGATTGGGTTGGGGAGGGATGGGATTGGGTTGGGGAGGGATGAGCTGCTGCTCAGGGGTAGGCCGTACAGCTGGGGAGTGGTGAGTTGGGGTCTGGGCAGCTGTACGGGCCATAATACGGGGAGAGAGGCGAAGGAGGGTGAAGGGGCGTGTTTTAGGAGGGACAGGGAAGGGGCGTTTTTTGGGAGGGACAGGAAATGACAAATGGGAAGGGCCGGCAGGGGTCTGGGCCTGGGCAGGGGTCTGGGCCTGGGCAGGGGTCTGAGCCTGGGCAGGAGTCTGTGCCTGGGCAGGGGTCTGGGCCTTGCCAGTGGTCGGGGTCTGGGCCTGGGCAGGGGTCTGTGACTGGGCATGGGGGCTGGGCAGGGGCGGAAACCAGAGGACCAGAGGTGGAGGATCCATCTGAAAAAAATAATCCAAATATATTAACATCTCATACATCATGAAATCAAATCAACGCATTTCAAATTGATTATGTTTTCAATATACTTAGAAGTGTGTTTGAATTTCTAAACAATTATGAAATGAGGATATGGTATGCATATAGGCACTCAGATGAATATCAATGACTGTCTGTACAATTATAACATTATTATTGTGTTTTGGCCTGGAATATGCATGTGACATAATGATGGCATGAATTATAAATTAAAAAAAAAATAAAAACATCAAATCAGATTTTCATGCTGCCTGATATAGAAAGGGGGCAGTAGTGTATTTGAACAGACAAATAATATTCCTTTTTAAAGTGCAAAAGCTGTAGACTTTGAATGTCTTCAATAAAATGATTTCAAATAAAGCAACATGTTGGAAACATGATAGATATATTTCACATACCATCAGACTCCAAGGCAGCCTCTTCCTCCTCCGTCACACATGTTAAATCAATCTCTGTAAAACATAACATGTTGTGTACACGTTAAGATCAGATATTATAACATATGTTACTGTTGATCAAAGACACACATCAATGTTGCATTAACCCCTTAATGACCGAGGACGTGCAGGGTACGTCCTCAAAAAAAAGGCAGTTAACGCCTGAGGACGTACCCTGCACGTCCTCGGTGTGGAAAGCAGCTGGAAGCGATCCTGCTCGCTTCCAGCTGCTTTCCGGTTATTGCAGTGATGCCTCGATATGGAGGCATCCTGCAATAACCATACATGGCCATCCGATGCAGAGAGAGCCACTCTGTGGCCCTCTCTGCACCGGACATCGATGGCCGGTATCGTTGGTGGGTGGGAGCCGAATTGGGAGGCGGGTGGGCGGCCATCGGTGTTGCGCGTGACGTCACGGGGGGCGGGATCGGGATCGTCGGGGGCGCGCACGGGGGGTGGCGGGCGGGCGCGTGCACGGGGCGGGAGCGGGTGGGAACCGCTACACTATAGAAAAGTAGAAAAGGAAAAGTAAAAAAAAAAAAAAATAAACTTTTTTTAAAAACCATCTAAGGGATCTGGAAGGGGTGGGGGGTTGGTCTTGGGGGGGGAAAGCTACACTACAGAAAAGGGACATATTTTATTAAAAAAAAGCATTTTTTTTCACTAAACTGGGTACTGGCAGACAGCTGCCAGTACCCAAGATGGCGCACATTAAGTCAGAGGGGGAGGGTTAGAGAGCTGTTTAGTGGGGGATCAGTGAGGTTGGGGGCTAAGGGGGATCCCTACACAGAAGCATATGTAAATATGCTAACAAAAAATGCACAAAAAAGCCCAAATATACCTTTTATTTTAGTACTGGCAGAGTTTCTGCCAGTACTTAAGATGGCGGGGACATTTGTGGGGTAGGGGAGGGAAGAGAGATGTTTGGGAGGGATCAGGGGGTCTGATGTTTCAGGTGGGAGGCTGATCTTTACACTAAAGCTAAAATTAACCCTGCAAGCTCCCTACAAGCTACCTAATTAACCCCTTCACTGCTAGCCATAATACACGTGTGATGCGCAGCGCCATTTAGCAGCATTCTAATTACCAAAAAGCAACTCCAAAGTCATATATGTCTGCTATTTCTGAACAAAGGGGATCCCAGAGAAGCATTTACAACCATTTGTGCCATAATTGCACAAGCTGTTTGTAAATTATTTCAGTGAGAAACCTAAAATTGTGAAAAATTTTACGTTTTATTTAATTTGATCGCATTTGGCGGTGAAATGGTGGCATGAAATATACCAAAATGGGCCTAGATCAATACTTGGGGTTGTCTACTACACTACACTAAAGCTAAAATTACCCCAAAAAGCTCCTTACATGCTCCCTAATTAACCCCTTCACTGCTGGGCATAATACACGTGTGGTGCGCAGTGGCATTTAGCGGCCTTCTAATTACCAAAAAGCAATGCCAAAGCCATATATGTCTGCTATTTCTGAACAAAGGGGATCCCAGAGAAGAATTTACAACCATTTATGCCATAATTGCACAAGCAGTATGTAAATAATTTCAGTGAGAAACTGAAAGTTTGTGAAAAAATTTGTGAAAAAGTGAACAATTTTTTGTATTTGATCGCATTTGGCGGTGAAATGGTGGCATGAAATATACCAAAATGGGCCTAGATCAATAATTTGGGATGTCTTCTAAAAAAAAATATATACATGTCAATGGATATTCAGGGATTCCTGAAAGATATTAGTGTTCTAATGTAACTAGCGTTAATTTTGAAAAAAAATGGTTTGAAAATAGCAAAGTGCTACTTGTATTTATGGCCCTATAAGTTACAAAAAAAGCAAAGAAGATGTAAACATTGGGTATTTCTAAACTCAGGACAAAATTTAGAAACAATTTAGCATGGGTGTTTTTTGGTGGTTGTAGATATGTAACAGATTTTGGGGTTCAAAGTTAGAAAAAGTGTGTTTTTTCCATTTTTCCTCATATTTTATAATTTTTTTTTTAGTAAATGATAAGATATGATGAAAATAATGGTATTTTTAGAAAGTCCATTTAATGGCGAGAAAAACGGTATATAATATGTGTGGGTACAGTAAATGAGTAAGAGGAAAATTTCAGCTAAACACAAACACCGCAGAAATGTAAAAATAGCCTTGGTCCCAAACGGACAGAAAATGGAAAAGTGCTCTGGTCACTAAGGGGTTAAATATATACACACCCAAAGTTATGATTTACATCATTTTGATGGAGCATACAAATGACATTAGATTTGTTATTCTCAATGATTCAGATTTTCTATGTATTGTTTGTATTAATTTTAAAATCATAAAAGCATAGTACATAGAACATTTAAGATTTCTCATGTGTGTATCACTTGATGACTGTTGTCAAAAATGAACATGGAAACAAACATATGCTGTACATCTTCTGAATAACAAAGGTGTAGACTAAGAAAGTTTTAATTATTAATCTTTCAATATTCCAAGAAAATTTATATATAATCAGAGGAGTAAATTATATGTTTGTTTCAAATGTTATGCTTCATCAGAATCATGCTCATAATATTGATTACCAATACACCTTCAATGACATATAAATGAGTCAATGGACTTACCAGGAGACCGCAAAGGCGGCTCTGTGTCAGTGCTGGATTCCTTGCGGCTCCCCACACCAACTCTCTCTATGAATGATATAGATATATATTAGTGAACACATTTGGGATAGCACTAAATCACATCTGTAGCGATTTTTAAGAATAACCAACTTGAAAATGTGAAGAATAGAGCAGTCATTATCCTAAAAAATGCTTGATTGAATCAAGGGGATTCTGTTAAAAATGATGTATTGAACATATGTTTAATTTCTGACTATATTAGACATCAAACTCATCTCATACGATGCTATTGCATATCTAAATATACCCATTGATCAATGTTCTTAAAAGAATACACACAAACCACATTTTGAATAACAGCTGTTGACAAATATAAACAAAGACATGTGGCACATCGAGCTATTTGTGCAATGTACAGTAATCTTGTTTAGGACACAACACATATTTATCACAATACAAAACCAAATTGATTAGTACAAATATGTAATCATGGTGCTGTTAGAGTATGCTGATATCTATAAAGTAACTCCAACAGTGAATATGTGAATTATATATCAATATTGTCTAATCCAAAGAATGTAAAGATGAATGAATCTATTGTTTATTAAAGGGACACTGACATGATTTATTTCAATCATTGATTTCACTGTTCAAACTGTTCCAAATGATTTAACATTGACTCCTATTATAATTGTAATGTTGCTACATTTTAATCTTAAAGGCAGATAAGCAATATTGGATTCAATAAATATTGTTTGTTGAAGGTATCCACCAATCATCAATCAAAACCCAGGTTGGTCAACCAAAATTGAGCTGCAGATAAATGTACATTCTTGATTTTAAAATACATTTAGCAATAGAATATTTCACATATGATTATAGTATTATATTTAAATGTTGATTAATATTGCATGCTCTATCTGAATGACAACATTAATAATTTTAGCTCAGTATCCCTTTAATATAAAATTATATTGATTTGACAATGTTGGTGTTAATGAATTCTCGACTCCATATGTTGATGTAATGAATGGGATTGAGCATGCAATTCCAATCTAATATGTTATTTAAGGATATCCTAAGAATTATTTAATTTTCATCTATTAAAGGGACATGAAGCTCTAAATGTGTAATTGTATACTTTTTTAAACTATGTACTACTGTTATCTGAACACATGATTTTAACTTTTGGAAATATGCCAATTTATGCATAGAAAAACAGCAGGATAATACCAGTAATGCATTGTTTAACCTAAACCAAAATCCATTAATTTTTTTAAGAACTAAAACAATAGACTGAACCAATGTAGCTCATAATATGTTTAAACAAAACAATAAAATCACGTTTAAAATGAATTCTATGTAAAATTTAGTTTTAACCCATGTTAACGTGTATGCGCAATTCCATTTTCGCTCTGTGACGCATATTCTGTAAAGCGCAAGAAAGATCATTCCTATTTCATGTGTCACTAATCTAAAATCAGATATCTAAACATCATATGTAGTGTATGTTGTGAGATCTGTATAGGTTTAGTATCTGACTATATACACATTTTTTAAAAATAAATTAAATATTAAGATATTATATGAAGTTGGATAGTTACCTGGTTCAGATTCTCCATCATCTCCTCCCAGGCCACCGGACGGAGAAGCAGCTGCCCTGGCCCCCGCATCAGGACTTTCAGATCCCGCAGCTGGGAGGGAAGAAGAGGAGGCCGAGGATGGCGAGGATCTAAATCTTTTGGGGACCGGGAGATTGAGGAGCTCGCATAAAGTCACCTCATAAGGGAGTAGGTATAGTTTCCGCTGGGCCTTTCTTTGGCCCCCTCTTTTACGGGCTTGTACCCAGTCCCTTATGAGGTTGACTTTTTTTGTTAAGCGCAACCTCATATCTCCGAATCTCCTCATGATTTGATCCTGGCTCCTCTGGACGTCACACACCAATTTAACCGCATTGGTGATAGACTCCCAGAGGGCATTCTTAACAGGCGCATCTGTCAACCTCCTCTTGTTCCCAAACAGCTGGGGATAAAAGTCCTTGACGGCGTGGACCAGTGCAGCGCTCTCCTGCTTGGTGAACCTGGGAGGTTTCATGCCTGCTGGGTTGTAGAATATATAATATATAATAATAATATATACTGCCTGCAGGCATTAGAGAACTGACAAAGATGACAACGTGTAATGGACTTTTATATGGTGAAGTAAACATGAGATGCACCATGGGACAAGTTATCTGTACATCTGATTGGATAAAAGTTTGAAATATTGTTAGAATGTCTGTGAGACCATCCTGACTCAAGTTGTGTTTGTGTGATTGGCCGTTCCTTAATGTTTCATATCTTAGCAACTTCCATACACATACCTCCTGGTGGTGCTGTAACTTCATTTTTCATGTAGACTTATTTGTAACTCATGGGCCTGTCATGCGGATATGTGTGACGCAGATTTAATATCCGTGATCCGTTAAATATTAATGATTAAATTCTCTTTAAAATCTAATACTGTCACATTAGTAAATGTTGTAGACATTTCTCGGTTTAATAACGGTCTGTTTCTTTAATACAAATACACATTTAATATTGTATGTCTTTATTGTTCATAAAATCCATTTCTTGACTTATTGTGAAGTATTGATATTGCTCTATTAAATGTATTTATAATGCACATTGATTGTGTGCTATTGCGTGACATTAGACTCTAATGTTTAAAGATGCTAATCTGGTGTTTCAAGATGCGTTTCCCACGCAATATTTCTGAATGTTCAAATTCAGGTTATAATGTCAGTAACTTGTATAATCTGTTTATAAATGTTAAACTACAGGTTTGTTTGTTATTAGTAAATAAACCTCGAGCTTGTATTTGTCTGAAGTGCTCATATATGTTATTGTGCAATGGCGTCTTTATTTTTAAATAGACATTACAAACAAACAATTGTATCAAATGATCTGTAGAGATAGAAAATTGTTTAGACTTTAAAATGTAACTCAATTTATCTTAGTATTTAGATATCCTCAACAGAGGAAATTTAAATGCACATGGTTGAGCCAATCACATAAGGCATCTCTGTGCATCCACCAATCTTCATCTACTGATCCTATCTCGATATGCTTTTCAAGCAAAGTATGTCAAGATAAGAAGAGAAGTAAATACACTCTTTAAATCTCTTAAAGGGACACTGTCCAAACAAATTTAGCGTTCGTGATTCAAATTGAGCATGAAATGTTAAACAACTTTATAATTTAATCCGATTATCAAATGTTAAGAATTATCTTGTTATCTTTCTTTGCAAATCAATAATGATATTTTAGATTACGGACAATTGTTTCCAAAAACCTGGGTTGTCCTTGATGATTGTCGGATAAATTAATCCAACCAAAAAAAACAAGTTCTGTCCAGAGTACTGAAGCAAATAAATTATCTATTTAATGCCTTATTTTTAAAGTAATGATAGCAACATCACAAGGAGCATTCATAATATGAGACAATTTTTAAAGTTGCTTAAAATAGAATACTCATTCAGAATGTATAAATCATTAATTTTTTAACTGTCTCCCTTTAAGTATATTTTAAGTTAATGTCCCTTTAAAGAAACATTTCACAATAATGCTTTAAAAATCAGAAACCTAAGCACCTTCCTTTTGCTAAATTAGTATAACATATGAGTAAAGCAAATTTAGATTAACTTCTGGATTGTTTTACACACTGACTGAAATAAATATTGTAAAGGAGGTATTTCTGAGTCTTCAGCTTAGAGGGACATTAAGCTATATGTTATGTATGCATTTTGGATAAGATTATAATATTTAAACAACTTAATATGTTTTGGTATTCAATCATTAGATTGTAATTATATATTCTTGGATTAAATACATATCTACATAGGCTATTTTGATGCTGATTGTTTGTTGCACATAGATGCCTTATGTAATTGACTAAGATATGTGCATTGATGTATCTTTTTCAAATTATATTTAAAGACTGAATGTAATTCTATAGTATTTTCTAAATATGTTTAAATTCTTTTATGAATTATTGAAAAATCAATACACAATATACTTTTTGAATGTCCCTTTAAGGACCAAAACATTTGGAATGTTGATTTAACATTGTCAAAATAAACTAAAGGGGAATGAAAATTATATATAGATATGTGATGTCTAACCCAAGAGGTAAGATTTTAAAAACTACATAATATTAATAACTATAGTTAAATGACTCCACTAGAAAATTAAATCGATTAACCTGGCATCCAATAACTAGCTTGTGAAAAATATCAAGTTAAATGACCTAACATTTATAAATGTAAAAATTAAAAGAATTTAGAAAATAATGTTTTGAGATACCTAAGGAAGATACAAGATCTTATCAAATTAATTTTACATTCAACAACAGTCACTTTAATGTAATTGAACCACTTCCCCTTCTTAAAAGTGAAAAGAAATAATTTTTGTCAAATTTTGACTACATATCCGAAATTATTTTAACATCTAAGAATTTCCAAAGAAAAGCATTGATGGATCTCACTCCCCAATTAATTTAAAAAAAGATAGTTTAATGTAATATTCTCTGAATCAGTGGATAGTCTAAAATTAATGCATTATTTGATCTTATGCATGTGCTTGTCAAATAGCCAACTACCAGTCATGGGAGTCAAATTGTTTTTTATTGACAGATTATCTGGATATTTATTATAATCTGTTCAAAAGAGTGTATTTAATAGTAAAATGTTTATTATTACCATTTAAAAAATTAAAAGTTTCTGAAACAAAAACAAAAAAATATTCCTGGAAATCATCAGATGACAATCTGAAATAATAAAAAAATTTTTTAACAAAGTTAATACACACGTTGTCAAATATTCATAAAATACATTTACAATCATCTTGTGTCTATGCTCTAACTTTGTTCAACATTTTATCAAGATATTTATTAATTAAATTTAAAAAAAAGAAACAAACATACACCATTCTATTGTGTAATAAAAAATAAATTTAAATATCTGAATTTCTAATTCTACATAATAATGTATATCACATTTCAATAATATATATGTATGCTGAACATATATGTAATATTTCATGTCCATTCAAATACCTCTATATCAACTATAATATGTATTCCTTTTCCTGATTGTGATCCCTAAATATCTAATTATGAAATAAGTATGACTAATGTATGTAAGCTACCAATATTCAACATTCTTCCTGTGATTCTTAACTAGCATGCATTGGTAAACCAACCTGGATAATGCATGGTCTTTGAAAGTCAATTCAGGGGTAAACAGTTGATCTTTAATAGCTGTCTTATTCATCAGTTCATAAAATAGAGGACTGTGAAATACCATCTAAAAAAGTAAAATCATCAAAGTGTCTGATTGTAATCCCTAAATATCTAATTATGAACTAAATATGACTAATGTATGTAAGCTACTAATATTCAACATTCTTCCTGTGATTCTTAACTACCATGCATTGGTACACCAACCTGGATAATGTATGGTCTTTGAAAGTCAATGCAGGGGTAAACAGTTGATCTTCAATAGGTGTCTTATTCATCAGTTCATAAAATAGAGGACTGTGAAATACCATCTAAAAAAGTAAAATCATCTAAGTGTCTGATTGTGATCCCTAAATATCTAATTATGAACTAAATATGACTAATGTATGTAAGCTACTAATATTCAACATTCTTCCTGTGATTCTTAACTAGCATGCATTGGTACACCAACCTGGATAATGCATGGTCTTTGAAATTCAATTCAGGGCTAAACAGTTGATCTTCAATAGGTGTCTTATTCATCATTTCAAAAATAGAGGACTGTGAAATACCATCTAAAAATTAGAAATTAATCTAAGTGTCTCCAATAGGATGCCTCCACAGCCTTATTCTATCAAATAGTTGGCACTTACCATGCAAACATGTCTTTGTATGGTTTTCAAGGTCAGCAGATTGGAAAGATAATGCCAGACATGATCCCATTGGTATACTTCAATTTCAATCTTGGCTTTTTCCACTGTCAGTCTGGGCAATCTTCACTGTCAGGCTTCTAATTCTTCCCTTTCAGTCTTTAGATTAAGTCATCTCCCTAATGGCAAAAAAAGTTTAATAAAAATTACTACAAGTGTGTGAATCAGTTCTGTACCCCTCTCCCACCCCCCATTTCAGAATAAATTTCTGTCACTAGCTTACTAAGCATGTGTAGCATCTTGTGTTATGTTCTATCAAGTGTGAAGATGAGTCATATTGAGCAGGACGAACCTCTAATGTGTGACATTGAACCATAGTCATGCTAGAGGATAGTTATGCTAGAGGATCCCTTTGAGTATTTACATTTTAAGTAATGTGTAAACTAAATACTAGTTTAGAAAATGTATGCCATATGATGTATTTGTGTACAATTCATGCCAGCAACAGTCCATACATTTATACTTACCATCTGATGTCCTCTTTAAAAACCAGGTGGCAAAGACTCGCTACAGGACCCAATGCCCAGAGCATCACCTATATTAATAAATGAAACACATTTTTAGCATTTGATGAACAATCCTAACATGTTTGCACAATTCTCTACTTGTCATTTCCCTAGAGTTCACATCTATTGACAATACTCCAGTCTAACTTCTATTATTTACCGTCTAAAGTGGCGGTTGATGATGTCTGCTCTGACATTGAGCCCCTCGTCCCGGAATGGCCCCTCTAGAACAGGATCATCCTCCTCATCTCTGAGGAGGTTTCGGTGCGCCAGGACGCCCTGCAGCATCCCAGCCCGCTGTGCAATATTATGCAGGACGCTACAGGCTACAACGATCTTAGCCACCTTCTTTGGGTTGTACTGGAGGGCTCCTCCCGACCTGTCCAGGCACCTGAACCTCATCTTCAGGAGCCCGAACATCCATTCAACCACCGCCCTGGTTCTCTTATGAGCCCTATTGTAGCGCTCCTCAGACACATCAGTCGGGCTACGCAAGGGGGTAATGAGCCAAGGCCGGCTCATGTACCCAGAATCACCTATAAATTATGAACAGAACATAATTCAAACAGAATCCTCAAAATAGTATTTGGAGTCCAAAAAAAAGTTTTGTATACGATAATCCACTAACAAATGTTTTTAAAAAAAAAAAAAAAAATCTAGTTCAATATTATTCTCTATTTTCCCATTTCATCTAAGACATGCTACATATGCGTATTTCTCCTAAATCAAACCTTGTGTAAAATGCAAACTACATGGTTACATTGCATTCTCTATCTGAGCATTTAAGGTAAGACATGCTACATATCTGCATTGAACTAAAAGTAGACATTAGCGGAAAGAGACAATGACATGGTTAAATTGCATTAGCTAATATTTTGCCATTTCAACTAAGACATGCTACATATGCGTATTTCTCCTAAACCAAACCTTGTTTAAAATGCAAACTACATGGTTACATTGCATTCTCTATCTGAGCATTTAAGGTAAGACATGCTACATATCTGCATTGAACTAAAAGACATTAGCGGAAAGAGACAATGACATGGTTAAATTGCATTCGCTAATATCTTCCCATTTCAGCTAAGACATGCTACATATGCATATTTCTCCTAAACCAAACCTTGTGTAAAATGCAAACTACATGGTTACATTGCATTCTCTATCCGAGCATTTAAGGTAAGACATGCTACATATCTGCATTGAACTAAAAGACATTAGCGGAAAGAGACAATGACATGGTTAAATTGCATTCGCTAATATCTTCCCATTTCAGCTAAGACATGCTACATATGCATATTTCTCCTAAACCAAATCTTGTGTAAAATGCAAACTACATGGTTACATTGCATTCTCTATCTGAGCATTTAAGGTAAGACATGCTACATATCTGCATTGAACTAAAAGACATTAGCGGAAAGAGACAATGACATGGTTAAATTGCATTCGCTAATATCTTCCCATTTCAGCTAAGACATGCTACATATGCATATTTCTCCTAAACCAAACCTTGTGTAAAATGCAAACTACATGGTTACATTGCATTCTCTATCTGAGCATTTAAGGTAAGACATGCTACATATCTGCATTGAACTAAAAGACATTAGCGGAAAGAGACAATGACATGGTTAAATTGCATTCGCTAATATCTTCCCATTTCAGCTAAGACATGCTACATATGCATATTTCTCCTAAACCAAACCTTGTGTAAAATGCAAACTACATGGTTACATTGCATTCTCTATCTGAGCATTTAAGGTAAGACATGCTACATATCTGCATTGAACTAAAACTAGACATTAGCGGGGGGAAAAAATAAATGGTTACATCCTATAGCTGAACATTACGCTAACATTTTAAAACTACAGTGGCAATTGTCAAACTAATTAACCATGTTGTGCACAAATACTCACCAACGAGATAACCAGGGGGCATTTGTCTTTCCTCAAACGGTCTCCACAGGGACGACAGAGAGAGGATGCGGGCATCATGACTAGCCCCTCCAAAATTCGCACACACATGCATAATCCTCATCCGTGCGTCACAAACATACTGCACGTTGAGGCTATGAAAATGTTTGCGATTTCTGAAGGGCAAGTCATCAATTGGAGCACGCAGCACAATGTGGGTACAATCTATGGCTCCCAAGACATTGGGCAATTCAGCAATATCAAAGAATTCCCGCTTCAGGCGCCTCCAATCACCATCATTCTGTGGGAATCCTATGTATTGCTTACTGATACGTACCATGGCGTCCAGAAAGTTATCAAACACCACAGAGAATGTACCTTGAGCCAGGCCATGCATGTACAGTTCTCCGGATTGAAAACTCCCGGAGGCCAGGACGTATAGACAGCTTAGCATCTTACTCATGGCGGGAACAGCAGTCCTTATTCTTATACGTGGCTCCAAATGAGGTTTAAGAAGATCGTAAAGGCCAATGAGCTGTTCGCGATTGAGCCAATACTTATCATAAACCTCAAAGTCGCTCATGTTTTCCAAGGTGGGTCTCACCCTGTAGACAGGAGGACCTCGAACCAGACGACCCCTTCGTCTCAGTCTGAGCCGCCGAGGCTGCCTGATTCGACCAACAGCTAGTTTGCCAATAGCAGCACCAGCAGCGTCTACCATGTCATCGTCATCCATCTTTCAAAACAGCGTAACAAGGTATGCACTTGATCTGATGTGGATCACAAGTGATGCATTGGCCATGTTGTTTGGGGGATTTATAGTAAAATTAGTCCAATGGTAGTGAGTTTGTATGATTGCTAATTGTATTCACTTGTTTGTATGTGAGCAGCGCGAATGCTTTCACAGTGGGCGTTTTTTGGTTGTTTGCTGAAATGTTGTTTTCCAACAATGAATCTCAATGTGAAAGTGTCAAATATCACACATACAGTGCATGTTTGTAATGTTTGATCATATGCGTAATCAATATTTCTGAAACGCGATCTTATAGTAACAAGCACACGTCCAGGCTAAAATGAATGAAAGTGCATAGTTGTGTATAATGTGCATCGAATGTGATCGATCAATGTTGCTGCAATATTGTTTGTAAACGATAAATTAACATCTGCCATCTGTAGTATTGTATATATATGAGTGATTGCCGAGCAGTCAATATTGTATGCGTCCCTTTAAAATCGCAATAATAATTCAGAACTTCCCGTCTGCCATCTGTAGTATTGTATAAATAAGTGATTGCCGAGATGTGAATATTGTATGCGTCCCTTTAAAATCGCTATAAGAATTCCGAACTTCCCGTCTGCCATCTGTAGTATTGTATATATAAGTGATTGCCGAGCTGTCAATATTGTATGCGTCCCATTAAAATGGCACTAATACTGAAGAACTTCCGGCTGTCATCTGTAGTATTGTATATATAAGTGATTGACGAGCAGTCAATATTGTATGCGTCCCGTTCAAATGGCACTAATACTGAATAACTTCTGGCTGTCATCTGTAGTATTATATATATAAGTGATTGCCGAGCTGTCAATATTGTATGCGTCCCTTTCAAATCGCACTAATACTGAAGAACTTCCGGCTGTCATTTGTAGTATTGTATATATAAGTGATTGCCGAGATGTGAATATTGTATGCGTCCCTTTCAAATCGCACTAATGCTGAATAACTTCCGGCTGTCTTCTGTAGTATTATATATATAAGTGATTTGCAATCTGACAATATTTATTAATTGTCCCATTCAAATCTCCCTAATAATGCTGTTCCAAACTGTTCTTTACGTATATGTTGTATTGTAGTATTGAGTGTTAAAGTTCCGAAAGGGGCGGTACAGTCGTGAATCTGTGATGTGTATGGTTGAATCTTCTAATGACGTCATGATATTATTAACCTGCCTATGTAGTTCTGAAATCCTCATTGTGTTGTTGTATTGTACTACATTGTTATTGTGTGCTGAATAAAATCTAAATGTGTGCTTTGTGGTTGCGTGATGGGTGATGCGTGTTATGTACATATACGTATATATTGTGATTGTGTCCCACATATGCTGACTTCTATATAGCGGTCTGGCATTGTTGTTCCTTCCCATAAAGTGACATCTGTAATCTGGTGTAATGATGTTCTTCTTGTACGTAATTCCTAATGGTTTCTGGTGATGGAATCATGATGTTAAAAGTACAGTAAAATCCATATGTTCTGTTTTGTGATTCCTAGAGAGAATGTAATGTGTTTTCCCCCCATCATTTGAATGCACATGTATGAGTGAATGTTAAAAGTCATGTATGTGCATCCATGACTGATCATGTGTTAAGCCTATGTAGATATGCTGTTGCTGCAAGCATATGAGTTGAATAACTGAAATGCAATAATAAAGGTAAATTAGTATTGTTTCCCATTGTGTAGTGTTTGTGAATCCTGAAAAGTTTACATTATTTTGGTGTCAGTTTAAATGTAATATGTTGATAAAAAAAAGTTTGTTACTAGTGATGTTGATTTGTAGTTGATGTAATAGAAAAGTCTGAAACAATTTAATGGTGTTGTGAATATTCAATAATTAAAATCCATAAATCCACCATAGGGAAATAGTCATTTCTTGATCTATTTATCATAGCTGGGTCTAACGCATAAAAGCATGCATTTTCTAGCACTGGTATTTGGAGTTTTTCGGTCTACGCTATTTGCATGCGTTAGGGAAATGTGGGTTTCGCGTGCACGAGCACGTCTTCCCAATAGAAGTCAATGGAGGCTCTAAAATTTGGTAATTTTTTTTTTCTAAGACTGGTTTTTCTCGTAAAGTGAGTGACGTCATGAGCTTGTGTGAAAAAGTAACTAAATCGTGTTCTTTTTGTAATAAATAAATATTTTTGGTATGTCATGTGGTGTATATTGTTTGTATGCATCGATGAGTGTATATTTGTGATAATGTTATTAGTTAGATGTAGGTGTATGAGGGTCTTTTCCCGTGTGTCAATGTAAGTCAATGGGAAAATGGATTTGTGTAGTTTTTTTTCTAACACCCGAGATCTCGCAACTTTGATCATTTGTATTTTGATGAAAAATTATTAAATATTAAAAATAAACATAGTGTAGTGTTTGTATGAGTGTAAGTGTACTTTGTGTAATATTTGTTTTGTGATTCGTGAATGTTTATTTTGTCGGTATATGTTTACTACTGGGTCTGAGGTGTCGGTAGAAATTTGAGCGTTGAGTGATTTTTGAGTGTCGGTAACTGAACTCTAAATACCAGAGTCCGTAAGAAACCAGCGTTAGGGGCCTCTAACGCTGGTTTTCATGGCTAACGCCAAACTCCAAATCTAGGCCTTAGTTACTTATTCATATTCTTTCACCACTGTCAATTATACAATGGGACCTTATTGTCTTAAAACAAGACAGGAAAAGAAGAAGAAAGGAAAGAAGAGAAAAAAAAAAAAAGGGACAAAAATTCGCTCTCTCTCGCCCCCGCCCGCATCTCTCCACCCATCCCAATTCCATATCGTCCGCACTCTGCATTCCATACCGGTTCAGGCCTAGGCTCTATCGTCTAAGAGATGTTAATTGGCAATAGTAAGCTCCATAGACACTGACCCCCAAAGGGGGGAAATCAGTTGTAGTTGTATTTCCTTCGGGAAGCTGGCAATTACATTCCACCATTTTAGTATAAAACAATTGACTTGTGTTTCTGAATTTATAGATGTGTCCATTTGCTCCATAATCAGTATATTTTTCAGTTTTTGAATAAATTCTGTTAAAGTTGGGGCTTTACTAGATTTCCAATATTTCAATATGAGTAGTCTACCGACCATTATTGCCGAGTTTAATTGACATATATGTTTATATGTACCTATTTTTTGTCCATCTATAAAGAACATTATATGTTCCAGCTTAAATTGGAAGTGTATATGATTAATTCTATTTAGCCAGACGTTAGTCTTATACCAAAACTTATTAATTCTAGGGCAACTCCAAAAACAATGGCTCAGGTCAGCATTAGGAGCTTTACATTTATGACATAAAGCCACAGAGTGGTCCCATTTCACTTTCTTACTAGGAGTAATACATGTTCTGTTTATTAATTTAGTATGGGACTCACGCCATGAGGTGGATAATGTTGCTTTATCAGCAAATGTGAAGCTTTTATATATAATTTCTGATGACACCTGCCAATTTTTAGCAATGTGCTCCAAATTTTTCTTCCCATATTCTAGCATAATTGATTTATATAACGAAGTTACATTGTATTTCCCTATTTTAAAAAAATTAATAGGCATCTGAAGGATATTCCATGCACATTCATCTGAAGGATCAAATGGGAATTCCTTTAAGAAATGGCGGGCTTGAAAGTAGGGGGAAAAAATCCTTTTTTGAAATCGAATATTCAGTAGCTAGTTCCTGTAGTGATCTACATACCCCTAAGCCCCTTTCTCTTAACTGATCTATATATATTAGGCCCTGTTGAGCCCAAGCGTTGAAGATCAATGCTGCTGGAAAATTAGGGTTGCCCGTTATTGTTAGATATTTATAGAATTTATAATTAATATGAATTTTTTTAATAAGTTTCTGCTAGGCCCTAATTACGCTATAGATATTTGGTAACAGTTTAATTTTGGTTGGGCATTTATTCATATTACAGTGTAATAATGTTTTTAAGGAGTAGGGTCTGGTTAAAGTTGTTTCCAACTTCTGGTCCACAATGTATTCAACATTTGTTAACCATTCAATTGCAATTTTAGAAATGCATACTAAATTATAGGTCTCGATATCTGGGAAGCTCAATCCCCCGTATTGTCTAGGCAAAGCATGTCTTGTTAATCTGATGGCCCTCCTTTTATCCCCCCAAATAAATTGTGCAAATAACTGCTTAAGTAGTTTTATATCTTTTTGCTTTATAATAACTGGAAGATTTTGCATTAAATAGAGGAGTTTAGGGAAGATCACCATCTTAATTATGTTAATTTTGCCAGATAAAGTTAGATAAAATTTCGACCAAGTGTCTAAGTCCTGCCTAATTTTAGTAATAATGGGTAGATAGTTAAGTTCATACCATTCATTATGGTTTTTAGAGAGTTTAATCCCCAGGTAAACAAAGTTAGATTTAGCTTCTTTAAAATGATGTTGCTAATATGATTCTTTATTTTTACATAACCAAAAGATTTCTGATTTGTGAGTGTTAACTTTGTAACCTGAGAATGCACTAAATTCTTGGAGGATTTGGATTAGTAAAGGGATATACTTAGCAGTGTTGGCCGTCAGGACTAGTAGGTCATCAGCATATAAAAGTGTAGTGACTTTCCTGTGTCCCAGGTTAATCCCTTCATTCTCTTTCCTTATAGATATTATAAGGAAAGAGATTAAAAAGATAGGGGGATAGTGACATCCCTGTCGTACACCTTTATTCAATGGAAAATATACAGTGGGGGTACCGTTGACCAAGACAGATGAGGTTGAGGCTTTATAAGTTGTTCGAATAAAATCGACAAACGCCCCCTCGACTCCAAATCTTGGGAGGGCTGTGAACAGGTGATCCCAAGAGATGGAGTCGATGGCTTTTTCTGCATAGATTAACATTAGGGCAGCATCCAATGTTGGTTTTTTTTTTTTTATTTATTCATTTTTATTATCATTATTTAGCAGCATGGTACAAAAGGATGTCATTGTTGATACAAAAGTTTAAACAGAAACAAAAGAGGGAGAAACCATCAGTCTCCAAAAGAAAGGAGAACGAACTCCCATATAGTAAAATGAAATAGTAGAGCTAGACTGTCCGTGATAAGGCCATTTGATAACAGTAGCCCCACTCCATATAAATGCATGGTGATTGACAATGACACCAATGTACAAAACATAACTCAAACAACAACAAAACTATGCCGAAATTTCTTAATTTAAGATCACTTTGTATATATTCTACACATCTAGTGGTATCCCTCGACTTTGTATTTAACTATCAACCTTTGAGAGAAGTGCTAAGCTAAAGAGGTCATTATTAGAGTATCAGGCAGGGGTGGGACCACGTCAGCCATACCTCTCTAAGATAACACTAGGCCTGTCATTCCTCCTAGGTCACTCCTGTAACTTGTGTAAAGCTCCCCCCTTCTATCCTCAGATCATTTTGGATTTCATCCCAGATGAATTTTAAATCATGGAAGAATTCTAACCTATTCGATTTAAAGAAACCGTATTCTTCCATTCTCAAGGTATCTGTCATGTGAGAGTGCCAGTCCTTTAGGGTCGGGGAGATTTGAGATTTCCAGAGCCTAGCGACTAAGGACCTAGCAGAATTCAATGCCAACTGAATTAGTCGTGTTCTTAATTTACATTTACATTTAGGTAACAGATTCAGTAGGGCCGTTGTCAGGTCTAGCTGATAGGAATCCCCCCGCCCCATTATGACTTTTAGGATATTCTGTATGCCCTGCCAAAAAGGTGACAATTTAGGACATGCCCACCATATGTGTGTCATCGTCCCCCTTTCCCCACAACCCCTCCAACAAAGGTCTGACGAGGCAGGGAAAATGCATTTAAGTCTGGTAGGTGTCAAGTACCACCTAGTCAGGAGTTTGTAATTTGTCTCTAAAAATCTAGCTGAGGATGAAGATTTTCTTGTATTATTAAAAATGTTATCCCACTCTGCTTCTGTGATAGTCTTATTCAATTCCCTATGCCAGCTTTCTATATAATCAGGAAGTTTCGAGCTCTGTGCATTAACTAGGAGTCTCTTAGCCCATGATAAGGTGTGACATGCTGAACTTGTCATAGCGCATGTCTGTTCAAAGGGTGTGAGATTTCTTGTAAGTGACTGTTTGAGAGGGTGGGTATGGAGAAAATGGTGAACTTGGTTATATTTTAGCCACCTAACAAAAACTCCACCTAGGATGTCTGTAAGGTCTAACCTGTTTTTGAGTTTGCCCTCACTGAGTAAATTAAATAGGGGAACCGTGTAATCCATCTCCCAATTATTCAGGTTATTCCTGTCAAACATTACCCCCCCTAATAGCTCAGCATTCGGGGAAATTGGGGACATGGGTGATCTGAGTGTTGATATTCCTGGGAATCTCTTTATCAAAGTGTCCCATAATTCGAACACATGGTGTAAAATTGGGTATGCCTTCAACCATGGGGGTCGATTCTGCCCTGCTATCCAACATAAAGCTCCCGGAGAGGGGGAGTGAAGTATATGTGAATCTATTGGAATCCAAGCCTTAGAGTCCCTATTTCTGTGCCACTCTATGATTCTCTGTAAGCCCGTGGCATGATAATAGGTTTCTATCCTAGGCAGACCCAACCCTCCCTCTCTGGCTGACCTGTACATAGTTGCCTTCTTAACTCTGGGTTTTATGCTACTCCAAACGAAGGAATCTAAAACATGTTGTATCTGAGTAAGGAGGCCCTGTGGTAGGGTGATAGGGACAGCTTGAATCGCGTACAGCAATCTAGGGAGTACATTCATCTTCAAAATTTGGAGTCTACCCCACCATGAAAAGGGACGGTCCTTCCAAGTCTTTAAATCTGTCGATATAGTATTAAGTAGATTAGTGAAGTTAAGCTCCAGGAGGGCTTTCATGTTTGGAGCAAGATACATCCCCAAATATTTGATCGCTTGTGGTTGGTGTTTAAGAGTGCAGGACTGTAACAGGGTCTGAAATTCTTGAGGTGGGAGGGAGATATTTAAGATTTCTGACTTTTGTTCATTAATCCTGAAATTGGAAAAGTCACCAAATTGTTTGAGAACTTTCAGGACCTCAGGGACAGATGTCTGGGGTGATGATAACGTGAACAGGACATCGTCTGCGTATAGCGAGAGTTTACAATCTAAAGGGCCTACTTTAATGCCGGAAACCAGCGGATTATTTCTTATTTTCTGTGCTAAGACTTCCATGCTGATTATGAATAAGATAGGGGAAAGCGGACAACCCTGCCTTGTGCCATTGTGGATAATGAAGGGATCGGACATCATATTATTTACTCTAACCTTTGCTGATGGTGCATGATAAAGGCTCTGAATTCTACGAAGCATACCCTCCCCCAGACCCACCTCCCTAAGTGTAGCAAATAAAAAATCCCAGTTTAGGCGATCAAACGCTTTCTCAGCGTCTGTGGAAATAACCACCATATCATGTTTGTATGTTTAGAGTGATCTATTAATTGAAGTGATCTGATGGTGTTATCCCTGGCCTCTCGACCAGGCACAAAGCCAGCCTGATCAGAGTGGATAATCTGTGGGAGTATTCGGTTCAACCTATTAGCCAGTATTTTTGTAAAGATTTTTAAATCAGTGTTCAATAAAGAGATGGGCCTGTAATTACCGGGATGCGTGGGGGGTTTACCTGGTTTGGGAATAACTGAAATCTGGGCTTCTAAGTATTCCGGGGGGAGATGTCCTTCCTTATCTATATACCTATATAAATCTAATAGATGTGGCGCTAAGATATCCTTATATGTTTTGTAATATTTGTTTGAAAACCCGTCTGGTCCAGGACTTTTATGTGATGGAAGGTCATTAATAACTTTCAGTATTTCATGTAGTTTGATCGGTTCGTCTAAGCTCTCTTTGTCCTCTCTTTGAATCTTACTCAAATCTGCACTTTGAATATAAGTGTCTAAAAATTCTGCTTGCGTTACCCGCTCATTACAGGGGAGATTGTAAAGATTCCCATAGTAGGTCATGAATTATTTAGCTATCAGATTTGAGTCCGACGTTTCTGTGCCGTCGTCTGCTGTTATATTGAGAATGTAGTTGTTTAATGTTTTGCGCTTTAAGGCCCTAGCGAGCAGGGTACCAGATTTGTTACCTCCATGGAAGTATATCTTCCTAAGATATAAAGTCTTTACGCATGCCTCCTTATGCAAGTAGTTTTTTAGCTGGGATCGTGATGTGGCTAGCGCCTGCAAAAGATCTTGTCTCTGGGGATTACTTTTATGTGAATTTTCGTCAGTTTGTACTTTCTGTAGTAGTGTTTTGTATTGTGCTAGCGAAGAACGCTTTTTAATAGCTTTCTGTTTCAGCAACGACCCCCTGAGAACAGCCTTATGTGCGAACCAAGTCATTGGAGTGTACGTCGTGGAGTTGCAGTTTAGCTGAAAGTACTCTGTCAAAGCTTGCTGGGTTTGTTGTACAACTAGTGGGTCATGTAGCATAGCCTCATCCAGTCTCCAGTAAAACGGGTGTATTGGTACCGAGGGCCAGGTCAGAGTCAACGATATTGAGGAGTGGTCAGACCATGTTATTGGAGAAATATCAGCGTCTGTAATTAATGGCATATTACTATGGTTAATAAACCAATAGTCTATGTGTGAGTATGATTTGGCTGGATTAGAATAAAATTGTCAGGCACAACTAAGAAAGAAAAAAATGTGTGCAGCTTAGTTAATTGGACCACAACTGCTGGGAATGAAAAAAACAATAAAAATTGTATGGTTGTTTGCAACAGAGTGATAAGGTAAAACAAAGATTAGGAATTAGGCAGCTATGTAAAACCTTATTCCTTATTGCAATGTTTTAATATACAGGCAGTAATTGAGCATATTCCCTATGGCTGCCACATGTGTCTGGGTAGTCACTGTGAGAAAGTAAATGCAGCAGGGATATGCTCAGATAAACCTGAGATTTTACCATTAATGAAGGAAAAAATAAATAAGCAAGGAAAAAATGGTACTATGATCATAGAAAAAAAAATAAGCAATTGCTATTGTGTACAGAGTTATGGTAAAGCAGCAGGATATGAGGGAATGAAAATAAAAGTCACAGAAAAATAACAGCAGCAACTGAGATACTAATCTTAGAGTATAGCAGCAAAATAAAATACAGAGACTGGCTTACCCCTAACAGGACTGTTATAATGATAGTTGCAAACACCGGGTTGTAATGGCGACTTGCCAGAGGGAGCAGGGAAGCTCAGTAGCAGCTGGCTGATGACGTCACAGCATGAGGAAGTGGAGCTCAGTGAAAATTGAATCCCAAGGCCGGTGAGCTGCAGGGGAAACTGAGTTAGAGGTAAAGGTATGAATGAGGCTTTTGAAATAGCTGAAACTTCTTGAGGGAGAAGCAGGCAGGAAGGAGAGGATGACAACAAAAATCCAGCTAGCAGGTGTAGAGGAATCCAACAAACAGAAGTAGTAAGATAAATCTTACAGAGAGCAGGCTCAGGTTAAGGTTTAAGACAAACTTCAATACTAAGCAATGTGAAAATGCTGGGAGGGGCCTTAAATAGGTTGATGTTAATGAGAGCAGGATGCTTTAAAGGGACAGTGCAGAGAAATAAGTAACCATTATCCTGACAGAATCCCCCCTCCAAGGAGCCACTCCAGAGGCTCAAGGCCCAGGACGATCCGGATGTCTTTGGTGGAAATGAGATATCAAACGAGGAGCGGATATGTTGGTAGCTGGTTCCCAGGAATCATCATCTGTAGAGAAACCCTTCCAACGAACAAGATATTCAATACGTCCCCTACGGAAACGGGAATCCAGGATTGAGTGAACTTCATACTCCATTTCAGGGTCGAGAGAAATAGGTGGAAGAGACGTTTGTAAAGAGAAATCCCTGAGATCCTTATAGGGTTTGAGAAGGGATACATGGAATGTGGGATGAACTCTTAAATTATCGGGTAGTTTAAGCCGGACAGCATTGGCATTAATGACAAGTTCAACAGGGTATGGACCAATGAACAAAGGAGAAAGTTTTTTCGAAGGGGTTTTCAAACTTAGGTGTTTGGTGGATAGCCAGACTAGATCACCTTTGGTGTAGACAGGAGGTGGAGTTCTGCGGCGATCATAATACTGTTTCTGGAGTTGTTTTGCTGCTATGATGTTGGACTCGATGGTTTTAAAGTTGGAAGAGATGGAATTAGACAAATCTGATATACTAGATACTGGAACAGTAGAAGATGGTAGGATGTGAAACTTGGGGTGAAAACCGTAGTTTGCGAAGAAGGGAGTTTGACCAGTAGTGGAATGAATAGTGTTGTTGTAACAAAATTCAGCGTAATGCAGGAAGTCACTCCAAAGATGTTGTTGAGAGGAACAGAAGAGTCTTAAAAATTGTTCCAACCACTGGTTACAACGTTCAGTTTGACCATTACATTGCGGGTGGTAAGCAGTAGTCAACTTTCTCTCAACAGATAAAGTTTTACAGAAATGGTACCATAGTCTGCTAGAAAATTGACTGCCACGATCACTGAGGATTGAAGTGGGAAGTCCATGATACTTAACAATATGTTTTAGAAGCAAATGTACTGTCTCCAAAGCGGTAGGAAGTTTGGAGAAGGGGATGAAATGGCACATCTTCGTGAAGAGATCTACAACGACAAGGATGGTGGTATTCTTTGAAGAGACTGGCAAATCTACAATAAAGTCTAAAGCAATCTCAGACCATGGATTCTTTGGAGTAGGCAAAGGCAAAAGCAACCCATAGGGAGAGTGTTTATCCCTTTTTGAAATGGTACAATTAAGACAAGAGTTTATATAGTCCTTAACTTGAGTTGCCATATGAGGCCACCAGTAATCTCTTTTTACTAGATCCAGAGTTTTATGGATACCTGGATGACCAGCTAGAGGTGAATCATGTACAGATTGAAGGAGAATGAGTCTGAGGGAAGGTGGAACATATATCTTTGAATCATGAGAATAAAGTCCTTGAGTATTAAGTTGAAGAAGGTGTAATGGCTTTGTAGAGTCGGCCAACTGTTCCTTTTTAAGGTTAGATGAGACTTCAAGAGTAAAAGAAATGAAGTTTTCTTTTGGTATGATGGATTGGTCAGTCGTTTGATGTGGAAGATTTGTGGGTAACCGGGATAGTGCGTCGGCTTTTTGGTTCTTTCCAGCAGGATGGTATGTGATGAGGAAATTAAAACGAGAGAAAAAGAGATTCCAGCGAACCTGTCTTGCTGACAAGGTTCTAGTGGCCTTCAAGTACTGCAGGTTCCTATGATCTGTATAGATGAGTGTAGGAATGGAAGTACCTTCAAGGAGGTGTCGCCAGTGTTCCAGGGAGAGTTTTATGGCTAAGAGTTCTTTGTCACCAATAGGATAATTTTGTTCCGCACTATTCAAAGTCTTGGAGTAAAAAGACACAGGATGTAAAGGTTTTGACAGGTTTTCTCTTTGAGAGAGAACAGCGCCAATAGCAGAATTTGAGGCGTCCACCTCAAGAACAAATTGTAGATTAGGGTCAGGAAAACGGAGTATTGGTGCTGAAGTGAACTTTTGTTTGAACAAATCAAAAGCGGATTGTGCTTCTTTAGTCCACGTGAAATGTGAATTATTTTTTGTTAGAACAGTTAAAGGAAGAGCAAGTTTGGAGAAATTTTTAATAAATTTGCGGTAGAAATTCGCAAAACCCATGAAGGACTGAACTTGACGTTTAGTTGTTGGTATGGGCCAATTTAAAACTGCATCAACCTTTTTTTGTTCCATATGGATACCTGAAGGAGAAATTTCATATCCCAGAAAGGATATGGTCTGTGAATTGAACAGGCATTTCTCAGCCTTAGCATACAAGTGGTTACCTCTGAGCCTTGATAAAACTTGTCTAACATGGGAAATGTGTTCCTGATAGGTCTTGGAATAAATTAAAATATCATCCAGATAGATGACAATAAAGACATCTAATATGTCCCTAAAAATGTCATTAATTAAGTGCTGGAAAGTTGCGGGCGCATTGCAGAGCCCAAAAGGCATCACGACGTATTCGAACAATCCGTATCTTGTTCGAAACGCCGTGAGCCACTCATCTCCAGATCTAATTCGGATGAGATTATAGGCTCCTCTTAAGTCCAATTTTGTGAAAAATTTTGCTCCCTCCAACCTTTCAATTAACTCCGGGATGAGGGGTAAAGGATATCTGTTTTTTACTGTAATTTTATTTAGTTGTCTGTAGTCTACGATTGGCCTTAATGAGCCATCCTTATTTTTAACAAAAAAAATCCCAGCACTAGCTGGAGAGGTGGAGGGACGGATGAAACCTTTCTTTAGATTTTCATCTAAGTAAGATTTAAGGTGTATTAACTCTGGGTTTGAGAGTGGGTAAATATGACCCGTGGGGATCTCAGAGCCAGGTATGATCTCAATAGGACAATCATACTTCCTGTGAGGAGGAAGATTGTCGCACTGGGTTTTGCTGAATACATCTGCATAATCCTTATAAACCTCAGGAATTTGAATTGTCTCATTGAATTCAGTGGTTTGCAAAATAGTAGCTGGGAAACAAGTAGTAGAGCAGAATGTAGAATTAAATGTGACTGTTGAGGTAGACCAATTTACTTCAGGATTATGAATTCGGAGCCAGTTTATACCGAGAACTATGGGTGAAATAGGGGATGATATTACATCAAATGACAAATACTCCCTATGGTGGTCTTGGGTAACAACAAGTAAGGGTATTGTTTGATATTTAACTGGACCTGATGTGATTGGATTACCATCTATTCCACGTAATAACACAGGAGACCTTTTTTGCACAAGTGGAATTTTATTGAATTTAGTGAATACAGTATCTATGTAAGATGCTGTAGCTCCTGAGTCAATAATCGCGGGAGCGTTGATTCGATGTGACTCCCACTGTAAAAGAAGAGATAAATTTAGGTAAGGGAGAGCATGATCCTGAGTGGTACAACAAAAAGGTTCTTTATACATCTTACCCTTGTTTTGTTTCAGGAGGGAAGGACAGTCCCTGACAGTGTGTTTGTCTGAAGCACAGTATAAACAGAGGTTATTAACCCTTCGTCGGATCTTCTCCTCAGGGGTTAATGGTCCCTTTATAAAACCTATATCCATAGGTTCAGCAGTTGATTTGCTGGGGCTGGGTGTATTTTGTTTCTTTGCAGGATATTCATGAAATGATCTCTCCTGCTGTCTCTCTCTCAGTCTTCTGTCTATAGTTATGCTAAGTGACATTAAAGCCTCAAGAGTATGTGGTAGTTCAGATCTAGACAACTCATCCTTAATTCCTTCTGAAAGGCCTAATCTAAACTGATTTCTCAGTGAAAGGTCATTCCATTGAGTGTCTTTCGCCCATTTTTTAAATTCGGCAATGTAATCTTCAACTACTCTTTTCTTTTGTTTCAAGCCTCGCATTGCAGTTTCAGCAGTAAGCTGTTTATATGGATCCTCATATAGCTGACCCATAGCAGAAAAAAAACTTTCCAACGAATTAAGTATATCATCGTTATTCTCGAAGTAAGTGTTGGCCCATGTGCGGGGCTCACCTCTCAAATAGGATATAACTGTGAGTACCCTTGCTCTATCAGTGGGATAAGTATGAGGTTTAAGGGAGAACATAAGCAAACAAGCATTCTTGAAATCTCTATACTCAGATCTCTCACCACTAAATTTTTCTGGTGTACTAACCTGTGGTTCTAATATAGGTACTCTCTTATCAACCACATCCCTGATATAAGCTTTTAAAGTATCATTTTCTGTTTTCAGAGAATTAACAGCTTCAGTTAATAAATCAACCCTCTGTGTGATATTTTGCACATGTGCGTTCATTCCAGCTGGGTCCATAGTTTTAGGCTTAGTATTATGTCAGGCACAACTAAGAAAGAAAAAAATGTGTGCAGCTTAGTTAATTGGACCACAACTGCTGGGAATGAAAAAAACAATAAAAATTGTATGGTTGTTTGCAACAGAGTGATAAGGTAAAACAAAGATTAGGAATTAGGCAGCTATGTAAAACCTTATTCCTTATTGCAATGTTTTAATATACAGGCAGTAATTGAGCATATTCCCTATGGCTGCCACATGTGTCTGGGTAGTCACTGTGAGAAAGTAAATGCAGCAGGGATATGCTCAGATAAACCTGAGATTTTACCATTAATGAAGGAAAAAATAAATAAGCAAGGAAAAAATGGTACTATGATCATAGAAAAAAAAATAAGCAATTGCTATTGTGTACAGAGTTATGGTAAAGCAGCAGGATATGAGGGAATGAAAATAAAAGTCACAGAAAAATAACAGCAGCAACTGAGATACTAATCTTAGAGTATAGCAGCAAAATAAAATACAGAGACTGGCTTACCCCTAACAGGACTGTTATAATGATAGTTGCAAACACCGGGTTGTAATGGCGACTTGCCAGAGGGAGCAGGGAAGCTCAGTAGCAGCTGGCTGATGACGTCACAGCATGAGGAAGTGGAGCTCAGTGAAAATTGAATCCCAAGGCCGGTGAGCTGCAGGGGAAACTGAGTTAGAGGTAAAGGTATGAATGAGGCTTTTGAAATAGATGAAACTTCTTGAGGGAGAAGCAGGCAGGAAGGAGAGGATGACAACAAAAATCCAGCTAGCAGGTGTAGAGGAATCCAACAAACAGAAGTAGTAAGATAAATCTTACAGAGAGCAGGCTCAGGTTAAGGTTTAAGACAAACTTCAATACTAAGCAATGTGAAAATGCTGGGAGGGGCCTTAAATAGGTTGATGTTAATGAGAGCAGGATGCTTTAAAGGGACAGTGCAGAGAAATAAGTAACCATTATCCTGACAAAAATGAATAGTTGCGTGCGGTGGGGTGAAGTGTGCGCCAGGTGTCCAAAAGGGTGAGGCCCCTTAATGTGTTAAGAATTAGATTTCTAGTTTTAGACGTAGTGATAATGCGGCCTTGTGAACAATCTAAAGTTGGGAACAATGCTACATTTAGATCTCCCCCTAACAGGAGTGTGCCTTTTTGGATCTCTAGGAGTTTGTTACTGACTGTCATCAAAAAGTGAGCTTGTCCTGTGTTGGGTGCATATACGTTAGCCAGGGTAATTGGTCTATTAAACAACATACCCACTAGTATTATATAGCGACCTTCCCTATCCACCAATTTCTCCAACAGCTGGAAGTGTGTATTTTTATTGAATAATATTCCCACCCCATTCTTTTTCTCTGTGTTAGAGTGAAGGTACGAAGTGGGGAAGTCTCTAGATTTGAATGTAGGTTCTTTGCTGGTGACAAAATGGGTTTCTTGAACAAAAATAATGTTAGCTTTTTCCTTTCTCCCCCAATTAAGCGCTATGGATCTTTTAGTTGGGGAATTTAAGCCCTTACAGTTTTGAGAGATTAGTTTAATTTCCTTAATTTGTGTACCTACGTCGGTGTTGTGGGATAAAGCTCATTACCTTACGTCGGAGGAGTTGCCCAGTCATGTAGTGTCTATACTCAGCCATCGCAGTGTCAAAGAAAATGGCACCATTGAAGTGTTGGTCCGGCCCACCCCTGCCTGTGGTTAGATAGTGGGTGGAAGTAACTCTCTTATACGTGTATACAAAAACATCTCTTAGTCCTGGATCAGAAGTAAGCAATACAAAAGTATCATTATTTCGGCATAAACAACAAAACAATAAACAATACAACCAAACAAGAAACCTGAAAACAAAAAAACATTTCATAACAAAAATTCCCTGTAAAACCTTCCCAAGTAATATTGGGGTTCATAGGGGAATTAGTTCAACCGAACGAGGTTGAAAGGCACCTGTGAAGGAGAGAAACAGTGTTAAAGGGGAGAAAAGGGGAGAGAGAAGACCATAGCATAAACAATCTATCTCAGGATCAAATGAAACATAGCACCAAAGTAAGACCATGATAATAATCATGCTTAAGGCTAATCTCAGGAATGTCTCAAGTATCTTTATCGGCCGGCCAGGCCTTCACTGCCAAAGGAACTGTATAGATAGTCTAAAGATCCCTCAACTCGGGTCTAGATCTGCTGGCCCTTTCTGATGTTTTGATGCGTCATCTCTAGATCTTTTCTTTGCCGCTTTCGTCCATTGAGGTTTTGGTGCTGCTGAATTTCTTTGTGAGTCAGAAATATCCGAAGGTTCCAATGAAGGGAGGGTAGGTTTTGGTATGCCCAGTGTTTGGCAAAAGTGGTCCAGATCTTCTAGTGTCCTGTATGTTGCAAGTTTGTTGTTCTTCAGTACTCTCAAACTGAAGGGAAATCCCCATCTGTAGGGTAGACCGTGATCTCTCAGATGAAGCGTGAGGAATCTTATTTCTTTGCGGTTTTGTAAGGTGATAGGGCTGAGGTCTGCGTAAAATTGAAGCGTGTCACCATCCAAAGTGAAGGATTGTTGTTTTCTTGTAGCATTTAATATTGCTTCTTTATCGGTGTATCTGTGAAACCTCAGGATTATATCCCTTGGAGGCTCTCCATCCCGTGGCTTGGGTCTTAAAGCTCTGTGCGCCCTGTCAATCGCTACATCAGGTAGCTGCTGATTATTCAATAGTTGTTTGAAGATGTTTTGTAGATGTGAGGGGAGAGTGCTGCTCGTGATTTTTTCAGAGACACCCCGAATGCGTAGATTTTGTCTCCTACCCCTGTTGTCGAGGTCTTCTAGCTTGGATTGGAGATATTCAATTTGTGATTCATGGTTCTCCATTTTCCTGTTGATTAGGTCCATGTTGGATGTAGTCTCTTCCTCTAATTCTTCCAAATAGGCCACTCTGTCTCCCAGATCCGCAACTTCTTTCTTTATTTCTGTTAAACCCTCTTTCAGCATCTTGCTGACCTTTTGAAAAAAAGAGGAGAGGTCTGCTTTGGTCGGGAGATCCTTAAGGTCAGCTTTAGTTATAGGTGATTATCTGTCAGGAGGAATTGGATCCTGTTGCTCTTCTTGAGACATTTGTGAATTATCATCTTCCTCCACAGTTGGAGAGTGTATAGCTTTAAAGAATGTGTTCATCTTTGAACTAGAAGTAGCATGTGGCTTTGTACCCTTGTCCACCCTGGGGACTCTCCTGGATGCCATAGTGTGATGCAGATAAACAGTAGCTATACCAGGTTATAGAGAGAGGTGTGGAGTTCAGTCAGGGCATATATATAGTATGATGTTGCAGACTTTAAATTGCAATGAGATGAATGCAAAAAAAACACACAAAAAAAAACTAAAAACGATTCAGGTAATAATCCCCTATCAAATGACAGTCTCTGTGTTTATAAGCAGATTCTTCCTGTTGCTGAGATTATCTATGCTGTGCTTCAAATGGGGTTTCTGATACAGTCATGCAGGGGCCTAGTAAGTGTGCTTATTAAGTTGTTAAATGCAGCAAACACCAAGCCTTTTAACACATCAGTTAGGGTTTCTATACACCAATATTTGATCTTCTGTAGCTAAACAGGATTGTAAGGGCCTGAGGCTGTAAATTTAGGCAGGGCCTTAATAGCTACAGGGATTCCCTGGCAATTCAGCAGGGGCCCGTTTTTAAAGGCTTTTATTTCAGCTTTTTATCCCCAAAAAAACAAAACAATTCAGGTAATAATCCCCTATCAACTGACAGTCTCTGTGTTTATAAGCAGATTCCTCCTGTTGCTGAGATTATCTATGCTGTGCTTCAAATGGGGTTTCTGATACAGTCATGCAGGGGCCCAGTAAGTGTGCTTATTAAGGTGTTAAATGCAGCAAACACCAAGCCTTTTAACACATCAGTTAGGGTTTCTATACACCAATCTTTGATCTTCTGTAGCTAAACAGGATTGTAAGTGCCTGAGGCTGTAAATTTAGGCAGGGCCTTAATAGTTACAGGGTTTCCCTGGCAATTCAGCAGGGGCCCGTTTTTAAAAGGCTTTTATTTCAGCTTTTTATCCCTTAAACATATGTTCATGCCCTCTGTCTACCTGTAAATGACCTCTGCTGGCTCTTCTGCCCCTCTGATGGCTGCTCTGATCATTAGATAGTCCAGTTAGTTGTGATGTTAAGAATAGCTGGTATGGGGTTTACAGGCAAAACAGCAGGGGTGCATCATGATAGAAGGCTCTAACTCAGTCAAAACAGCTCCTTTCTGCATAAAAAAATTTGAAATCTTGTTCCCCATTCTCTCCCCTTACTTCTCACTTGGTTCTGTCAGTCCAAACATGTCTGGACCAGCGATAATCTCCCTCAATGCCAGGTCAAATGTGGAGCTTCAGCAGGAAACATCCATGTCAGTTCATGGCTAGCTCCGCCTCCCCCAATGTTGGGTTTTTATGTAGGCAGGACTGATTTAAAATTAGATGTAATTTCCGTAAGTTCCGTGTAGCAATTCTACCTGATATAAACCCAACCTGATCCTTATGTATCAAGGGCCCGATAAAAGATTTTAAGCGATCAGCAATAATACTCATCAGAATCTTGTAATCGCAGTTAAGGAGCGATATCGGTCTGTATGAAGATATCTGCTCTTTGTCCTTACCTTTTTTAAGGATAAGAACTATTTGTGATGCGGCAAAGTATCTAGAGCATGTTTTTTTATCCAGATAGTAACTGTTAAAAAGAGATTTGTTCAATATCATCTGACAGTATTTTATACAATTCTATAGGGAGCTGGTCAGGCCCAGCAGCTTTGTTAGATGTTGCTTTCTTTATTGCATTTAGTACTTCATTAGAAGTAATTGGGGCATTCAGCATCAGCATCTCTCTTTGGTCTTCCTATATTTTAGGTGGATTTCTTTTCTTTTGATTTGGTTAGGTTAGCCAAGAATTTCCCTGCTTTCCCTCCATGTCTATAATAGAAAAACCTGGATCTAAGTGTAGCTTGAGCACTTTTTTGTGCTAGAAAGATTTCTCTTTCTTTTTTAACAACTTGATACGCCTCCCAGAATTTTCTTGATGGGTCACTAATGTATGTATTATAAGCATTACGTAACTGGTTAGCAAGTTGGTTATCCCGCATTATACTTTTCCTTTTTTGGATAATTAAGTATGCTTTAATCTCACCCCTAATTATGGACTTAAATGATTCCCATAATGTTTCAATGTGTATATACAGGGAGACATTTATATAAAAAAACTCTTTCCATTTTATTTTCAACCATGCTTTAAATTTAACATTGTCTGCCAGATATCTTGGGAAAAAAAGTCTGTTGTTAGACGGGAGTTGGATCTGCTTTAATATGATAGATAAGGTTAAGATCGCGTGATCCGATATAACTATTTCCTTAATATCTGTAGTCATGTCTAGGCTTAACATATTTTCAGAGACAAAAAACTAATCTATTCTAGACATTGTTTGGTGTGATTTGGATTCACATGAGAAGTGTCTTACATCTGGGTTATGAATGCGCCAGATATCCTTAATGTGAAGTAGTCTGATAAAGTTTTTGAAAATTTTAGACTCCTGTTTGCTAATTTTATTCAATGAAGGTCTAATTTGGAGCTTAAGATATTGTATTGCAATTTTTTATTAAAAAGAATTGCCACACCCTTTTTCCTGGATTTACATGGAGTACCTACTACTGCACCTATCCATCCTATTTTAAGTTTAGTGAGTTCTGTTTCTTGTAAATGTGTCTCCTGTAAAAACACTATGTCTGGCTTGTATCTATTTAAGTGAGAGATTATTTTTTTTTTCGTTTTTGAGGTGATGTGATACCGCCGACATGTTGCTAGATTAAGTTTAGAAATCATTAAAATAGGGGTCTAGGGTGTGTAAAAGGAATAAGTACCAGGTTTCTTTTCCCCCACTTTCCTTCCCTAAAAGGTGGGGATAGGAGGGAAGAGACCAGGAGGTCAGGTAATGTAGAGATAAATAACAGGGGGCGCAGTATGGAGGGGGAGAGAGAGAGGGAAGAAGAAAAAAAAAAAAAAGGAAAGGAAAACATATAGAAGAAGAAAACACATCTGGAATACTCATGTAATTTATGAATCATAAATGGCAGTTTTAGGTTTATTAAAACACAAAATAAAAGAGCAAGCTTAAATAGCTTCATATTGACATCTATCATTCTTAGGCTTTTTTTTTTCTCCTGTTCTCCCTTGGCTTAGAGATAACATATATTTAGTCAAGAAAATGTGAACCCCATTTTTTTTGCAAAGTCCCTGACTTCACCTGGCTAACTCAGCAATATGGATTCATTACCTTCAAATATTTTTATTTTGGCAGGATAGATGACTGTGGCTTTGACGCCATTGGCAATCAATTTAGTGCAAATCAGCCAATTCAATCAGCCAATCAGATTCAATCAGCCAATCAGATTTTTCTACCTTAATTCCGATTGGCTGATAGAATCCTATCAGCCAATCGGAATTCAACGGACGCCATCTTGGATGACGTCATTTAAAGGTACCTCACTCCTCGTTCAGTCGTCGTGCCGGATGGATGCTCCGCGGCGGAGGAGCGAAGAAAGAAGATTGAAGATGCCGCTTTGCTTGAAGACATCGTCGGATGGAAGAAGACTTCTCTGCCGCTTGATTGAAGACATTGCCCGGATCGGATGAAGAGTTCTGCCCGGCTGGGTGAATACAAGGTAAGGAGATCTTCAGGGGGGTAGTGTTATGTTTTTTTAAGGGGGTTTGGGTGGGTTTAGAATAGGGGTATGTGGGTGGTGGGTTGTAATGTTGGGGGGTGGTATTGTGGTTTTTTTTACAGGCAAAAGAGCTGTTTTCTTTGGGGCATGCCCCGCAAAAGGCCCTTTTAAGGGCTGGTAAGGTAAAAGAGCTGTTAACTTTTTCAATTTAGAATAGGGTAGGGAAATTGTTTTATTTTGGGGGCTTTATTATTTTATTAGGGGGCTTAGAATAGGTGTAATTAGCTTAAAAATCTTGTAATCTTTTTTTATTTTTTGTAATTTAGTGTGTTTTTTTTGTAATTTAGTTTAGTTTATTTAATTGTATTTTAGTTTAGATATTTGTAGTTTATATAATTTATTGATTGAGGTGTATTTGTAACTTAGGTTAGAATTTATTTTACAGATAAATTGGTAATTATTTTAACTAGGTAGCTATTAAATAGTTATTAACTATTTAATAGCTATTGTACCTAGTTAAAATAAATACCAAATTACCTGTAAAATAAATATAAACCCTAAAATAGCTACAATGTAATTATTAATTACATTGTAGCTATTTTAGGGTTTATTTTATAGGTAAGTATCTAGATTTAAATAGGAATATTTTAATTAATAATATTAATTAGATTTATTTTAATAAGAATTTAGTTAGGGATGTTAGAGTTAGATAGGGTTATTATACTTAATATATATATATATATATATATATATATATATATATATATATATAATATAATAACGATATTAACTATATTAACCCTAATATAATTAGGGTTAATATAGTTAATATAGCTGGCGGCGGTGTAGGGGGATTAAATTAGGGGTTAATATTTTTAAAATAGATGGCGGCGGGGTAGGAGCTCACTTTAGGGGGTAGGTAAGGTAGATGGCGGCGGGGTAGGGGCTCACTTTAGGGGGTAGGTAAAGGTAGATGGCGGCGGGGTAGGGGCTCACTTTAGGGGGTAGGTAAAGTAGATGGCGGCGGTGTAAGGGGCTCACATTAGGGGGTATGTAATGTAGCTGGCGACAGTGTAGGGGGATCACATTAGGGGGTCATACTTTTAATGTAGGTGGCGGCGGGGTCCGGGAGCGGCGGTTTAGAGGTTAAACACTTTATTAGGGATTGCGGCGGGGGATCGCGGTAGGCGGCGGGGGATCGCGGTAGATAGACATTGCGCATGCGTTAGGTGTTAGGTTTTATTTAGCAGATCGCGGTTGACAGGTAGATAGACATTGCGCATGCGTTAGGTGTTAGGTGTTAGGTTTTATTTAGCAGGTAGTTTAGGAAGTTACGGGGCTCCAATAGACAGCGTAAGGCTTACTACGGCTGCATTTTGTGGCGAGGTGAAAAAGGAGTTAGATTTCTCCATTTTTGCCACGTAAGTCCTTACGCTGTATATTGGATACCAAACTGCATGGGTTTGGTATACCTGCCTATGGCCCAAAAAACTACGGGCAAAGGCAGAAATATACGAGCGTAACTTCTAGGTTACACCGTATATAGGATACCAAACCCGCTCAAAATTCGCCGTCACCAGCTTTTGCGGGCGACACTGCATATCAGATCGGGCCCCTAGTTCTTTACTTGCCTTTATTTTATCTGAAAAAATTAGGCTGCTAGAGCTACATTAAAAATAATTGACCTATAAATAAATAACCTAAATAATATATAATTTGATGCAACAAGCTAGAAACTTCTAATATGATGACCTCACCACCTGGATGAAGACTTTTCGCCGCCTGGATGTCCGAACTTTAGAAACAGTAAGTGGATCTTCGGCGGTTAGTGTTAGATTTTTATTAACTTTTTTTGCATGTTTTTTTTTTTTAGATTAGGGTTTGGGCTGTTTTAAAAGACCTAAATGCCCTTTTAAAGTGAAAGTAAATCCTAGCATTTTACAAATGCTAGGATTTACTATTGAAACAAATAAAGGGCACTTTCATTCATGAAATATAAGATACTTCATGTAGAAAGCTCCTTTATTTGATTCAATCGATCGCCACTGTTAGCTCCTACAGCAGCCCATGGCTAAAAAACATTTTGACTAAGAGGTGACGTTTTCACCTCTTAGCCAATAGCCGTGTGGTAAATGCGGCTTGGCGCCCATGGGAGCCGGATTTACCGCATGGCTATTGGCTAAAAGGTAAAAACGTCACCTCTTAGACAAAAAATGTTTTAGCCATGCGCTGCTGTAAGAGCTAAGAGTGGCGGTCGATTGAATCAAATAAAGGAGCTTTCTACATGAAGTATCTTATACTTCATGAATGAAAGTGTCCTTTATTTGTTTCAATAGTAAATCCTAGCGTTTGTAAAAACGCTAGGATTTACTTTCACTTTAAGGGCAATGCAAAAGAGCTAAATGCCCTTTTAAGGGCAATGCCCATACAAATGCCCTTTTTAGGGCAATGGGTAGCTTAGGTTTTTGTTAGAGTTAGTTTTTTTATTTTGGGGGTTGGTTGGGTGGTGGGTTTTACTGTTAGGGGTCTTTGTATTTTTTCAGGTGAAAGAGCTGATTTCTTTAGGCCCTTTTAAGGGCTATTGGTAGTTTATTGTAGGCTAAGGTTTTTTATTTTGGGGGTCTTTTTTATGTTTTATATGGCTATTAGATTAGGTGTAATTGTTTTTATTTGGGATAATTTTGTTTGTTATTTTTTGTAATTTAGTGTTTATTTTTTGTAATTTAGTGTTTGTTTGTTTTTTTGTTTGTTTTTTTTTACTTTTTATTTTTGTTGAGGTAAAAACGGCATATACATACAGTCACATCAGACAAGTTACATTATACTCATGTCATAAGAAACAAAAAAGGCAAAGCAGAACAGCTTATAGAGACATCAACACAAAAAAAGACCAACATGACGTGATTGTCCAGGTACCTCAGTTTTGTGATAGGTTCATAGTGCCCTCCAAACAAACAGGTCCGTTCAAGGGATCAGAAACAGTAATGAACTAGGGATGCCATGCTAATGGAGCTAATAATAAAAAAGTCTGGTTTCAGCAAATACCAAGTAGAGGTAAATATTTAAATTCTAGATACAATCTCAGAAAATAATGAGAAAGGAGGGCACCAAAATTAATCTGGATCAGCGTCAGCCACCATCTGTCACAGTAAATTGAGACATATGTGGTGCCAAATAAATTCCTCAGCTGGTAGTATAAGCATAGATGGATATTTACATAAAACAATAATATTAATATACATATTGGTTAAAGTATTAATCTAGACAATTTTCAGGTATTCCCAGAAATCATACTAAAATTATATGAACTTGTTGCTTATAAGTAATATAGAAAATACATATGAACATGACGACATTGCTTGTGCTAGGGCCAGAAAAACCTATTTACATATAAATGGGAAAAACTTCAAGCAAGGTTCTTCAAGCTGGGCAGAGACTGCGTAACTCTGCCAAAAAAAAGAGTGCAGAGGATAAAAATACTTATCCCTCACCGCACAATAGATTTCAGTAACAATACAAAAAAACTACCCATTCCTCAGACTTCTTAGACTGGAAGATATATCATAAAACACTAAGCCAATGGTCATCCTTTAGTATAAGGTATTGAAGTGGTGATCAGCAATATAGTAGATAAAAAATAATAAAAAATAATTAACCATTCGCGTATTAGTAATAAACCAATTGCTATCAAGCTTAATACATACTAGGTAAGTTTCAGGATATGACCATGGGCCAAGCATTCAATGCATGTGCACCCTAATCATCAGGGGGCTTAAGATAGAGAGGGCTCATGTTTTTAAGAAAAATGTATATATTATTATATAAAAACTATAGGAGCTTACGGGGACCTTTAGAAACATAGAGAAACCTGTAAAAATCTATCAAGACATAGAGTTGTGCATACGCATGTGCAACACCAATCTAAATACTATAAGAGGTATAACATAGCAAAGCAGCAATCCCTCATAACTTACTATATATATACCCCCCTACAAGTGTAAATCTACTTTCGGACTTCTGTAGACATAAGAGCATTCTTGTAAAATATATTAGACACAGGGTTATCATACAGTTAGGCAAAAGGAGGGAGAGAAACAGAATAAAAAAACAACAGGAATAAAATATTTTTTAGCAGCTAGGCCAACACACTAGCCAGGTCTACTGATACTAGCTGTTTCTCTCTAAGTCTAGCTTCAGCCCCAGGGTGATAGCAGTAACATGCCATTTGCTCTAGATTAGCTGATTGTGTAGTTCTCCTTATTAACCTAGAGGGCAGGCAGTAAGTTACAGGCTATCTATACATAGAGTAGATACTTAATAAGGTAGACATCACAGTGCACAGAGAGCCTATCCTGGAGAATATAACTGCCCTAGTCTAGCCTGTTTATTGCAAACAATCAGATATATAGCAGATGCCCAGAAAAGAATAATATGAATATATACAATGCATCTCTAGGGGAATATATTATGTATTGTGGCAGGTATAAGAACATATTGCAAGTCTATATCTCAGGCCCTAGGGCCGTCATGGTTAACCGCAATAATCTGAACAAAAAACAATGCTGCTAGTCTAACATGTATGACTGCCTATATATAGAAATAAAATAAAGAAAAAGTTAATAGTAATTTGGGAGTGCAGTCCAATGGCATAGTCACAGTCCTAATCGATTCCCTGTTTACATTTCTCAAGTATTAAGGGTTCCCCGCTATGTAATACAGAGTCACTGGGGCCGTTAAAGTATTCACATTCGCTTACAAGAGTGCAGCAGCTATACTATATATCAGTTGTCTAAGCTTAACCATCTACATATTGATACACAGTGCATAAAGTCGCAAAGGTAAAAAGAGTTTATCATACAACAGCAGAACAGGCTTCTCAGCATCAAGTGGGCATCAATGAAGATACTGTTCAGGGTCAAGGCTCAGGAAAGGGTGCCATTTGCAATAGAATACTAAGTTAGACCTGGCACTCCGGGGTCCACCGCTATGCTGGGTGTATCATCCAACACCGACTTTGTCCTGATCCATCCAGTGTGGGGCTGAGTATTTGTTGGAGCGCAGCGCTCGCCACTGCTCTGCGTCACAGCCCATGAAGAGACCCAGGTTAAGAGGGCAACAGCGGGCCAGCAGCACTCGTCACTCAACTGCATAGCTGCACACCGGGGGGCCGGCCGCTCTCTCCCGCACAGCCAAGTAAGTTGCAGTGTTCTGGATATCCCCCGCAGAGCAGTCACCACGGGGCTTCTCCATGTCCTGCTTGCCGGGAATAGATCTTCCAGTCTCAATCAGGTTCCTCTCATGTATTTTGTAGTCCTGCTGAGCCTGCGATTTACATGCGCCGCTCAAGTATTCCTCTGCAGCGTTAGCCCCCTTCTGCTTCCTCTCAGATGGGACAGTATTGACGGGGGCGCCTTCATAGCACAACTCCTGAACCCCATGCTGGGCATTCGCAGCTGCGTCCCTTATCTCTGCAGGCCCTATAGTCTTCTTTGCAGGGGCGCCTACCAGAGCCATAAGGCGATCAAATCGATAGTGTATCTGCTGCTCAAATTCAAGAAATAAAGTATGAAACTTCTCGTACAGGTCCTCCTCCATGCTTAGGAATGTTTACGCAGAGGGTTTCAGTAAACTCTGCTTACCCGGTTTCCCGGGGGGGAGCTGAGATCTCTCTCCTAACGGAGCCACCAGAAATTCTCAGCGGTTCGGTCTGGGAAGTCTCTTTAATGCAAAAGAAGCAAATGGTTCCATTCAGCTAAGTGTCTACTGTGTCCTGAAGTATAAATTTTTGCTGGTTGGATTTTCAATCGTTAGATTACAGGCGGGTTGTAAATCCAATTCATGGAGCTCCCAGTTTAGCAGCCATCTTAGGCTATAGCCCGGACACGCCCCCTAATTTAGTGTTTTTTATTTTTTGTAATTTTAGATTTAATTTTTTTTTTACTAGCGTTAGGTTTTTTTAATGTGTATTTTAGTTTTTTTAATTGGTAGTTATTTTAATTTTAATATAATAGAGTTTAAACTTGTTTTTTTTTTAAATTTAACATGTAAGTTTTATTTATTTTAAGATAGGGATATTGTAATTTTAATATAAAGTTAGGGGGTGATAGGATTACGGGTTAATAGTTTAATTTAGTTTTTTGCGATGTGGGGGGCTGGCGGTTTAAAGGTTAATAGGTTTATTAAGTGGCGGGGATATGGGAGGCCAGAGGTTTAGGGTTTAATATCTTTATTAAGTGGTGATTTGTTAGTTACCACAAGTACAAAGCTGTTGAAATATTTTGGAAATAGACCCCATTGTTTGAAAATATGTCAACTGTAGAGAGAAAATAACCATAAAAAATATTCCATATAGCATCAGATAAATGTTTTCATACTCAGTAAAAAAAAAGAGGTTTCTAATGCTTCTTAGAGATTTTTTGCATGATTAGTGTCAGTGTTCTGAATATTTATATTCATTTGTTGCTCAAGACATTTCCCTCAATTACAATTTTTGGCAAAGTGCTCAAAGTGTTTTTTTCCCCCAGTTTGTCACTTACGCTTAACATTTGTTTTGAACAAATGTTCCTTTACTTGAAACTAGTTATAAATTCAGTACATATTGGAAATTCTGGTCAGGATTTAGCGTTGAGCTTGTCTGAGTTCAGAAGCATTTGTGTGTAAGTTTCTCTGCTTGTATTTCAAATCATTATTTTGTCCACTTTTGCTTGGGAAAAATATACTTATTCAGCAGAGGCCTACTTTTTTCTCTTTACTATTGAATGCAGTGGGATCATTCTCAGTATACAGAGTGCCAGCTTTGCAAATGGATCAGTTATGAAACTTAAAGTTACAACACTCAGCTAAATTTGCTGAGCTGTACAGAACATAACTATTTTCATAGATCAACAGCCATGGAAAAAAATGACATAAAGTCAAGTGCTTAAGTAAAATATTTGGAACAAGAAATGAGCAATTTTACGAAATACATAAGAAATTGGACATCTGTTCAATATATTTTGAAATAAAATGTCAGTATATTAATTGCTTGCTGACAGACATCTTACATGTCTATAAAATTGTAGCTAAATTTGTAGATGAAATATAAAAACAACTCTCAAATGTATTATTTGCTTTCCAGCGAATTAAATATACATCAAATGCAGTTAGAGAAACCCATCTGTTACATTGGGTGGTTTCATTTTCTCGAGTTTTAGAAATTTAATTTACTTTTATACGTCCTCAGAAAATAGATAATATACCACAAAATGGAAAGATTTGTACAACTTAGTGACTTTTATGCTTTTTTGGTGAGCTCACACTGCAAGTAAATGTGAGACCAAAAGGTCTCAGTAATAAGCATTTTCATAAATGCCCCACTTACACAGTCAAAAAGCTATTTACACTGAAAATACTCCCTCAGCATCTAACATACGAAATGCAATAAAGGAGCAATTTTTTTTTGTTCTGTCAAAGATAGCATACAAGTAATAGGTTTATAGTAGCAATGGGGTCATGGAAACTCTTAAGGGTATATTTCCTAAGCAGCGGATGCTGCTTTTTCCGCTCGAGTCTTCCGGCTCGCCAGAAACAGGAGTAAAGAAGCAGCAGTCTTAAGGCCGCTGCTCTTTAACTTGCCCACCACCTTTTAGGTGTCAGAATGCAATCATTACGATCAGATAGGATCGGGATAATTGATGCCCCCTTCTATTGGCCACAAATGTGCAGGGGGCAGCATTGCAAAAGCATTTCTTGTGAAATTCTTGTGCAATGTTAAATGCAGACAGCGTATGCTGTGGCATTTAGCAATGCAGGGCGGACATGATTCGCTATAGCGAGTCATGCCTGCCTGGGATTTGATAAATCTACCCCTTAGGGGTTTATTCATTAATGTGCGAGCGGACATGATCCGATATTGTGGATCATGTCCGCTGCACAACGATAAATGCCGACAGCATACGCTCTCAGCATTTATCATTGCACCAGCAGTTCTTGTGAACTGCTGGTGCAATGCCACCCCTGCAGATTTGCGGCCAATCAGCCGCTAGGAGGGGGTGTCAATCAACCCAATTGTATTTGATCGTGTTGATTTCTGGTGATTTCTGTCTGCCGCCTCAGAGCAGGGCGACAGGTTATGGAGGAGCGGTCTTTACGGAGCTTGATAAATATGCCCCTTTAGGTCTCAATTCTCTAATGTTCTTTGCTTAGCCAACATTATATTATTTTCTAGATGAGAAAGAGACAAGCACAGTACCATGCAATGTAATACTACATCAAATGAGAGATTGTTACATTTACACTTTGTGCTTTGTATTTTAAATAAAGGGACAGTAAAGTCAAAATTAAATGTTCATGATTCAGGAAGAGCATGTATTTTTAAGTAACTTTCTACTTCTGTTATTGAATTTGATTTGTTCCTTTGATATCCTTTGTTGAAGAGTAAACCTTGGTAGACTGATAGAAGCTTAGCATTCTATAGCAGCAGTGTGTGAGCGCCTCAGGCCACCCTCAGCAGAAAGCAATTGTTTCAATGAGGTGATGTTTCAACCTCTTTGCCAATAGCCATGCTGCCCAGCTGGCTTATGCTGAATAGCTAGCATGCTATTGGTTAAGATCATTCTCAATGAAAAATAGCGTTCTGCCGTGGGCGGCCTGAGGCGCTCAGTGTGGCGAATGCTGCAGACAAATAAAGGAACTTTTAGCATGTCACTCCCGGTATCACCAACAGGTGCTTAGCTTTTTCAAGGATAATATTCATCCTTCCTATGTCCTTTATATAAATTAAGTCCCACTTCTTATTGGTCAATATTGCTTACTATCTTAAACCTTTCAGGTCTTGAAGGGTTTCTGTGTACACAGAACTGCTAGGTTGTCATTGAAAATACCTTTTTTTGGATCATACATTTAAAAACATCTTACAAATACAAAGCATTTATTAATAACAATTTATATGGGCTAAAAATAGAAATAAAATTCACATCATTAAAATACATTTTAAAAATCCTATATTATAAAACATATATAAATGTATATAATAGGTTTTGAACCTTAAAGGGACAGTCTACTCCAGAATTTATATTGTTTTAAAAGATAAGTAATCCCTTTATTGCCCATTCCCCAGGTTTGCATAACCAACTCAGTTATATTAATACACTTTTTACCTCTGTGATTAGCTTGTATCTAAGCCTCTGCAGACTGCCCCCTTATTTCAGTTCTTTTGACAGACTTGTATTTTAGCCAATCAGTGCTGACTCATAAATAACTCCATGGGAGTGAGCACAATTTTATCTATATGGCACACAGGAACTAGCACTGTCAAGTTGTGAAAAACTGTCAAAAGGCACAAAGATAAGAGGCAGCCTTAAAAATTAGCATATGAGCCTACCTAGGTTTAGCTTTAAACAAAGAATACAAAGAGAACAAAGCAAATTTGATGATAAAAGTAAATTGGAAAGTTGTTTACATTTGAATGCCCTATCAGAATCATGAAAGTTTAAAAATAATACCTAGGTAGGCCCAGGAGCTGCAATACATTACTGAGATCTACTGTAGCTGCTAATTGGTGGCTAGACATATGCATTTTGTCAGCGACTCACATGAAGTATTGCTGCTCCTTCAATAAATGATACCAAAAGAATTAAAGGGACATTATACACTCATTTTTTCTTTGCATAAATGTTTTGTAGATGATCTATTTATATAGCCCAAAAAGTTTTTTTTTTTAATAAATGCATAGTTTTGCTTATTTTTAAATAACATTGCTCTGATTTTCAGACTCCTAGCCAAGCCCCAAAGTTTTATGTGAATACTGTCAGCTACCTTCTCCAGCTTGCTCCTGTTTGTGTAAAGGGTCTTTTCATATGCAAAAGAAGGGGGAGGGGGGAGTGTCTTATTTGCCACTTGCAGTGGGCTTTCCAGCTAACTTTTCAACAGAGCCAAACTGACAGCTTCTAAGTAAGTTTTTAAACAGTTTTATACTGGATTTTTATATCAGTATCTGTGCATCTTATTTTTTATAGTAGTGTCTATTACATGCAGTTATATGAAAATGAGTGTATACTGTCCCTTTAAGCAAATTTAATAATAGAAGTAAATTGTAAAGTTGTATGCTCTATCTGAATCACAAAAAGAAAATTGGGTTTTATGTCCCTTTTAGTAGAAAAATATAATAGGCAGTCATCATCAGTATAATTGCTATGTGGGGCACACTACATTTAAAGGTAGCTAAATCCTATGGTCACAGAAAAAGACTTCAGGTTATCAGTCCTGACAGAGTAGGATGTGCTTCATGGTTCCCCATGCTGAAGTCAGACTGAGGAAGGTAAAGCTACATTTAGCACACAGAAGTCTCAGACTTCTTTTAATAACTGTGCTCTCTGTGTTCCATGCACTAAGTGTAGAGCTATGTGCAACCTACAGGGGTTTTGGCCCCAAGACCTATAGGGGAAGTGTTAAAAGGCCCCTGCTAACATCAGTCTGTGCTTGGTTATTCTTTATGAAAGTCCTGTCATTCTTGTTTCTGGCCTGCACCTTTGATCCTGACCCTAGTGTGTTTCCTGGTTTATGCTCTTTGCCTCATCCTTGCCTGTACCTTAAACTGTGGACTGATTTTCCACTGCTAATCTAAGGAACTGTACTCTGGATTATTCTCTTGCTTATCTCTTTTTTTGTGACATATGGGGGCCGATTTATCAATGTCTGGCGGACATGATCCGCTGTAGCGCATACACTGTCAGCATTTAACATTGCACACAAGTAGTTCTGGTGAACTGCTTGTGCAATGCCGCCCCCTACAGATTCACGGCCGCTAGCAGGGGGTGTCAATCAACCTGATTGCACACGATCGGGCGGATTGATGTCTGCAGCCTCAGAGCAGGTGGACGAAATAAGGAGCAGCGGTCCTAAAACCCATAGTTGCCAACAGTCCCTAATTTCCAGGGACAGTCCCTAGATTTTGTTGTATGTCCCTAGATTTTTTTTGTCCCTGGAAATGTCCCTGAAAATCTCTTTTGCACAACATTTGTTGTTTGTATATATATATATATATATATATATATATATATATATATATATATACATACACACATATATACATATATACAGATAGAAGATAGATGCTAAATAGATATAGTGTATTATTTAAATATAATTCATTCCTAATGGAATATTGTTATTATTGAATGGGTTCACATATTATTTGTCTTTCTAATTTTGATGCTGTGTTGTAAAAATAACCATATGCCCAGAATGTGTTCCAGAGACTGGGTAGGTGTAAGAGCTTGGTGCTGTAATCTGTATAATAAACTATGGATAAGGCTAAATTATACTATTACTTTCAAATGGGTGTGTTTTGATTGCAGAACTGAGGGGGCGGAGCAGTTGAACAGTAGGTCGTCAATACTCCAGTAATCCGCTTGCTTGCTCTGCTGCAAAGTGTCCCTGGAATTTTTTTTTAAATGTTGGCAACTATGAAAACCGCTGCTTCTTAATTCCTGATTCAGGCGAGCTTGAAGGCTCATGCAGAATTAGAAGCATTGGGGCCGGTTGCCTGCTTGGTAAATCATCCCCATGGTTTCTGCCTGCTTTTGGAAGGTGATTCAAGGCTGTTCCAGCCCTGGGCCTGCAACACATCACCTGCAGAGTTGGTTCCAGCAAGCAAACAAGGTAACTGCCTATTTACCTTATACTATATTTTCATTTTTTTTTTAATTGGCTTGCCCGTTTCAATCAGTAATTGGAAAATATTAGTAATCAATATAAAAAGCACATATTCTATATGATTATTATCTGGTAAGTTTCATCACATTTTAAAACTTACTTATGAAATTGCACTTGTAGATATAAATCATAAAAAAGGATCCTTTTATTTTAAATAAAACTATTTTTTTTTATTTAAAACATGTAAAAAAATACCAGCTGGTCTTTTTTCATCTTTTCCCATTAAGTTTTTTTTTTTTTTTTTTGGGGGGGGGGGTTAAGACATTTTAATCCATGAATAGAACTTGTTTGAATTAAAAAAAAATAAAGAAAGAAAAATATAATCAAAGAATGGAATTATTTACCAAAACAGAGTTTTGCAGGATTTTCAAGTGGGGTTTAGCAAGGATTTTTCACATATTTTATATATCTTTCACATATTTAGTATTGAGGATGGCTGCCTAATATGTTTTACTGCTGTTTTATGTTTACCTAAAATACACCTCTGACATTTATATAAACTTTATGTTCATCCTTCTGTCCCTAGAATGCCAAAAAGCAAATTTTGTAGCCTGCAAATATTCCACTTCAAATAGCTGGTTAAGACAACTTGCTGTGTTTTGAAAACCAAAACTACAAATAGACATATGCATCAGTTAAAATGTTGGTTTTGGGTCATCTGACTTTTGTCAGACATTCCATTAATTTCAGAATAATTTTGTTACAAACTTTTGTTAAATTAAATAAAATGTCTAAAATAAAAAACTGCAAAAACCCGTACACCAAACTGCCACAAACCCATCTCAAAAACATGTTACATTACTTAACCCCAACCGCCGTTACCCCATTGCAAAACCAACTACACTAAACTGCCACAACCCCCATCCCAAGAGACCCTCTACACTACTTAACCCCGTAAATTGCCACAACCCTCACCACAAAAAAACTCCCTTTACTTCTGTTATGTCTGGAGAACAGGGGTTCACTCTCTCACTGTTATTTGTAAAACTGAAGCAACACAAAAATGTAATATAATAATAGCAGTGTTTATTAAGAATGTACATATTAATCAGTAATCAGCTTATCGAGCAAGGCTGTTATTAAACTGCAATGCATTACTTAGCTTCAGAACGCTACAGATGTAACGTGTATTCTTTCTCAGATGTTGAATCCTTCACCCTAGACAGCGATTAAATTTAGTCTGCCCTCTTAACAATCTAGTATTTAACATTAAGTTTAACAGGCATCTCTATGTGCTATGTCAGTCATATGGCATAGCAATGTGTTAGATAACTTAAGTTTTTTCTCAAAGTAATGTGCATAGTCTCTTACAGGAAAGTCTCACAGACACTGTTTCATTTTCACACGCATTGGAATGTGCTCCCCCTTACCTCAAGATATGACAGTGCTGCTTGAGGACAGAAACACCAGAGTGAAATACAAGTGTAACTTTCCTTAAAAGCAATGCTATTAAGGAATATATGTGCTAAATATGTATATATATGTAATATGCATACTGAATACTATGGGGCCGATTTAACAAATGTCAGACAGACATGATCGTCTGTAGCGAATCATGTCCGCCCGACATTAATAAATGCCGACAGCATACGCTGTCAACATTTACCATTGCACAAGCATTTCTTGTGAAATGCTTGTGAAATACTGCCCCCTGCACATTTGCGGCCAATCGGCCGCTATCAGGGGGTGTCAATAATCCTGATGGTATCTGATCGGGATGATTGCTGCCCGCCACCTCAGAGGTGGCGGAAGAGTTAAGGAGCAGCGCTCTTAAGACCGCTGATTCTTAATTTATGTTTCTGGGGAACCTGGAACTATGGGGGTAGATTGCAGCATCCGCTGCATGATAAATCTACCCTTACGTGTCTATACAGTGTATATATGTTCTCTTCTAAGCAATACTGTGATATAAACTACTAATACATTGACTATTGATTAATTATTTGTGTTTGAAATCATGGAAGATTTCCCATTCCTTACAACTATAAACCACCAAACTGCCACAAACCCCATCTCAATAACTTTATTAACCCCTAAAGCTCCATTACCCATCACGAAAAAAAAAACTAAACTATTAGCCTTAAACCACCACAACCCCATTGCAATAAACCAATACACTACTTAACCCCTGAACTGCCACATCCCCATTGCAAGCACTACCTACACTTTTAACCCCTAAACCATGCAACCCGTTGCAATAACCCACTACATTATTAACCCCAAAGACCTATAGTTAAAGTTTAACAAAAACACTAACAGTATAAAAGCACATAACTTGTTTGTTTTTTTTAATCCTAAAACGAGATTACCCTTAAAAGCCATATAGTAAAACTACCCCCCCAAAAAAAAACAAAAAAAACTAACACTAGAATTTAAAGTTTTATTCACCATCCTTCAATCTGGCTCCACAAGGGTGGTGGCAGGTCCTCAGAAGTGGCTGCCCATGATAGAGTTCCAACTCTAAGTGCCAGGCCTCAGTGGCGGTCCTCCTCTTCTTCCCCAATCTGTCTTTATGCTGTCCACGCAGCACACTGAGCTTTGAATGCCAGTTTTCCCCTTTTATAGGGTTGTCCTGGCAGTTGTATCGGCTGATTTGAAATTCAATTTCAAATCAGCAAATAGAAGTTGTTGTTTTTTTAAATCAGCTAATAGGAAAATAAATCAACTTTTATTGTCTAATTGATTTTTAGGGGCTGATTTAACAAATGGCGGGCCGACATGATACGCTGTCCCCAGAACTGCACTCCATACTCAAGCTGAGGTCTTACCCGGGGTTTATATAGTGACAGCATTATGCTTTCCTCCCTTGCATCAATGCCTCTGTTAATACTTGCTAGTATCTTTTTAGCGTTAGAAGCCACTGCTCTGCATTGTGCGCCCATCTTTAGCTTGTTATCTATTACTTCTGTAAAATCCCTTTCCTCCCCTCTTTGGCTAAGTCTAGTGCCATTTAATGAATACATTACCTGCTTATTTTTACATCCAAAAGGTAGAACCTTGCATTTTCCCATACTAACTCTCACTTTCCACTTGCCTGCCCATACTACTAATTTTTCATAGATCCCATTGTAAAGCAAGTTCATCCTGCCCTGACCTAACGACCTTACACAACTGTGTATCATCTGCAAAAATAGAGATGTAGCTATTTAATCCTTCTTCAAGTCATTAATAACAATATTAAAAAGAACAGGGCCCAGTACTGATACACGGGATACTACATTGATTACCTATGTCCAATCTGAGTATGATGCATTTACTACTACTCATTGGGTTTTTATTTTTCAAATGCTTTTTTTAGTTAGTATAGGGGTTTATTGCTATGGTGTTTTTGCATTTTAGGGGTTAAGTAGTGTAGGGGGTTTATTGCGATAGGGTCATGACAGTTTAGGGGTTAATAGTGTAGGTTATTTTGCAATGGGGTTTTTGCGGTTTATAGGTTAATAGAGTAGGGGTTTAATTATAACAAAATCCACTAACTAAAGAGTATTTCAGGAATTAAGTAATGTTGTAGTATAAAATGGTATATCATGCCAAAGAAAGTGAAGGATTTACACATGTTGAAACATATTTTTCAATCATCACTGGTTGATAAGGACAAATGCTTCTTTACTAATGAATAGGAACACACCTCTGCAAATATGACAAGAAAACATGAATTTATTCAGGATAGGAACATGAGTTTAAAAAATAAATAAAATAAATACATTTTTAATGCCCTACAAGTGCTGTGGAAAAGGCTTTGGCTAAATGTTCAATCTTAAGGTGTCAATTATTTTTATTTGATAAATTGGGATCTGACAAGATATTATTTACTTGATATCATTTTTGAGTTGGTCTCTTTATTAGGAAACAATTCTGCTTAAAGTGATTGTAAACTTTAGCCTTTTTTCTTTACAATATTAGTAATCATAAACGCTAACTTTTTTTTAATAATTACAATTTCATATCTTGCTATATTCTGCCATTCCTCCACCCGTAACGGATACTCTAGTTCTTACTTTAGTGACGATTAAGGCTGTAGCCAATCGCACTGCACCCCTTTGGAGTCCAGCAAAGAAATAATAACGCCCCTGACTAAGGACGCAAAAGGGGGTGCGATGCGATCGGCTTTAGCCTGAATCGTCACGTAAGAACTATCTTTTTCTTTGGACAATTTACTAACACATTCTAAGTTATAATTTACATAAACACAAACACTTTCTGGTTTAAATTAAAACAAAAAAAACATTTAGAAACACATTGCAGATAATGAGGCCCATTTATCAAGCTCCGATTGAAGCTTGAGGGCTCGTGTTTCTAGCGAACCTGCAGGCTCGCCAGAAACAGCAATTATGAAGCAGCAGTCTAAAGACCGCTGCTCCATTACCCTGTCCGCCTGCTCTGAGCTCTGAGCATGCGGACAGAGATCGCCACAATTCAACACGATTGAGTACAATCAGGTTGATTGACACCCCCTTGCTGGCGGCCTATTAACCATGAATCTGCAGGGGTCAACGTTGCACCAGCAGCTCACAAGAGCTGCTGGTGCAATGCTGAATACGGAGAGCTTATTGCTCTCTGCATTCAGCAAGGTCTGTCGGACCTAATCCGCACTGTCGGATCAGGTCCGACAGACCTTTAATAAATAGGCCCCGTTGTTTAAATGCTTAGATGTGTTTTTAGATGGACAGTAACTAAACATCCTGAGATTTTGATATAAAACGTTTAGTAATGCAGAATTAAACAATTACATTTTCTTTTTTGCCTCTTTTTCTTGAAATTTACCTCTGAACATTGAGTAATTTCTAATTCTCTGAATTTGAAATTCACCCTGCTGACTTTGCAGGGCTAACCATGCTACATATATGTTCCTAACTAGCTTTATCAGATATTAAGTGCACAACAATGTACTTTATACTAACTGTATTGCATTGGCTAGCTTTGTTGTTTGTGGACTAAAGTCCAGATTGGCTTCTCCTAATAATGCAAATGGTGGGTGGAGTTTGGCTATTGAACAATAGCTGCAGTAAAAAGGATGTTAATTTATTTTAAAAACATTGACTTGGCTGATGTGTTATTTTATAGCAACACAACAGAAATCTCTTGTAATTACATGGGGATCAATTTATTAATGTGCGAGCGGACATGATATGATGTAGGGTATCATGTCCGCTGCACATCGATAAATGCCCACAGCATACACTGTCAGCATTTATCATTGCACCAGCAGTTCTTGTGAACTGCTTGTGCAATGCCGCCCCCTGCAGAGTTGCGGCCAATCGGCCCCTAGCAGGGGGTGTCAATCAACCCAATCGTATTCGATCGGGTTGATTTCTGTTCACCGCCTCAGAGCAGGCGGACAAGTTACGGAGCAGCGGTCTTTAGAGGGGCCTCAAGCTCCATACAAAGCTTGATAAATTGACCCCAAGGTGTTTACTTTCCCTTTAAATGATCTTCTGTCCACAATTGTGCTAGTTATAACACAATAATTTTAATGATAAGGGTCCCTACCTCCCCATACTCTCTATGAGCGAGTGCTGCTATAGGTGCTTCTTTTCTATTTATATTTGACCAATCACAGAAGCCTTGGTGTTCTTCCTAGAACATAATAGAGAATTGAATTAAACTATTTTTACCATTCCCTTTCAAGTACGCTGGCGAATAAGGCTCCCAAACAAGTCCAATTTTGAAAAAAAAAATGGTTAAATATCAAAAAAGATCTTAAATGACTAATTGAATAAACCCCTTTCATTGCCTTATTAGTATCAGAAAGGCTATAATCACTTAGATCTTAATATTAAGGCTCTCATTTATCAAGCTACGTATGCAGCTCTGGGGGCCCATCGCTGCAGAGTCACATGTGCAAGCCTGCAGCTGAAAGTAAGGAAGCAGTGGTCATCAGACTGCAGCTTCCTAACCAATAAGTCAGCTATTACCTACCCCAGGGTAATTGAGAGCCCCCAACTCACACACCATTGGGCTAGCGCAAGCAGAGGTGGCATTGCACAAGCAAACTGTTACACTATATATAGCATGTTTTTAAAAGACAACTTATTTTTCACATTGTTCTATATAGATGCCACAAGTTCACACTAGCCATGTTTAAAAAAACGCATTTGTGAAATGAAAAAGCTGCAACTGCTGTCGTTTCCTAGGTTATAAATATCCTGTACACAAAATCTTGTCCCTAAATAGAAAAGAACATGGCATAAGTTAAAAACATGTTTATTTAAATAATCATAAAAACCTGTATTATAATGGGGAAACTTCACCAGGAAGTTCTAATGTTCTAAATCAACCTTATGACACATACTTGTCTTGACACTCTTTCAATAACATTTCACCCGGCAGGTGCTTGTCAAGTCTAACTTGAATGAAATGAGCATTTCTTGGGGGACCTTGCAATCCTTTTATCATCGGCCCATATGAGAGGTGGTCAAGTTCTGTAATTTGTATTCTACAGTGATTACAATGGTTTTCTTTAAACTTATAGGCCCCAATTTATCAAAGGTCGTGCGGACCTGATCCGACACTGTGGATCAGGTCCGCAAGACCTCGCTAAATGCGGAGAGCAATACACTTTCCGCATTTAACATTGCACCAGCAGCTCACAAGAGCTGCTGGTGCAACGCCGCCCCCTGCTGACTTGCGGCCAATCGGCCGCCAGCAGGGAGGTGTCAATCAACCCGATCGTATTCGACCGGGTTGATTTCCGGCGATTCTTGTCCGCCTGCTCAGAGGGTTATGGAGCAGTGGTCTTTAGACCGCTGCTTCATAACTTGTGTTTCTGGCGAGTCTGAAGACTCGCCAGAAACACGGCCCTTCAAGCTCCGTATGGAGCTTGATAAATATGGGCCATAAAGTCACCTTATATCAGCAGCAATGTATAATAAATGACTACCTCGTTCATGTATCATGGTGTATTGTGTCCTATCTTTCATCATACTCATCATGCAAAAGAGGAGTATTCAGTTTTTTTCCTAATACAAATTTAATTTAATAATAGGAATAGGGCCCAATGGAGTTAATTGTGGAAGTACCAAGAGAAAAATTCTTATTTTGTTTATTTTCACAATGTCATTGTTAACCTTTGTGTGAATATATGAATTGAACATTTAACCAGAACAATAAAGTTTACAAATGTCTTGTTAAAACAAATATATATACTATATATATAGTAAATCGTGCAAGTTTGGGCTCTAAATAAAGAAAATGTTTCTTTGTAAAATGTGAGTCCTTAAGTAAACCCTTTAAACTTTGAAAACCATTGAAAGCTGTTCTTTAATGTTTTGCTGCTATTATACTGATGTTACATAAATCTGTGTAAAACATTCTTTTTCTTAACATAATTAACTAAAAAAAGAAAAGTAGTTATCGTGTTTTTGTATTCCTCCCGCTGGATCAATAAAAGTAAAACAGGGATCAAAGAAGATCTAAAAATATTGGTTGTGACAGACTTTGATCTGTTTTAACCACAATATCTATGTTACTATGGAAATTGCAAGAAAGTGATGGTTTCCTGGAATTGAGGCATTCCCGGAAACTCTTTAATTCAGAGTGAGAAAAGCCAAGCTAACGATCATTAGCCATGGCTAATTGACAGCTCAAGAACACAGTAAAACGTGAAAAATAAACATTTGAGTGGCATAGGGGAATAGATCCAACTTCATTTCTTATTTCAGAATTATTTTTTGTCAATATATTTCCACAGTAATTCTGCACCATGGCTCATTCATATTCAACATTTAAGCTTTTTCAAAAATGTTAAAATAACTTAAAATGATTTTTATGTGTTTATGTGTGTGTGGGGGGGAATTCATCAAAGTTTAAAATGAATAAAGTATGTTTATATTATGCCGAACATCAAGAGAACATCATATTAATTAACCATTTTAAAAAATAACAACATTAACAAATTAAAAATTAGAAATAAAAATACAAATTGTTCTCTGTCTGTTAAAAATACCACTGAATAGATAGAAAGAATCTACACACAAGCCAATCATTTTCAGGTGTAAAAACAAATTTATTTAGGATTATTTTTCTTAGAAAAACACTTGTGTGTAGCTCAGAATAGATTTTTAAATGATTAACACACTTATTTATATAGGGATAGATTACAAGTAGCTCGCTATTTTTAGCGCCGGATGTGTTAAGCAATATCACGACCACGATAACTAGTGCGCATATTACAAGCTAAAAGAAATTGGTTGTGCTCTCAAGTGCAGACAAAATTTGCACTTAACGAATTAGCGCACCTGAAGACCTAGCATAAAGTGTAAGAATTAAAATGAAAAGTTTCACCAAACACAGCAAAAATAGCCTAAAATAAAGTATTACTATAGTATTAATAAATTACTATAGTATTAATATATACACTTTCTGATTAAAATATTTCATATAAATATTAATAAAAACTTATGTATATGACAAGGTATTTGACTGGAAAGGGCTATACTTTGTATGTGTGTATATATATATATATATATATATATATATACGTATATATATATATATACACGTATATATATATATATATATATATATATATATATATATATATATATATATATATATATATATATATGTATATGTGTGTGTGTGTGTGTATATATATATATATATATATATATATACATATATTGATTCAAAGAGAGCACTCTCACTTCCAAAGTTTTAAATGCCAGGGTGCTAGCAAATATGTATATAAATATATAAATGAAGGAAAGCACTCTCTGATCTTTTAGTGAATATTTAATAAATCAAGAGCTTGATTTATTAAATATTCACTAAAAGACCAGAGAGTGCTTTCCTTCATTTATATATATATATATATATACAAATATATATATATATTACCCGCCCGCCCCATTCTTAAAGTTTATGCTAGCACAACTCTTGTAAACTGGCCTATAGTGTAGTATGTATTGAATTGGTAGCATTAAAGGGACATAATACCCATAGGCTAAATCACTTGAAAGCGATGCAGAATAAGACTAGAAAATATCACATGAACATCTCTTTGCAGAAAAGAAAGATATTTAACTCAAAATTTCTTCAGCTAGGAATTGTAAGTGTTCTGTGAACAGTTATCTTTCAGTTGCTGTCACCTGCATGTTGCAAAAAACAGCCAGTCAGCTTCATCAGTGCTGGGTTCACACTTTGCTTTAAAATGATCCCATGGGATTTCACGGAAATCTAGCAAGATTTCATTGTAAACTCCCCAAAAATTAGGAGGATTACTTTGTAGCCATTTCCAAATCCCTGAAAACATGAATAATAATTTTTTAATCAATCTTAATATTATTTTACTATGTATCTACTGTAAATAATTTAAATTTCAGTCACCAAGATAACAAGTTTTGCGTTTGTGTTTTAATGCTGAAAAAATGGCAATTTCAGCATTAAAACAGTGCTGCAGGCATTACAAGTCTTGTCGGTATAGTTGTACCGCAAGCCTTTTAGCCTGTAACGCAACGTCAGTCCTGCACACGTAAAATTGAAGTTTTTTCATGGGACTTCCAAAGTGCTGCCATTACGAGTTTTGCGGTGAGGCTATAAAGCTTGCGTTGCAGCCTTATAATGAAAAAGATCCGTTCCGCAATCTAAAAGCAGTAGTTATGAGTTTTACGCTAGAAAACTGTTACATAAAATGCATAACTAAACTAACCCATAAACTACCTATTAACCCCAAACCAAGGCCCTCCCGCATCGCAAATACTATATTAAACTTATTAACCCCTAATCTGCCACTTCCAACATTGTCGCCACTAAAAATAAATATTAACCCCTATTCCGCCGCTCCCCGACATCGTCACAACTATAATAAAGTTATTAACCCCTAAACCGCTGCCCTCCCGCATCGCAAACACTATTTAAATATTATTAATCCCTAATCTGCCATCGGCTCACATTGCCCCCACCAGGGGGTGAAAAGGGGTGACTCCTGTCAGGGGCCCACTGGTCCAGGGGGCCCCATGAGGCAAGCACAACTATTTTTAAATTTATTTATTTATTTTACATTTTGGCAGCCACCAGAGGGAGGTACAGCAGAGTGCTATTGAGCATGGGGAAATGTCATTACAAGGAGTATAGCATTAGCATTTGAGAGGATGCACTAAACCACTATGCACAGTGTGAGACAGACTTGGCACTTCAGTTTGTACAGTGTGTGTCTGAGTCACATGGCAGATCATTTTCATTTGCAGAGGAGGTAGGACATACTTAGTAAATTTAATTTATTTATTTTTGCAATTTCGGGTTGTAACTTCAATGTGGTAGTTGTAAGGTGGGGCCAGGGGTCCTTAAAAACATTTTTTAGCAATATGAAGCAGTATTTATGAATATTTGACAATGCTGTAGAAATTCTGTATTTAAAACCATGCAGAAATGTTTCCTCCTCAATACACAAATGGTAGGTGCCCTTTTGGGAGATATGATATGATATATATATATATATATATATATATATATATATATATATATATATATATATATATATATATATATATATATATATATATATATATCTTCCATAGTGCTGCCATTACGAGTTTTGCCCCTTTATGCAAGGACTTTCCAGATGCCAGGAGGCATTTTATCCATAAGTACAGCTGAGAGATGGGAACATTTGTACACTAGATTTGAAGTGATGCTCTTGGTTGGGGAAATGGGGAAAAAAACAAACAAACATATGCCAACCTTTCAAAAGGGCTTCTCTTCATCTACCCATTCTGACAGATCATTAATGTACAATTTTTAATTCACAGAAGTATTTTTGTGTGCACATTTACAAATATGATTCTTTAAAAAGTGATGTCTAAATTTCTGCTATTTTTTTTTTATCATGCATGTCACATACTGTTGATTTAGGGGATAGCAATCTACAGAAAGTTTACCACCTGTGAGTGTTTATGTGGGTGTCTGTGTTTATGTCTTTGTGCTTTTGTTGGTGTCTCTACGAGTGTGTATGTATTTTTTTTCTGTGGGTCTCTCTGTGTGAGTGTGTGTGTCTGTCTTTGTGCATTTTCTGTGGATTTATCTGTGGGGGTATGTGTGTGTATGTCTTTGTGCATTTTCTGTGGATGTCTCTGTGAGGGTGTGTGAGTATGTATGTCTTTGTGTATTTTTTCTGTGGATGCCTCTGTGAGGGTGGGTGTGCATGTCTTTGTGTGTTTTCTGTCGATGTCTCTGTGAGGGTGTGTGCGTATCTCTTTGTGTTTTTTCTGTGGGTGCCTCTGTGAGGGTGTGTGCATGTGTCTTTGGGTATTTTCTGTGGATGCCTCTGTGTCGGTGGGTGTGTATGCCTTTGTGTGTTTTCTGTGGATGTCTCTGTGAGGGTGTGTATGTATGTCTGTGTTTTCTGTGGATGTCTGTGAGGGTATGTGCATATGTCTTTGTGCATTTTCTGTGGGTGTCTCTGTGAGGGTGTGTGTGTGTGTGTATGTATGTCTGTTATCTGTGGGTGTCTCTGTGTGGGTATGCACATATGTCTGTGTGTTTTCTGTGGGTGTCTCTGTGAGAGTGTCTGTGTGTATGTCTTTGTGCATTTTCTGTGGGTGTTTCTGTGAGGGTGCGTGTGTATGTCTTTGTGTGTTTTCTGTGGATGTCTCAGTGAGGGTATGTGTATGTATGTATTTGTGTGTTTTCTGTGGGTTTCTGTGAGTGTGTATGTCTTTGTGTGTTTTCTGAGGCTGTCTCTGTGGGTGTTTCCTTCGGTGTATGTGCAAGTTTGTGTTTGAGTTTGTGTGTGTGTGTGTGTCCATTGTCTGTACCTTTTTAGGACATTTTGACCATACCACTGATTATACACATCTTTCTATAGACTTTGAGACTAATGAGACCTTTCCGGAAGTCACCTATCCACCACTTAACCTTTAAATAATTTTCTAGGCAGTTCAGGACCATTCCTTTCAGCCACTCTATGCTGTTGTCACCATAAAGTTGGCATCTTCCTTGACAAAAAGATAATCAGAACTCCATGAGGCCCATTTGTCAAGCTCCGTACGGAGCTTGAGGGCCTGTGTTTCTGGCAAGTCTTCAGACTCTCCAGAAACACAAGTTATGGAGCAGCGGTCTAAAGACTGCTGCTCCATAACCCTGTCCGCCTGCTCTGAGCAGGCGGACATGATCGCCGGAATTCATCCCTATCGAGTACGAGTTCAACCCGAATTCAACCTGATCGAGTGAATATGCAGAGGGCGGCGTTGCACCAGCAGCTTACAAGAGCTGCTGGTTCAATGCTTAATATGGAGAGCGTATTGCTCTCCGCATTCAGCGATATTTGTCGGACCTGATCCGCACTGTCGGATCAGGTCCGACAGACACTTGATCATTTGGCCTCCATATGTTGTCTTGTAAATCTCCTTTTATCACAAAACTGTAGCTACCCCATTGATGTCTATAGAGAAAGCGTGCACAAGCTTTAGTCAAAACAGCGCTTGAATTTTGTGCGGTATGGAGCTTAAAAGCCCCATATCGCACGCACAAGCCGGCTGTTTGAAAACTTGTAATGGCTGCGCTATAGGGGGTTAAATAACACAACTTTTGTTGCATTCGTTAATTTCCCTATAGCATGCATAACTTGTAATCTAGCTGAATGTTTTTACATAGGAGAAAATGTTCTTAGTATTGATATGATAATAGACATATATTTAAAAGAAAAAAAATCATACATATTTAAAAATATATATTTATAAATAAACAGAACATTTTATCTTATATGAAGAAGAATATAGGAATTCAAAATATTTAGTACTCATTTTAGGTTAGCGCCGTAGATTGAACATAGTGTTGGGTTAGTGTACGAACACTAGGTATTATTATTATCAGGTATTTGGAGAGCAGCAACAGATTCCGCAGCACTAAGATGTTAGTTTCTTTCATGTAATTAGCAAGAGTCCATGAGCTAGTGACGTATGGGATATACATTCCTACCAGGAGGGGCAAAGTTTCCCAAACCTCAAAATGCCTATAAATACACCCCTCACCACACCCACAATTCAGTTTTAAAAACTTTGCCTACCATGGAGGTGGTGAAGTAAGTTTGTGCTAGATTCTTCGTTGATATGCGCTTCACAGCAGGCTGGAGCCCGGTTTTCCTCTCAGAGTGCAGTAAATGTCAGAGGGATGTGAAGAGAGTATTGCCTATTTGAATACCATGGTCTCCTTCTACGGGATCTATTTCATAGGTTCTCTGTTATCGGTCATAGAGATTTCTTCTCCTACCTCCCTTTTCAGATCGATGATATACCATTACCTCTATTGATTCTCGTTTCAGTACTGGTTTGGTTATCTACTATATGTAGATGAGTGTCTTGGGGTAAGTAAGTTTTATTTTATTATGACACTCTTAAGCTATGGTTGGGCACTTTATTTATAAAGTTCTAAATATATGTGTTTAAACTTATATTTGCCATGATTCAGGGTAATCAGTATTCCTTATTTCAGACAGTCAGTTTCATTATTTGGGATAATGCATATGAATGATTATTTTTTCTTACCTTAAAAGTTTTTCAATTGACTTTTTTCCCTGTGGGCTGTTAGGCTCGCGGGGGCTGAAAATGCTTCAATTTATTGCGTCATTTTTGGCGCAAAAATGTTGTAATTTCCGGCGCCCTAATTGACACTGGATGTTGTTCGTGGTTGCGTCATTTTTTTGACGTTTTTTGCGCCAAAAATGTGGACTTTTTTTTTTCGGCGTCACCAGAAGTGGCGTCATACTTAGCGCCAAAAAATATAGGCGTTAGCGCCAATAATGTGGGCGTCATTTTTTGGCGCCAAAAAATTTGGGCGTCATTCTTGTCTCCACCATTTTTTCACATTATTTCATTCTCATTTTTCATTGCTTCTGGTTGCTAGAGGCTTGTTCATTGGCATTTTTTCCCATTCCTGAAACTGTCATTTAAGGAATTTGATAATTTTACTTTTTATGTTGTTTTTTCTGTTACATATTGCAAGATGTCTCAACTTGACCCTGGATCAGAATCTACTTCTGGAAAGAGGCTGCCTGATGCTGGTTCTACCAAAGTTAAGTGCATTTGTTGTAAACTTGTGGTAACTGTTCCTCCGGCTGTAGTTTGTGATGAATGTCATGATTAACTTGCTAATGCAGATAGTATTTCCATTAGTAATAATCCATTACCTGTTGTTGTTCCCTCAACATCTAATGCTCAGGATGTTCCTGTTAATGTAAAAGAATTTGTTTCTAAATCTATTAAGAAGGCTCTGTCTGTTATTCCTCCTTCCAGTAAACGTAAAAGTTCTTTTAAAACTTCTCATATTTCAGATGAATTTTTAAGTGACCGTCATCATTCTGACTTGTCTGTTTCTGATGAGGATTTATCTGGTTCAGAAGATTCTGTCTCAGATATTGACACTGATAAATCTTCATATTTATTTAAAATGGAATTTATTCGTTCTTTACTCAAAGAAGTATTAATCGCATTAGATATGGAGGAGTCTAGTCCTCTTGATACTAAATCTACTAAGCATTTAAATTCGGTTTTCAAACCTCATATAGTTATTCCAGAAGTTTTTCCTGTCCCTGATGCTATTTCTGAAGTAATTTCTAGGGAATGGAATAATCTGGGTACTTCATTTACTCCTTCTCAAAGGTTTAAGAAATTGTACCCTGTGCCTTCTGATAGATTAGAGTTTTGGGACAAAATCCCTAAAGTTGATGGGGCTATCTCTACTCTTGCTAAACGTACTACTATTCCTACGGCGGATAGTACTTCCTTTAAGGATCCTTTAGAGAGGAAGCTTGAATCCTTTCTAAGGAGAGCTTATTTATGTTCAGGTAATCTTCTTAGACCTGCTATTTCGTTGGCTGATGTTGCTGCTGCTTCCACTTTCTGGTTGGAGGCTTTAGTGCAACAAGTGTCAGACCATAATACTCATAGCATTGTTAAACTTCTTCAACATGCTAATAACTTTATTTGTGATGCCATCTTTGATATCATTAGAATTGATGTCAGGTATATTTCTTTAGCTATTTTAGCTAGAAGAGCTTTATGGCTTAAAACTTGGAATGCAGATATGACTTCTAAGTCAACTTTGCTTTCTCTTTCTTTCCAAGGTAATAAATTATTTGGTTCTCAGTTGGATTCTATTATTTCAACTATTACTGGGGGGAAAGGAACTTTTTTGCCTCAGGACAAAAAATCTAAAGGTAAATACAGGGCTGCTAATCGTTTTCGTTCCTTTCAACAGAATAAGGAACAAAAGCCTGACCCTTCCCCTAAAGGAACGGTTTCCGTTTGGAAACCTTCTCCAGTCTGGAATAAATCCAAGCCTTTTAGAAAGTCAAAGCCAGCTCCCAAGTCCACAGGAAGGTGCAGCCCTCATTCCAGCACAGCTGGTAGGGGGCAGGTTATGATTTTTCAAAGATATTTGGATCAATTCGATTCACAGTCTTTGGATTCAGAACATTGTTTCACAAGGGTACAGAATAGGTTTCAAGGTAAGGCCGCCTGCGAGAAGATTTTTTCTCTCTCGCATTCCAATAAACCCAGTGAAGGCTCAGGCGTTTCTGAAATGTGTTTCAGATCTAGATTTGGCTGGGGTAATTGTGCCAGTTCCAGTTTTGGAACGGGGTCTGGGGTTTTACTCAAATCTATTCATTGTACCAAAGAAGGAGAATTCCTTCAGACCAGTTCTGGATCTAAAAATATTGAATCATTATGTAAGGATACCAACATTCAAAAAGGTAACTATAAGTACTATTCTGCCTTTTGTTCAGCAAGGGCATTATATGTCCACAATAGATTTACAGGATGCATATCTTCATATTCCAATTCATCCAGATCACTATCAGTTTCTGAGATTCTCTTTTCTAGACAAGCATTACCAGTTTGTGGCCCTTCCGTTTGGCCTAGCAACAGCTCCAAGGATCTTTTCAAAGGTTCTCGGTGCCCTTCTCTCTGTAATCAGAGAACAGGGTATTGTGGTATTTCCTTATTTGGACGATATCTTGGTACTTGCTCAGTCTTCACATTCTGCAGAATCTCAAAAGAATCAACTTGTGTTGTTTCTTCAAAGACATGGTTGGAGGATCAATTTACCAAAGAGTTTGTTGATTCCTCAGACAAAGGTAACCTTTTTGGGTTTTCAAATAGATTCAGTGTCCATGAGTTTGTCTCTAACAGAAAAGAGATGTCTGAAATTGGTTTCAGTCTGTCGAAACCTTCAGTCTCAATCATTCCCTTCGGTAGCTTTGTGCATGGAAATTCTAGGTCTCATGACTGCTGCATCGGACGCAATCCCCTTTGCTCGTTTTCACATGCGACCTCTTCAGCTTTGTATGCTGAACCAGTGGTGCAGGGATTATACAAAGATATCACAATTAATATCCTTAAATCCAATGTACGACACTCTCTGATGTGGTGGATAGATCACCATTGTTTAGTCCAAGGGGCTTCTTTTGTTCGTCCAACCTGGACTGTGATCTCAACAGATGCGAGTCTGTCAGGTTGGGGAGCTGTATGGGGATCTCTGACAGCGCAGGGGGTTTGGGAATCTCAGGAGGCGAGATTACCAATCAACATTTTGGAACTCCGTGCGATTTTCAGAGCTCTTCAGTTCTTGCCTCTTCTGAAGAGAGAATTGTTTATTTGTTTTCAGACAGACAATGTCACAACTGTGGCATATGTCAATCATCAAGGGGGGACTCACAGTCCTCAGGCTATGAAAGAAGTATCTCGGATACTTGTATGGGCGGAATCCAGCTCCCGTCTAATCTCTGCGGTTCACATCCCAGGTGTAGACAATTGGGAAGCGGAATATCTCAGTCGCCAGACGTTACATCCGGGCGAATGGTCTCTTCACCCAGAGGTATTTCTTCAGATTGTTCAAATCTGGGGACTTCCAGAAATAGATCTGATGGCCTCTCATCTAAACAAGAAACTTCCCAGGTATCTGTCCAGATCCAGGGATCCTCAGGCGGAGGCAGTAGACGCGTTGTCGCTTCCTTGGAATTATCATCTTGCCTATATCTTTCCGCCTCTAGTTCTTCTTCCAAAAGTGATTTCCAAAATTCTAATGGAACGTTCATTTGTACTGCTGGTGGCTCCAGCATGGCCTCACAGGTTTTGGTATGCGGATCTCATTCGGATGGCCAGTTGCCAACCTTGGACTCTTTCGTTAAGACCAGACCTTAGATCTCAAGGCCCTTTTTTCCATCAGGATCTCAAATCATTAAATTTGAAGGTATGGAAATTGAACGCTTGATTCTTAGTCATAGAGGTTTCTCTGACTCAGTAATTAATACTATGTTACAGGCTCGTAAATCTGTGTCTAGGAAGATTTATTATCGAGTCTGGAAGACTTACATTTCTTGGTGTTCTTCTCATAAATTCTCCTGGCATTCTTTTAGAATTCCTAGAATTTTACAGTTTCTTCAGGATGGTTTGGATAAAGGTTTGTCTGCAAGTTCCTTGAAAGGTCAAATCTCTGCTCTTTCTGTTCTTTTTCACAGAAAGATTGCTAATCTTCCTGATATTCATTGTTTTGTACAGGCTTTGGTTCGTATCAAACCTGTCATTAAGTCAATCTCTCCTCCTTGGAGTCTTAATTTGGTTCTGAGGGCTTTACAAGCTCCTCCGTTTGAACCTATGCATTCTCTGGACATTAAATTACTTTTTTGGAAAGTTCTGTTCCTTTTGGCCATCTCTTCTGCTAGAAGAGTTTCTGAGTTATCTTCTCTTTCTTGTGAATCTCCTTTTCTGATTTTTCATCAGGATAAGGCGGTGTTGCGAACTTCATTTAAATTTTTACCTAAGGTTGTGAATTCTAACAACATTAGTAGAGAAATTATTGTTCCTTCATTGTGTCCTAATCCTAAGAATTCTCTGGAGAGATCTTTACATTCTTTGGATGTAGTAAGAGCTTTAAAATATTATGTTGAAGCTACTAAAGATTTTAGAAAGACTTCTAGTCTATTTGTTATCTTTTCTGGTTCCAGGAAAGGTCAGAAGGCCTCCGCCATTTAACTTTGGTTAAAGTCTTTGATTCATCATGCTTATGTAGAGGCGGGTAAATCTCCGCCTCAAAGGATTACGGCTCATTCTACTAGGTCAGTTTCTACTTCCTGGGCATTCAGGAATGAAGCTTCTGTTAATCAGATTTGCAAAGCAGCAACTTGGTCTTCTTTGCATACTTTTACTAAATTCTACCATTTTGATGTTTTCTCTTCTTCTGAAGCAGTTTTTGGTAGAAAAGTACTTCAGGCAGCTGTTTCAGTTTGATATTTCTGCTTATAATTTCAGTTATTTTCATTATTAAGATTTGTTTTGGGTTGTGGATTATTTTTTCAGCGGAATTGGCTGTCTTTAATTTATCCCTCCCTCTCTAGTGACTCTTACGTGGAAGTTCCACATCTTGGGTATTTATTATCCCATACGTCACTAGCTCATGGACTCTTGCTAATTACATGAAAGAAAATATAATTTATGTAAGAACTTACCTGATAAATGCATTTCTTTCATATTAGCAAGAGTCCATGAGGCCCACCCTTTTTGTGGTGGTTATGATTTTTTTGTATAAAGCACAATTATTCCAATTCCTTATTTTTTTATGCTTTCGCTCCTTTCTTATCACCCCACTTCTTAGCTATTCGTTAAACTGAATTGTGGGTGTGGTGAGGGGTGTATTTATAGGCATTTTGAGGTTTGGGAAACTTTGCCCCTCCTGGTAGGAATGTATATCCCATACGTCACTAGTTCATGGACTCTTGCTAATATGAAAGAAATTAATTTATCAGGTAAATTCTTACATAAATTATGTTTTTGTTTTTTTAAAGTTGGGATACCTAAGGACCTACAGTTAGTGCGCGTCGGGTTTTGCTCTCTTGCAAAAAATTTAGTTTGATTTGTAATATATGTGCTAACCTGGCCGTTTAAGTTAGCATGACACTTGTAACCTGGACAAAATGTACTATTTATTGAATTCTAAGGGGCCTATTTATCATATGTCTGTCGGACCTGATCCGACAGTGCGGATCAGGTCCGACAGACATCGCTGAATGTGGAGAGCAATATGCTCTCCGTATTCAGCATTGCACCAGCAGCTCACAAGAGCTGCTGGTGCAATGCCGCACCCTGCAGATTCGCTCGATCGGGTTGAATTTGGGTTGAACTCATACTCGATTTAGGTTGAATTCCAGTGATTCCTGTCCACCTGCTCAGAGCAGGCAGACAGGGTTATGGAGCAGTCTGTGACCGCTGCTCTATAACTTGTGTTTCTGGCGAGTCTGAAGACTCGCCAGAAACACGGGCCCACAAGCTCCATATAGAACTTGATAAATGGGCCCCTAAGCATTAAGGGGAAATAATAGCCATAGGCTAAATCACTTGAAAGTGATGCAGCATAACTATAGAAAGTCACCAAATTGTGTCCATACAGCGATGGTTTCAATTGACAAAGGCACCCTTTTGAGGAGTCCATCGATGGCAGATAGGCACCAAAATCAGCTCTTTCTTTGAACAAGTGGATATGCAGAAAATGAAAAAAGAAAAAAGGCGCTCCAATGGTGCAGAGAATAAAACAGGCTTGGGATGTATTTCTAGCATTTTCATTTATGGTATGCTTTGATTTCATTGGCTTAAAATGTGTATATAAGCTTTGCCTTTGTATGAGGCTATTGTTATCTTCAGCCTCCAGATCTCGGGGTATGTATTGATCTTTCTGTGATTAATAAATAGTTTATGTCAACTAATATTTGATAAATATGAGTATTAATTTAATCTGTTAGATAACCCAGATTAAATATTTGTCTATAGTTAGGGTTTTGTCTAACCAAGGCGAAATTAAGCCATATTAAGAATAATTCTTACAAGCATCTCATTTTTATCTTCTTTTGCGAGAATCATACATATACATCTGTTGCTAAACACTCATTTAGTGACAGCCCTTAGACTAGATGTATATACGACACTTTGGGGGCATCGTCCTGTTGGAATTTGAAACCCTTGGACCATAGTGCATTCTTAAGCTAGACTTTGAACACTGTGTGTGTGTCTGCTTGATGCTCAGTAAGTACTTATTCTTTTTATCAAATAGAGTTAAATTATGGCTGTGCACACCATAAATTTTGACTTAATTGACATAGATTAGAGATCCACCCTGTATTGTATAATCTCCCTTATGTGTTTCAGGATTGTGTAATTGCTAACATTGTGGTTAAAAAGGATAAAATGTTAGAAAGACTGTTAGGTACCTTATGAAATCCTTATGTTTAAATGAGCAATTACATATTAATTATAATCTGCAGGCATCTCTTTTAGATTCCTTAAATATACAGTTAGAAGACAGTAGGAAATATAGTATGTTATCTGCACATACATGCGGTCTTCTGAATGATAAACTTTCTACATTAGAAAATATTAATACTTTGTTTAAAGAAGTTGTTGAATCTTTGCAAAATTTGTGACAAACCTCTGCAAATGTTAAATTCTCTGATAGTACATATGGCAGTGGTATTTTTATGTATTGTACTAAACAAAATGGTTTTATTCAAATTGGTACTTTAATTACTGACCTTCCCCATAGTTTGAAACAAAATGAGAATGTGTTTTTAGACAATTCAGATGCAAACTCCACACCCTCCACCAAAATGATACTCACAAGGAAGATGCACTATTGTGCAATGCTAGTCATACAGGCTGGACTGGAGCGCCTTTTTTTTTTTTTTCATTTTCAGCATAACTGTAGAAAGCAGACTAGAAAATATTACATGAATATCTCTCTGCAAAAATAAAATATTTTAACTCAAAATGTATTCAGCTCGCAATAGTAAGTGCTCTTTGAACAGTTTTCCTTTAGCTCAGTGTTTCCCAAAGTAGTCCTCAGGACCCTTACTCAGGCCAGATATTCATTATACCTTAACTAGAGCACAGGTGAAACAATCAGCTCATCCATCAGCTAATTATTTCACCTGTGCTCTAGTTAAGATATAATGAATCTGGCCTGAGTAAGGATCCTGAGGACTGGGTCTGGGAAACACTGGTTTAGCTACTGTCACCTGCATGTTGCAAAAAACAGCCAGTCAGCTTCATCAGTGCTGAGTTCACACTTTGCTTTAAAATTACTGTATCTCATGGGATTTCATGAAAATCTTGTGAGATTTCATAGTAAACTTCCTTATAATGAGGAGGGAAATAACATGACTGTGCCTGCACGTCAGGACAAGCATCATCTATGGGCTAAATTTCAAGTGGCATGCTAATGTTGCGCTACTTTGCATGAATATCACAAGTTAAAAGAAAATGTGCACCACCGCGCACAATCCAAATTGTATATAATAATGTGTTTTATAATGTGCTTTACTATCGCCTAGATTTAGAGTTTTGCGGCCAAAGGAGTGCGTTAGCTACACGTCTTTTTTTCTAGTGCTGCTTCTAAACAACGCTGGAATTTAGAGTTCTCTGAAGGGCTGCGTTAGGCTCCAAAAAGGGAGCGTACAGGCATATTTACAGCCACTTCAACTCTCAATACCAGCATTGCTTACGGTAGCGACTAGCTGGAAAAATGTGCTTGTGCACGATTCCCCCATAGGAAACAATGGGGCAGTTTGGGCTGAAAACCTAACACCTGCAAAAAAGCAGCGTTCAGCTCCTAACGCAGCCCCATTGTTTCCTATGGGGAAACACTCTCTAAGTCTGCACCTAACACCCTAACATGTACCCAGAGTCTAAACACCCCTAACCTTACACTTGTTAACCCCTAATCTGCCACCCCCGCTATCGCTGACACCTGCATTACACAATTAACCCCTAATCTACTGCTTCGGACACCGCCGCAAACCTACATTATCCCTATGAACCAATCAGATTCAAGTTAAATCGGATTGACGAATCCAATCAGCCAATCAGATTGATCTCGCATTCTATTGGCTGATCGGAACAGCCAATAGAATGCAAGCTGATTCAATCAGCTAATCAGATTTTTCCTACCTTAATTCCGATTGGCTGATAGAATCCTATCAGCCAATCGGAATTCAAGGGACGCCATCTTGGATGACATCACTTAAAGGAACCTTCATTCGTCGGGTAGTCGTAGGCGAAGGAGGATGTTCTGCGCCAGAGGTGTTGAAGATGGAGCCGCTCCTCGGCGAATGGATGAAGATAGAAGATGCTGCTTGGCTGAAGATGTCTGCCGGTCTGGATGTCCTCTTCTGCCCGGATAGGATGAAGACTTCTGCCGCTCCGGATGTCCTCTTTTGGTCCATCGGTGCCCGGCTGGGTGAACACGACTCAAGGTAGGGAGATCTTCAGGGGGGTATTGTTAGATTTATTTAAGGGGGGGTTGGGTTAGAGTAGGGGTATGTGGGTGGTGGGTTGTAATGTTGGGGGGTGGTATTGTGTTTTTTTTAAAAGGCAAAAGAGCTGATTACTTTGGGGCATGCCCCGCAAAAAGCCCTTTTAAGGGCTGGTAAAAGAGCTGGTTACTTTTTAATTTAGAATAGGGTAGGGACCTTTATTATTTTGGGGGGCTTTTTTATTTTATTAGGGGGCTTAGAGTAGGTGTAATTAGCTTAATATTCTTGTAATCTTTTTTATTTTTTGTAATTTAGTGGGGTTTTTTTTGTAATTTAGTTTAGTTTATTTAATTGTATTTAATTGTAGGTACTTGTAGTTAATTTATTTAATTTATTTATTGATAGTGTAGTGTTAGGTTTAATTGTAACTTAGGTTAGGATTTATTTTACAGGTAATTTGGTAATTATTTTAACTAGGTAGCTATTAAATAGTTAATAACTATTTAATAGTTATTGTACCTAGTTAAAATAAATACAAAGTTGCCTGTAAAATAAATATAAATCCTAAAATATAATTATTTGTTATATTGTAGCTATATTAGGGTTTATTTTACAGGTAAGTATTTAGTTTTAAATAGGAATACTTTAGTTAATAATATTTAAATTATTTCGTTAGATTAAAATTATATTTAATTTAGGGGGGTGTTAGGGTTAGACTTAGTTTTACGGGTTAATACATTTATTATAGTAGCGGCGAGGTCCGGTCGACAGATTAGGGGTTAATAAGTGTAGGTAGGTAGCGGCGACGTTGGGGGGGCAGATTAGGGGTTAATAAATATTATGTAGGTGTCGGCGATGTTAGGGGCAGCAGATTAGGGGTTCATAGGGATAATGTAGGTTGCGGCGGTGTGCGGTTGGCAGATTAGGGGTTAAAAATTTTTATTATAGTGGCGGCGATGTGGGGGGACCTAGGGGTACATAGGTAGTTTATGGGTGTTAGTGTACTTTAGAGCACAGTAGTTAAGAGCTTTATTAACCGGCGTTAGCCCATAAAGCTCTTAACTACTGACATTTTTCTGCGGCTGGAGTCTTGTCGTTAGAGGGTCTACTGCTCACTTCAGCCAAGACTCTAAATACCGGCGTTAGGAAGATCCCATTGAAAAGATAGGATACGCAATAGGCGTAAGGGGATCTGCGGTATGGAAAAGTCACGGCTTGAAATTGAGCGTTAGACCCTTACCTACACGACTCTAAATACCAGCGGGCGGCCAAAAGCAGCGTTAGGACCCCTTAACGCTGCTTTTTATGGCTACTGCAGAACTCTAAAACTAGGCATATGTATCTACTGTATATCTTACATTTAAATGTTCTTCCCATAGGAGAAAATGTTCTTAGTATTTTTAAATATATATTCCTTTTTATATCTGTATATATCAGTACCTGTATATATACATAGAAATATGAATCATAAAAGAAAAACATAATTTTTGTTTAACTGATATATTCATTTCTTTCATGGTGGAGTCCACAATCCACACAATCCTCACCACTAGGAGAAGGAAAACATTCCCAAACCCCAAGATCTCTATGAAATCCCTCCGACTTCACATGATCCTCAGTCTAATGTATAGACAAGTAAAATGAGGTAAGAAAAAGAAATAAGAGCCATAAAAAGAGCAGGTAAAAAAGATGTGCTAAAGAAAATACTTAACCCAAAAATAAAGGGTAGGATCTCATGGCCTCTCAGCACCATGAAATAATTGAGTTTATCAGGTAAGCATACATTATGTTTTCTTTCATACAGGTTGTGAGAGTCAACACTCCATTACTCCTGAAACTAATACCAAATATGTGGATTATACAAGTATTAACAAGGGAGGGAGTTAAAAAAGCATATTTTTTCACTAAGAAAATAAATCCACAACTTCACTAGAACCCAACAAGGGCAAAACATTTTTTTAAATGCACTTAAAAATTAAATCAATCGGGCAAGAGAAAATCAAGCTGAAACAACTGCCTGAAGAACCTACCAAAGGCTGCTTCAGAAAAAGAAAAAAACATTAAAATGGTAGAATTTATTTAACCTCTAAAGAAAGTATCAGGTTCAACATCAGAAGAAGACTCATCATCACCAGGGAAAACTTCACCTTTTAGAGACATTACAGCATTCGTAACTTCAGGAGATATATTATTAGTAGAATGTAAAATCCGAACTGAACTTTTACGCTTACTTGAAGGTGGGAGAAAACCAGCACCTCAGAAACAGCAGATTTGATAAGATTTTCCACACTTGATTATATAACAGTAGCATTCTCCTGTAATAAACAAATAGAAAGTGCAGTGATACCCATAGAACCAGCATCAAGTTCCTCTGAATGCCTTAACATGAGTTACATAAATAAGCTGGAGGAGAGATCTCAGTTACTCTACAATAAACACACCTAATCTAATCTTTAGTAATTTTTTGGGTAAAAGAGCTGTTTAACTTAGGGCAATGCCCTGCAAAAGGCCCTTTTAAGGGCTATTGGTAGTTTATTGTTAGGTTGGGGGGGGTATTTTGGGGTGGATTTTTTGTTTTTATAGGGCTATTAAATTAGGTGTAATTTTATTATTTTGGATAATTTTGTTTTTTTATTTTTTGTAATGTTAGATTTTTTTAATTTTTTCGTAGTGTTAGGATTATTTAAATTTGTAATTTAGGATTTAAATTTCTAATTTAGGATTTTTAATTTGTAGCTTATCTTATTTTTTTAAGAATAGTTATGTTAGTTTAATTTATATTTTAAGATAGGTATATTGTACTTTTAATTTAAAGTTGGGGGTTGTTAGGTTTAGGTGTTAATAGTTTAATTTAGTGTTTTGCGATGTGGGGGCCTATGGTTTAGAGGTTAAAAGGTTTAGTTTATTATTAGCTATGTGGGGGCTGGCGGTTTAGGGGTTAATACATTATTATAGTGTTGGCAATGTGGGGGAACGGCAGTTTAGGGGTTAATTGGTTTAAATAGTGTTGGCGATGTGGGGGTCGGCGGTTTAGGCGTTATTAGGTTTATTTAGAGTCGGCAATGTCAGCGAGCGGCAGATTAGAGGTTAATAATTTTATTTAGTGTCTGCGATGTCGGGGAGCAGCGGATTAGGGGTTAATAACTTTATTTAGTGTTGACAATGTTGGGAGTGGTGGACAAGGTGTATTTAGACTAGGGGGTTATGTTAGGGTGTTAGGTTTTAACGTAATTTTCTTTTCCCCATAGACATCAAGGGGGCTGCATTACGGCGATCTCCATTCCGCTATCACAGGTGTTAGTTTTTTTTCTAACACTCTCTCCCCATTGATGTCTATGGGGGAAAGCGTGCATGAGCACGTAAAATCAGGCCTTGGGTTTTGTGCAGTATGGAACTTAATGCACCATACCGCACAAAAAGAGAAAGTTTTTCAGCAACTCGTAATGGCAGCGTTATGGAAAGTACGATAACGCTATTTTTTTTTGCGTTCTTTAAACACCCGGTATAGCGCATAACTTGTAATCTAGGTGTTAATTAGTTACTTATTATTGGTTGGTTAAGGATGTTTTTAGGTTGGATACGGTTTAGGTAGAGTTAGTAATTGTTGTTTGGATACTGTTACTTTTGTTAAAACTCACACTCAGTTAGGGAAGGTGAAGGGTGTTTAGTACTAGTAGTAGAGATGAGAGATACTAGAGATATAATACTAGTGTTTAGTTAGAGAGGTTTATTTGGTTTAAAGGTTAATGATACTTAGTACTTACTTAGCCCTAGCTACTAGTTACTGGGTTAGGGAAGGTAGGTTATAATTTGGTTTTCAGAAGAATGATGAAGAAATATGATGAAGTCTTTAGTCTCAATAATTGGCACTAAGCCTTTTATCCCTCACCTTGGCGGTGGGTGAAGGCTAAGTATTATGTATGTATCATCATCTGAAGGTGTGTCTGTCTCATGGACACAGCCATGCTCTGTTCCCTAAGAATTCACAACTTTGGATTAAAGGCAGCATGATGTTTTTGATGTTGCAGGAACATAAAGTCTCAGTAATTGGCACAAATACTGGCAGTGGGTAAAGGATTTAATTAAATAAAATCATGTTAGGTAAACAGACAAAGACAGTCACACTGATAGTGTAGCTTCAATGGACTCAAAGGCCTCTATTTAACAAAAGTCTCCGTATTCAGCATTGCACCAGGTGCAATGCCACCCCCTGCAGACTCGTGGCCAACCGGCTGCCAGCAGGGAGGTGTCAATCAACCCGATCATACTTGATCGGGTTGATTTCTGGCGATGTCTGTCCTCCTGCTCAGAGCAGGTGGACAGGGTTATGGATCAGCGGTCTTTGTGACCGCTGCTTCATAACTGCTGTTTCTGGCGAGAATGCAGGCTCGCCAGAACCACGGGGCATCAAGCTCCATTTGGAGCTTGATAGATAGGCCCCAAAGTGTGGAAGGCAGACAGTGTGTGGACATAGGAGAAGATCAAAGTCTCAGTATTTGGCGCTGAGACCTTGGGTCCATCATACTGGCGGTGGGTGAATGATTTAATTAAATAATATCATGTTTAGTTAATAGACACAGATAGTCTCACTGAGATTGTAGCTTCAAAGAACTCAAGGTGTAGAAGGCAGCCAGAATGTGAACACAGGAGCATACAGTATCAAAGTCTTAGTAATTGGTGCTGAGACATTGGGTCCCTCACCCTGGTAGTGGGCAAAGAATTTAATTAATTAATATCATGTTTGGTTAACAGAAACAGACAGTCACACTGAAAGTATAGCTTCAATACATTTTCAGTAATTGGCAATGAGACCTTAGGTCCCTCACCCTGGTGGCAGGAATATGATTTAATTAAATATTATATCATGTTCGGTTAACAGACACAGACAGTGGCTTTATTTAACTCAAGGTGTGGAAAGCAGGCAGTGTGTAGACACAGGAGCATACAGTATTAAAGTCTCAGTAATTGGCCCTGGTGGTGGGCAAAGGATTTAATTAAATATTATATCATGTTTTGTTAATAGACAAAGACAGTCACACCAATAGTGTAGCTTCAATGAACTCAAGGTGTGGAAGGCAGGCAGCTTTGAGGCATGGACATAGGAGCAACAGCATACAGTATCAAAATCTTTATAATTAGTGCTGAAACTTTGAGTCCCTCACCTTAGCGGTGGGCAAAGGATTTAATTAAATATTTCATTTGTGGTTAACAGACACAGACAGCTTCACCAAGAGTGTAGCTTCAATTAACCCAAGGTGTGGAAGGCAGGCAATGTGTGGACACATGGTCATACAGTATCAAAGTCTCAGTAATTGGCACTGAGATTTTGGGTCACACAGCCTGGGGGTGAGTAGTACCACATAACACACAACTCAACTAGCCACAAGAAAGCAGTATACAACCTTTGTGACATTTAATAGGTTGTTAAATTATTATTTGACTAGAGAAAGATTACAGTTCTTCTGAATTAAATTATCCTGGAACTGTAATGTAGGGTATCCCTTCTTCGGCACATTGAATTTTGAGAGTATTATCAGTTAAAGAGAATATTCTCTCACTTTAAACGATGCTAGGTGGACATGAAAGCATTCCAGGCATTCGACTTCAGATCTCAGTATACTAATGTATACTAAATAGACAGCATGACTAATTTATGCTGTGTTATAAAGTTCCTATTGGACGTTGCAAACTGTGTGGTGCTTACATTTGCCATCTGATGTCCTGTCAGCTGCTGTCAGTCTGCTGAGTGTATTACTAATTTACATCCAGGGAACCAAATCTATAAACCACGTTAAGGCAGTAGTTCAGTAATGTTAACAGCATACTCTGAAGGCATTTGGGTGTGCACAGAAAGGGTTTCATGAAAATAGAGATTAATGGCTTATTATAAGTTTCTGCTGTAATCATATTGCATCCATAAAGGTAGTGATGGAAGTGCTGGATGCAAATGCAATACTCAAACTTTCTTTTTCAGTTTGTCCATAATTTTGATCAGTTGGTGTGAGTGCCCTGGATGCAAATGTAACAGGCTTACCTCCTGGCAGTGGATAACATCCAAGTCCATTTTTGCTTGAGTTACTTTGAATAGTGAAAGGCTTTTTAGCATTGTAACATTGTAATACAGATGTAACAGTGACCAAGCATTTTATGTCCTGCATTACACTATCATGCTTGTGAAGCCAAAGCTAAACTGAATGCTTGTCCAAAAAACCTTCTCAAGGGCTCACACACCTTTTGACAGGTGGGGCAGGAATTTGGCAAGGCAGGTAACAAATCCAATTAAGTACTGCAGATATTTCACATTGGATGGTTCAGGCATCTCCAATATGGCTCTGATCTTTTCTGGGTCAGCTTCCAAATCCTCTGAGGATAATATGTGCCCATTGAAGCAAACTTCTCAGTTTCTTCAAGCTGAGTCTCAGTTTCACTTGCAGGCAATGATCCATCAATGTCAGCAGTTTGACATGATGATCACGCTCTGCTTCCACATCTGTATCACCACAGCCATTTGGTTCCATGCCATTGAATGTGGTTCCATGTTGGTTCCCTGCCATTGAATCTGCATAAGAGTTCCTGGTGCTTACGCTAATACACCTCAGGTGCCACAGAGACACCAAATAGCAATTTGAGCCACCTCTTCCTGTCCCATGGGGTCATGTAACTGTTCTCATCATCCAACTTACATTGAAAAAATGCATCAACACTTCTGTGCTTTTGGAAGATTGTACAATAAACCTTCAAGTGTTGGCTTGATGTAGTGAGAATGTCTCAGTTCTTGGTTAAAAAAATAGGATCTAAGCAAATCTTTAGTTTATCAGGCTTCTTAACAATCACCATATTGCTTATAGTTGGTTCAGTCACTGGTGCAATATGTCCATCTGTCTCACACATCTTATGCACTGCAGATTCAGATACAGATGTGCTGAGCTATTTACACTGTTGTTGCACTTTGATCACATGGCTTGTTTTGCTTTGTTGCTGCAGCTCTGCACTCTCGACATAGTCAATCTGTCTGTCCTGCTTCATGACTTTTATGAATTTTTCAGTGAGCTCTGCTGTGCGGCAAATTTCAATTGCTGTATTAAAGTTTAAGTCCCATTCTCTTAATGGATGTTGCTGTGTGCTCTAGCTTATTATGCTAATAACAATTTTGGGCTACATTACAAGTGGAGTGCTAAATCATCTCTCGCCCACAAATGGGCAAATTCGCCCATTTGTGGGCATGCGATAATTAGATATAAGTGTAGACCGAGCGCCAACGGAATTACCTCTAGCTGTTATACAAAGGCCTCCTAGCCGGCCCAAATTAAACAAATTAAGAGTGGTTGGATCTATAAAGCGCCTCATATAGACAGAGGTAGTGTGAAAGATACAAATCAAATGATAAAGATAAAGAGCTCCTTAAGATGAATGAATGTAATAAATATTATTTAATACATGGGGAAGTAGGGATATGTAAATTATACAAATCCTCACAGAAATATAGTTAAAACATAATAGGAATAATAAATGTCACAATAGTACAATTGAAATATAAAAAATATTAAAAACAGTTGGAGATGAGGGGCGGAGCTTGGCCACGCAGGCAAATGGCCGCTTTCTAGTTAGGCTCCAAATCCCAGAGGCATTGCAACGTTATCAAATGGCCAGATAGACCCCAAAACTCACTTTTTTCATACTGGGAACATCAAGAACAGACCCGCAGCCTCAAACAGCCTTGATGCGCTGCAGCGACGAACATTCACGGGCTTTATACTAACGCAGGCAGGAGAGGCCTGGCAAGCAGTAATCAGCGCCATTTATTACAGGCCCCGGCGCCAACAGACACCGGCACAGCACACAAGAAAAGGGACAGCGCTGAGTCTCATAGAAGGCATCCTAAGCAGCCGACAAGCCACAGGCAGATAACACCCAGTGCGCTATCTACTACAGGCCCCGGCGCCACTAGACATCAGCACAGTAGCAGCGGCTGGGACACAAGAAAAGGGGCAGCGTTGAGTCTTACAGAAGGCTCCAGCGCATAATGCCCGGCATCACAACCAAACGTCAAATCACAGTCAGACAGGACCCGAGCAGAGAGACGGCTGTCACAGCTAAGCGCCTGGGGGCTGGTGAGTCTTAAGTCATTTACATACCTGGCAAATTCATTCCGTGCACCCCACAGCCCCTAAACACACGCAAACTAACCGGGGAGTATAGTAAGCCTAAAAAGTGTTAGTGAATGGGTATAAATATTTGTTTGTTTAGTGTAGTTTGTTTATTTTTCTCTCTTCCAAAAATTGATAACATCTCCCTCGATGTTAAACCCATAGGGTTTTCTGGTTTTTAGCTGGAAAATCCAGAATGCTTCTTTGTACAGTAATTTACTTGTGGTATCCCCTCCTCTCTCTGGGGATTTAATATGTAGGGGTGTTTAGACTCGGGGTACATGTTAGGGTGTTAGGTGCAGACATAGGAAGTGTTTCCCCATAGTAAACAATGGGGCTGCGTTAAGAGCTGAACGCTGCTTTTTTGCAGGTGTTAGGTTTTTTTTCAGCTCAAACTGCCCCATTGTTTTCTATGGGGGAATCGTGCACGAGCACGTTTTTGAAGCTGGCCGCGTCCATAAGCAACACTGGTATTTAGAGTTGCAGTGGCGGTAAATATGCTCCCTTTTTGGAGCCTAACGCAGCCATTCTGTGAACTCTAAATACCAGCGGTATTCAAAAGGTGCGGGGGAAAAAAAGCATGCATAGCTAACGCACCCCTTTGGCTACAGAACTCTAAATCTAGCCGTAAGTTAGCTGAGCAATAGTCTTTGAGGCCACACTGAGCAAAGACCTCACACAGAAGGTACTAATTATAACGATTACTAACTGATAAGTATATGACCCCACACTTAGAGCTAGAACCCCCCCTAGGCAACTGATGATTACACATGCTTTTTCATATACCACACACCCGCTGGTATTATTTAAAAAAAAAAAAAAGTGGCGCTATGTGAATTGATAATTCTGACATGGGCCCGGCGCCTGAGGCCCCCTCTTCTCCTACTCTCATCTTCTTTATTTGATACACTCTCCACTAGGGAGAGTAACGATACCCCCTCCCCCAATAACTGGGTCTGTCGGGCCTCTCAAAAACCCTAGATCACCTGACATGGATCTTGGGAACTGTTTTATTTTACATTGTTGCATGTGCACTTGGATTACTATCCACTAAGTTACTTACTAGTTTCTTGTTCATTGTTCATTGTTCATCTACAAGTTATTTATTATATTACTTTAATAGGCTTTGGGTGACAGACTTACTCAGGCTTTTTTGTACTAACTCATCGTCTAGTGTGTTAGAAGACTATACTGTACCTAATATTTTTTTTTTTTTTTATTTTAACCTTAATATATAATTTATTTATTTTTTTCCCCCCTCCCTTAAACTGTACTTTTCCCTCACCCCCACCTCACCTCCACCCGCTCTTAACAAGATGAGTGTTCGCAAGAGTAGGTTTCTCATGCATAGCCTTAACTTCACCACAATTAATGCTAAGGGCTTGAACAACCTGGGGAAAAGATCAATTGCCTTCCGAGACTTAAGAACATTATATAGTCATGTCATCTTTCTGCAGGAAGCGCACTTTGTAAAGGGAAAATAACCTAAATGGCATAACACACAATACCCCACAGCCTATCTAGCTTCCGGCTCCTCCAAAAAATGCGGGGTAGGAATACTGATCCATCACTTGATCCCCTTTAAACCCACACACACGGAAAAGGACCCTGAAGGCCGTTTCATAATTTTGACAGGCACATTATATCAGCACCCCATAACACTGGCTTCAATATATGCACCTAACAGTGACCAACATATATTTCTTAAAAGATTTTCTAAATCGCTTCTGGACTGTGCAAAGGGCCCAATGTTTGTTGCGGGTGACATTAACATTCCCCTCGACCCACAACTCGACACCTCCAATGGAGCATCTAGTGTCAGCAATAAAACACTCAAATCAGCCAAAGGTACGCTTGTCGAATTGCTTCTACATGACGCTTAGCGCGTTACACACCCAGCCTCCAGGGACTTCACTTATTACCCACCCCCTTGCACTAAATACTCGCGTATAGACTACATATTCACAGATTTGGTGCACTTAGACATGATTGGAGACTGCAAAATTGGTCACATCACTTGGTCAGAGAATGCCCCAGTTACCGCAGAGATTCATTGACCAGACATACCCCCAACATCTTACATTTGGAGACTAGATGTCGCCCTCCTTGACAAACCACTAATTAAAGCTGACCTACAAAAATCATTGACTGACTACTTTCTACTCAATGTTCCAGACCACACTTTCCTGTCAACAATTTGGGAAGCTCACAAGTGTATGATACGAGGCGAATTCCTTAAACACACAGCCAGGTTGCGCAAGCAATACAGGGTCAAGCAAAGGACACTCTTAGACACAATAGCCACTCTAGAAGCAAAACATAAACAAAACACAACAGATATGGAGGTCAAACGAAAACTCCTTGGCGCTAGATCAGAACTTAACCAGCATCTTGCAGACGCTTATCAAAAAAAGATGCTGTCCATCAAACAACATTACCATGAAAATGGAATAAAACCCGGGAAGCTGTTGGCCCGGTCCATCCATAGACAGCAGCTCCGCACACACATTTAGAGCATCACAAACAGAGATGGCTCCAAACTAAAAAGCAATACACAAATAGCCGGTTCTTTTAATACATATTATAAAGCCCTATATAACATTAATAAAGACTAAGAGACACAAAAGCAATCCTTAGTTAGGGAGAAGGCTGTTGACACCTACCTAGCATTATTAAAGCTGCCTTGTCTCTCCAAGGATGAGGCGGACACGCTGGACTTACCTATTTCCTCAGAAGAGCTCTCACTTGAAATTAAAGACCTCCCAAATGGCAAGAGCCCAGGCCCAGATAGGCTTACTATTAAATATTATAAAACATTCTTTAACACCCTAGCACCTAAAATGCTTCAGCTTTTTAATGACCTAATCAAGGACCCATGGCTTTCCCGCCCTATGCTGGAAGCGTACATTATGGTTTTCCCCAAGCCGGGCAAGCCCCACACTGCACCCGAACATTTCAGGCCAATATCCTTACTAGATGCTGACTTAAAGATCCTAGCCAAGATACTTTCACTGTGCCTAAATAAATACTTACCAGATCTTATCTCCACAGATCAGGTGGGTTTCGTCCCAGGTAGGGAGGCGAGGGACAACACCTGTAAGGTGATACAACTGATAGAATATGCACGTGGCAGGGAGGTACCCATGGTGCTTTTCTCGACTGACGCGGAGAAGGCCTTCGACCGTGTCGATTGGCTTTTTCTGCGTCAGGTGATGAAGGCCATAAATTTTGGAAGTATGTTTATAAATTTGGTGTTTTCTCTATACTCTGGCCCAAATGCAAGAGTTAGGGTTAATGGTACACTATCAGATACATTTTTTATAACAAATGGGACAAGACAGGGTTGCCCACTATCCCCTCTCCTATTTGCCCTCTCAATAGAAGCATTAGCGCAGAGAATCCGCAATAACCCTGATATCTCCGGAATAACAATAAAGGAACACGAATACAAGCAAGCGTTATACACTGACGACATTCTGTACACCGTCACCAACATAGACACATCCATCCCGAAGCTCCTAGAGGAGCTTAAAACTTATGGTTCCCTCTCTAACTTTCATCTCAACATCACAAAATCTGAAATTCTTAATATAACCGCCCCACAAGATCAGCTACTATAATTGTGCGAAAGACATCTAATACCAATCGCCACTACCCACCTAAAATACTTAGGGGTCCTCCTCACAAGAGACCCCCGCGATCTTTTTAAATCAAACTGAAAAAAGAAATCACTAGCGACCTTTCTTCGTGGAAGAATAAGCCCCTGTCTTGGTTGGGTAAAATAGGAATTATCAAAATGAATATTCTTCCACGAATACTCTACATTTTACAAACACTCCCAATTCCTATCCCTGCAGACTTTCTCCCTCAACTTTAAAGTATACTTGAACAGTTCATCTGGAACAATATTAAACCCCGAGTCCCAAGGAAAACATACATGCATAGAGATAAAGGGGTACTTGGCTTCCCCGAACTAGCTTCCTATAGACAGGCGGTTTTCCTGCAGAGAAAAGTGGAGTGGGCCCATAATTCCACAAATAAAGCATGGGTAAGGCTAAAAATCCTAATCCTTAACCTCAACAATGTAGGAGTGTTGGCTTTTATCCCACCCCGATACAAAGAAATCAAATTGTTCCAGCTGGTGCAAAAATGACTTTTATTTGTGCAAAACAGGGATCACAAATAAAAGTCATTTTTGCACCAGCTGGAACAATTTGATTTCTTTGTATCGATGCTGGGTTTGGTGAACCTGTTCCTGGCTGTGCAGTGAGTGCGGTACTTCATGCTACATTGTTGCAGTTTTATCCCACCCCCCCCAACGTCCAAAGTACACAAATAGAAACACTATTATAGCAGAAACCCTCAGAATATGGGACAGAGTTGTTAATACCAGCACACATCTTTCATCCAAACACTCGCCCCTCCTGCCTATCATTGAAAACCCGGACTTCCCATATTATTCCCTGAGCACACAATTGAGTGAGCCCTACAGCCTTCGCGACGGCTCATTGCATTTTGCAATCATCGGCGGTAAATTACTAACCCAACAGGATATGTTGGAGAAATATGGATCGATATTTCTTTCCTGGTTAAGATATAATCAACTTCAACATTATCTTGCACATCACAAACATAAAGAACATTTCATGAGGGAACTAACTGCATTTGAGATTTTATGTACTTCAAGTAAACCACCTAGGCGTCTGATCTCATTGATCTACAAACTTTTAATTGCCCCCCCCGGGGATGGCTCTCCCCTCCTACACAGTAGCATGGAGCAGGGACCTTGGTAGGGATATTGACGAAGATACATGGCTAAACTCTTTTAAGTTAACCAAGCGCTCCTCTATTTCTGCCGATGTGCAGGAGATCCACCTAAAACTCACCAGTAGATGGTACTTGACTCCATTAAGGCTGCACAGATGCTATCGGTCAGCCAGCCCCCTATGTTGGAGGGACTGTGGAGAGCATGGCACGCTTCTGCACATCTGGTGGACCTGCCCAAAAATAGGGGATTATTGGAAGGCGGTGCTTAACTGCATGTCAGATAAATTACAAATTAATATTCCAAACACACCGGAGGCAATTCTTCTCTTTCACTTACCTGTAGTAAAGGCGACACACTTTAATGCTCATAATGCTCACAGCAGCTAAAAATGAATACCCAGAAGATGGAAAACAGGGATTGTCCCTACCCTAGGGGAGTGGGTTCACACTGTCGATGAGCTGCTCACACTGGAGAGATTCCATTATTTTAAAATCAAGCAACTAGACACGCATGAGATGATGCTGTCCGTTTGGAAGGAATCTGGTTTGTAAACAGATAAGACAAATACTGAGGCAAAACTGAAAAGTTACCCCCCTTACCCTCCCCCCTGCCCCCATTTTCTCCCGTTTGTAACCCCTTCATAATTTTTTTTTTTTTCGTTTTGTTGTTTGTTTTTATGTTTGTTTGGTAAGCACACAGATTTATGTTATAGATGACATTGTTAAATGTATAACAGAAAGAAGACAATGTTGGAAAACCCAAAAAAAACACAGCAGGCTTTTTAAGTCAAAGGAAAAAACTTTATTATGTTATGCTTGTATAGGCTAAAGGGTGCACCGCCGGACTCACTTTGAAGAGACTTAGTTCTACTTCTTCTCACTTTTATCTGATTACTTTGTTAACCTTGCAATAGAAGGTGTAATTCACTTGTTGATTTTCTACTGGATGCATAACTTGTTTTCAATTATACTCAATAAAGCCTGTTTTATTATTCTAAAAACAAACAAACAAAAAAAAACAGTTGGAGATACGCAGTTAACAATAAAATTGGTCGACCAATTGTTGATCCAAATATGAAACAGTGTCCAATAGACTTGAAAGTGTCCAAAACAATTAAGTGAAGTGTCCAAATGTCAACTTGAAAATCCAAAAGTGCTAGTGTTGAAGTGAAGAACAACCGTATTAAAAATTAAAAATTAAGTGAAAATAAAATTAGCGTGAAAAATATATCAAAATAGAGACCAAGAACGTGCCAGGTATGTCCATGGTCCTTTACTGTCGATTTTTGGAGGACGTATCTGGCACGTCCTCGGTTGTTAAGGGGTTACTGTTCAAATCTCCACTCATCTTCATCTCCTCAGCAGGAGGAATGCTATTACCAGTATCCATAATGCAATGTCACATGGTTCTCTACTGAACTATTAAGCAGCAACTTTGCAAAGTATAGAAAAAAAATATATTGAAACTGCTCACAAATCTATGCAGTTACTGGGTCCTGGAGCTGCTGTGCTCTAAACAAATGTACTGTACTGAACCACTTTTGACACCATGTTTCAGATATAGAAATAAAGACACCACAATCTGTATGTGTTAGGAACCATATTAAGAACTGTGAACAATCTCCAGGTCATTAGAAATAGTATATATAAAGCAGCATAGCATAACAGTGAGCATACAAAGTAACAATTTTTTGCATAGTAACTCCTCAACAGTCACCACACAGGTGGAACCTCATAGAGCTACATAGAAAATAATGTAATTCTTTATAATACAGTTTCTTGCAAGATTTTACAAGTTTTACAATGATAAATTATCTAATTTTAAAGCAAATACAAATAAACTAGTCCTAAATCTTGTGTACACGGGCCATTTTTTGCAGTACAGCAGTTCCACCCCTTGCTCTCTCTCTATCTCCCTCTCTTTTGCTCTCTCTGCCCCCTCTCTTTTGCTCTCTCCCCCCCTCTATTCTGCTCTCTCTCCCCTGCTCTCTCTCTCTTTTGCCCTCTGTCCCTTCTCTTTTGCTCTCTCTCCCTCTCTTTTGCTTTCTCCCTCTCTCTTTTCCTCCCTCTCTTTTGCTCTCTCTCCCCCTCTCTTTTGCTGTCTCTCTCCCACTACATGGAGTGCAGAATTATTAGGCAAATGAGTATTTTGACCACATCATCCTCTTTATGCATGTTGTCTTACTCCAAGCTGTATAGGCTCGAAAGCCTACTACCAATTAAGCATATTAGGTGATGTGCATCTCTGTAATGAGAAGGGATGTGGTCTAATGACATCAACACCCTATATCAGGTGTGCATAATTATTAGGCAACTTCCTTTCCTTTGGCAAAATGGGTCAAAAGAAGGACTTGACAGGCTCAGAAATGTCAAAAATAGTGAGATATCTTGCAGAGGGATGCAGCACTCTTAAAATTGCAAAGCTTCTGAAGCGTGATCATCGAACAATCAAGCATTTCATTCAAAATAGTCAACAGGGTCGCAAGAAGCGTGTGGAAAAACCAAGGCGCAAAATAACTGCCCATGAACTGAGAAAAGTCAAGTGTGCAGCTGCCAAGATGCTACTTGCCACCAGTTTGGCCATATTTCAGAGCTGCAACATCACTGGAGTGCCCAAAAGCACAAGGTGTGCAATACTCAGAGACATGGCCAAGGTAAGAAAGGCTGAAAGACAACCACCACTGAACAAGACACACAAGCTGAAACATCAAGACTGGGCCAAGAAATATCTCAAGACTGATTTTTCTAAGGTTTTATGGACTGATGAAATGAGAGTGAGTCTTGATGGGCCAGATGGATGGGCCCGTGGCTGAATTGGTAAAGGGCAGAGAGCTCCAGTCCGACTCAGACGCCAGCAAGGTGGAGGTGGAGTACTGGTTTGGGCTGGTATCATCAAAGATGAGCTTGTGGGGCCTTTTCGGGTTGAGGATGGAGTCAAGCTCAACTCCCAATTCTACTGCAAGTTTCTGGAATACACCTTCTTCAATTAGTGGTACAGGAAGAAGTCTGCATCCTTCAAGAAAACCATGATTTTCATGCAGGACAATGCTCCATCACACGCGTCCAAGTACTCCTCTGCGTGGCTGGCAAGAAAGGGTATAAAAGAAGAAAATCTAATGACATGGCCTCCTTGTTCACCTGATCTGAACCCCATTGAGAACCTGTGGTCCATCATCAAATGTGAGATTTACAAGGAGTGAAAACAGTACACCTCTCTGAACAGTGTCTGTGAGGCTGTGGTTGCTGCTGCACGCAATGTTGATGGTGAACAGATCAAAACACTGACAGAATCCATGGATGGCAGGCTTTTGAGTGTCCTTGCAAAGAAAGGTGGCTATATTGGTCACTGATTTGTTTTTGTTTTGTTTTTGAATGTCAGAAATGTATATTTGTGAATGTTGAGATGTTATATTGGTTTCACTGGTAAAAATAAATAATTGAAATGGGTATATATTTGTTTTTTGTTAAGTTGCCTAATAATTATGCATAGTAATAGTCACCTGCACACACAGATATCCCCCTAAAATAGCTATAACTAAAAACAAACTAAAAACTACTTCCAAAACTATTCAGCTTTGATATTAATGAGTTTTTTGGGTTCATTGAGAACATGGTTGTTGTTCAATAATAAAATTAATCCTCAAAAATACAACTTGCCTAATAATTCTGCACTCCCTGTATTTTGCTCTCTTTATCCCTCTCTTTTGCTCTCTCTCCCTTTCTTTTGTTCTCCCCCTCTCTTTTGCTGTCTCTCTCCCCCTCTCTTTTGCTCTCTCTCCCCCTCTCTTTTGCTCTCTCTATCCCCCCTCTTGTGCCTGCTCTCTCCCTCCTTTCTGTTGCTCTCTCTCCCACCTCTTTTTTTCTTTCTCTCTCCCTATCATTTGCTGTCTCTCTATCCCCCCTCTTTTGCTGTATCTCTCTCCCCCTCTATTGCTCTCTCTCTCCCCTCTCTTTGCTCTCTCTCTCTCCCCCTCTCTTTTGCTCTCTCTCTCCCCCTCTCTTTTTCTCTCTCTATCCCCCTTCTTTTGCTTTCTGTATCCCCACTCTTTTTCTCTCTCTCCCCCCTCTCTTTTGCTCTCTCTCTCTCCCCCCTCTCTTTTGCTCTCTCTGTCCCCCTCTCTTGCTCTCTTTATCCCCCCCCTATTTTGCTCTCTTTCTCCCCTTTCTTTTGCTCTCTTTCTTCCCTCTCTTTTGCTGTCTCTCTCCCCCTCTCTTTTGCTCTTTCTCTCCCCCTCTCTTTTGCTCTCTCTCTCTCCCCCCTCTCTCTCTCCCCCTCTCTTTTGCTCTCTCTCTCTCTCTCTCTCTCTCTCCCCCCTTTATTTTGTTCTCTTTCTCCCATCTCGTTTGCTGTCTCTCTTCCCCTCTCTTTTGCTCTTTCTCTCCCCTTCTCTTTTGCTCTCTCTCCCCCCTCTCTTATGCTCTCTCTCTCCCCCACTCTTTTGCTCTCTCTCTCCCCTCTCTCTCTCCCCCCTCTCTTCCCCCTCTCTTGTGCACTCTCATTCACCTCTCTTTTGCTCTCTCTCCTCGTCCTCTTTATTTTGCTCTCTTTCTCCCCTCTCTTTTGCTGTCTCTCTCCCCCTCTCTTTTGCTCTTTCTCTCCCCTCTCTTTTACTCTCTCCCCCTCTCTATGCTCTCTCTCTCTCCCCTCTCTCTTTCCCCCACCTCTCTTTTGCACTCTCCCCCCTCTCTGTTGCTCTCTCTCCCCTCTCTTTTTCCCTCTCCCCTTTCTCCTCCTCTGTTTTGCTGTCTCTCTCCTTCTCTTTTGCTCTCTCTATCTCCCTTATTTTGCTCTCTATCTCACCTTTCTTTTGCTCTCCCTCCCCATCTCTTGTGCTCTCTTTATCCCCCCTCTATTGCTTTTTCTTTACTTTCTCTTTATCCCCCCTCTTTTGCTCTCTCTCTATCCCCCCCCCCCCTCTCTCTCCTGTTTTGCGCTCTCCCCCCTCTCTTTTGCTCTCTCTCTCCTTTCTTTTGCTCTGCCTCTCCCCTCTCTTTTGCCGTCTCCCTCCCTCTCTTTTGCTCTCTCTATACCCCCTCTGTTGCTCTCTCTATCCCCCTTCTGTTGCTGTCTCTCTATCCCCCCTCTTTTGCTCTCTCTCTATCCTCCCTCTTTCTCCCCTCTTTTGTGCTCTCCCTCTTTTTTTTTTGCTCTCTCTCCCCTCTTTTTTGCACTCTCTCTCCCCGTTCTCCCCCCTCCCTTTTGCTGTCTCCCTCTCTTTTGCTCTCTCTATCTCCCCTATTTTGCTATCTTTCTCTCTCCCCTTTCTTTTGATCTCCCTCCCCCCTCTCTTTTGCTGTCTCTCTCCCTCTCTCTCTATTCCCCCTCTTTTGCTGTATCTCTCCCTCTCTCTATCCCCCCCTCTTTTGCTTCCTCTCTATCCCCCTCTTTTGCTTCCTCTCTATCCCCCCTCTTTTGAGCTTTCTTTCTCCTGTTTGCACGGCCCCGACCGGCCCAGCCCACGTCACACCTCACGTCCGACCCCGCCCGTGTTATGCCTGGCCCCGCCCCGTCATGCCCACATCATGCTCAGCCCCATCCCCATCACGCACGGTCAGCCCATGCCCAGATGCCAGGTCAGTGTGTTGAAGGCCAAGTCTTTGTCCTTGCGCTGTCTCTACTGCGCATGACAGCTTCGGACAAACACACTTGGCCTTTTATATTATAGGATTGTATTGATTTTAGAGTTTTTGAATTTGAATTTGCTGCTTGTTTCCTACAGATTAATATAGCTGATACATTAGAAAGACTTGTAATTTGAAGCAATCTTGCAAACATAGTAATAATGAGACAGATCTACAAGCCTTGCAGTGAGGAAGTCATACTGAATGTTATACTGAAATGTGATAAAACATCAGAGTCCCCCCCAGGAGCTCAGCCCACTAAATGACAAAAAAATTAAAAAAAAAAAATATTTCCCTAAATATATTCCTACTTTAAAAACAATGTCTAAAAGTAAAAGTTTCCGCACCTACTATTCCACAATGCAATATTATAGAACATACTTTGGAAGTTTTTTAGTGAATTACAAAGGGGATCTCAAAGATCTCAATGGAAGCTAATACAGTGGTTCAACATTCCTGTCTCATTGATGAGTTTTTTTGCATGGGTTAAAGTTACATGGAACCCTAAATTTTTTTGTCATGAAATTTTAAACAACTTTACAATTTATTTCTATGATATGATTTGCTTCGTTGGTATGCGTTGTTGAAATAGATACCTAAGCAGGCTCAGGAGCACATATATGCCCATTCTCATTGGTTCACTGGATGTGTTCAGCTAGCTCCCAGTAGTACACTGCTGCTCTATTAACAAAGGATATCAAGAGAATGAAGCAATTTAAATATAGACAAAAAAAGTTGTTTAAAATTGCATGATGAAAGAAAAATCTTGGGTTTCATGTCCCTTTAAAGAGACATTGCAATCAACCTTTTCTTTGTTTCATCTAAAACAAAAGTTCTTTTCTTTTTTTTTTTTTTTTTTGAGAAACAGATGTTTCTATCTTGAATAAACCAATATTGTATTCTCAAACTTGAAGAGGTGTGCCCATTTCTACCAATAAACCGGTTAATAATCATATACTTAAAGGGACACTGAACCAAAATTTTTTCTTTTGTGATTCAGAGAGAGCATGCAATTTTAAGCAACTTTCTAATGTACTCCTATTAGCAAATGTTCTTCATTCTCTTGCCATCTTTATTTGAAAATCAAGAATGTAAGTTTAGATGCCGGACCATTTTTGGTGAACAACTTGGGTTGTTCTTGCTGATTAGGGGATAAATGCATCCACCAATAAACAAGTGCTGTCCAGGGTTCTGGACTTTCTTTTTCAAATAAAGATAGCAAGAGAATGAAGAAAAATTGATAATAGGAGTAAATTAGAAAGTTGCTTAAAATGGCATGCTCTATCTGAATCACGAAAGAAAAAATTTGGGTTCAGTATCCCTTTAATATTATTATTGTTCACAAAACAAAACACTTCACAAGAAATACAAAAAAAAGTTTACGTATAAAATATTAATATTAGAATGTTATTTCATGATTGTTATACAGGGGTATATTTATTAATGTGCGAGCGGACATGATACGATATTGCGGATCATGTCGGCCGCACATCGATAAATGCCTACAGCATATGCTGTCAGCATTTATCATTGCACTAGTAGTTCTTGTGAACTGCTGGTGCAAAGCTGCCCCCTGCAGATTTGCGGCCAATCGGCCGCTAGCAGAAGGTGTCAATCAACCCAATCATATTCGATCGGGTTGATTTCTGTCCGCGGCAAGTTATGGAGCAGCGGTTTTTAGACCTGAGGCCTGAGGGCTCGTGCGGAAACAGGGGGATCAAGCTCCGTACAGAGCTTAATAAATCGGCCCCATAGTGTCTATATGTAATAAAAAAAGGATTTTAAAGGGACAGTCTACTCCAAAATTTTTATTGTTTAAAAAGATAATCAATTTATTACCCATTCCCCAGTTTTGCATAACCCACACTGTTATATTAATACTTTTTACCTCTGTGAATATCTTGTTTCTAAGCCTGGCTGCCCCCTTATCTCATTTCTTTTGACAGGGTTATATTTTAGCCAATTAGTGCTGACTCCTAAGTAACTCCATGGGCGTGAGCATGTTATCTATATGGCACACATGAACTAGTGCTGTCTAGTTGTTAAAAATGGTCAAAATGCACTCAGATAAGAGACGGCCTTCAAGGGCTTTGAAATTAGCATATAAGCCTACCTGAGTTTAGCTTTTAACAAAGAATACCAAGAGAACAAAGCAAATTTGATGATAAAAGTTAATGAGAAAGTTGTTTAAAATTGCATGCCCTATCTGAATCATGAAAATTAATTTTTTTCTAAACTGTCAAAAAATAATAATACTAGATTGTGCATTATCCTTTCAGCAAGGCTAAGTGCAAGATTGCATCAATTGTTAAATGTTTGACCAACAGACCTTTTATCTTCTATTTTAAAACCATTGTAATTGAATGGGGGGAGTGGTTGACTGACTAAGGGGACATTCATGATGAGTCCGTGTCCAGTAAAAGAGAGTGAAAATGTATGAAAACATGTTAAAACATTTAGGGCTAGATTACAAGTGATGCACTAATGTGCAATATTAAAATATCACTCCCGCGCTAACTTGCATGCAAGTTGAAAGAAAAAGACGACCACACGACTGAAGTTCTTGCGTAAAAGGATAAGGGCTAAATAAAAGATTGCACCAAATACAACATAAATAGATTAAAATAAAGAGTTACATTCATATATACACTATCTAATAAAAATATTCACATAAATTTTAAAAAGATTATAAAGGTTAAAAGGTATATTGTGTATGACAAGGTATTTGAATGGAAAGGGCTATAACATAGATAGGTGCATTACTTCTTTACTTCTGGCGGTGTTTGTGCTTTAGCAAAGCTCTAAATAGTGTTCCACTTGTAATCTGACCCTATGTTTGGCCCAGACAAGGTTGTCTGGCAGTAATGTGGTAAGCAAAAATTAAACTTTATGTTCCTTTCAATGTTCAAATAAATAAAAAAATATAAGGGGCGCGATATGATATACAGCGTAGGTTTCGGCGCAAGCGAGGAAACCCGCACAGCCTGTAATTTCACCTCGCACATCGGGGTATTACATATACCCCGCCGGCAGTTCCTAAAGTGCCGTAAGTCGGATAAACTAGCGATGTCCAGAAATAAGTGTAACTACAAATTTCTGGAGTCGCTAGTGACTTACGGCACTTTAGAAACTGCCTGCGCCTAAGAAAACTAACTAAAAATTTTCAATCTCCCGTAACTGTCTAACATGCCTCCCAAAAATAAGCCGATACGTATACCCCTATAGCCGCAATCCCCCCTCTCACTCCTAATAATAAATGTATTAACCCCTAGACCGACCACCCCCCACAACGCAATAAGCCTAATTATTAACCCCTTAACCGTCATAGCCCACACCCCAATAAACCTATCCTAGTGTTAACCCCTAAACCACCATAGCCCACACCGCAATAAACCTATCCTAGTATTAACCCCTAAACCGCCATAGCCCACATAGCCTATTAAATCTATTAACCCCTAATCTGCCGCCGCCAATGTCACCGCCACTATAATAAAGTTATTAACCCCTAAACCTAAGTCTAACCCTAACACCCCCCTAACTTAATTATTATTTAAATAAATCTAAATAATATTACTATTATTAACTAAAGTATTCATATTTAAAACTAAATACTTACCTATAAAATAAACCCTAAGATAGCTACAATATAATTAATAATTACATTGTAGCTATTTTAGGATTTATTTTTATTTTACAGGCAACTTTGTATTTATTTTAACTAGGTACAATAGCATTTAAATAGTTAATAACTATTTAATAGCTACCTAGTTAAAATAATTACAAATTTACCTGTAAAATAAAACCTAACCTAAGTTACAATTACACCTAACACTACACTATCATTCAATTAATTAAATAAATTAACTACAATTAGCTAAAATTAAATACAATTAAATTAAACTATAGTACAACCCCCCCACTAAATTACAGAAAATAAAAAAAATTACAAGAAGTTTAAACTAATTACACCTAATCTAAGCCCCCTAATAAAATAAAAAAGCCCCCCAAAATAATAAAATGCCCTACCCTATACTAAATTACAAATAGCCCTTAAAAGGGCTTTTTGCGGGGCATTGCCCCAAAGTAATCAGCTCTTTTACCTGTAAAAAAATAAATACACCCCCCAACATTACAACCCACCACCCACGCACCCCTACTCTAAAACCCACCCAAGCCCCCTTAATAAAACCTAACACTAACCCCTTGAAGATCACCCTACCTTGAGCCGTCTTCACCCAGCTGGGCACAAGTAGTCATCCTATCCGGGCAGAAGAGGACATCCAGACCGGCAGAAGGCTTCATCCAAGTGGCATCTTCTATCTTCTTCCATCCGATGAGGAGCGACTCCATTTTGAAAACATCCGGCGCGGAGCATCATTCCAGCACGACGGACTAACGACGAATGACGGTTCCTTTAAATGATAAAACTGTCCAAACTGGTGGATAGTGGTGCAATAAACCTTTACTCACAAAGTCACAATGAAGCTGATAGTTTAGAAACATTAGTGTATTGTAATAAGAATAAGTTTATAACTTTGAAATTTATGGAATAAAACTTAAACGGATTATATGTTGTTAGGGTAAAGCAATTGATATAACAGCTGATGGCTGAACTAGATAGGGTTAAATCTAATTAATCTGAGTAACCAATAGGGATAGGTGTTCAGGCATAAGAGGCAGGAAGTAGGGCTAGCCGGTCATGTTCATGATTAAGGAATTGACCGAAACATGTAGAACATACTGGTTCCTGAAAATGAGCTGTCTATCTCTTTGCTTTTAAAACCCTGTTGCCTGTTAAGATTACTTTGCACACATTTTTTGGATATTAAAAGCCTGAAATTCTTTTAAGGATCGCAGTGTTTCTCTTTTTTTCTTTGTACTACTTACACACTGCTGGATCCTTGAGGACGGAGGACAGAGCTGCAAGGCGGATGAGATACTGGAAACCGGAGTGGCTGATTGCTGACTACGGATGCCCGGATGTGACACGCTGACGTCTGACATCACACGCCGAATAGCGTGATCCTGCAGAGAGCAGAATGCTGAATGGCCTGTACCCGATAACCACTAGCGAGTAGACACGGTCTGGGCTAGGAGACGGAAGAAGCGGTAAGCCTGGAGGGAATGAATAGAGTCACGTAGTTCAGGTGAGCGACCCGCAATAATCCGTATGTAATGTCTCCCAGAATGCCCAGAACTTTAAAATAAGAGTGTCAATTTATCGCTGTGTGGGGTCTCTTTGATTTGCTGAGCTGCAAGTGGATCCCTGCAATTTGGGGGCAATTTATTATAAGACAGTATCTGGAGGGAAACCAAAATGTTTTCTCTTTACATTTGGAGCGCAATCCTGTGAGTCTGTATAGAGGGCGAACTGTTAGGAGTTGCATTGAGTTTTGCATTATATCCCTCTTAGACTCGGATTGAGACTGACCTCATTTATATATCCAATTCTTTGGCACACATAATTTCAAGTGGCCAAAAGTTGTTCGCAAAGATGGCAACAGGGCTTTTTTCTTTGAAATCTATCTCTGATTTGGACTCAGAAAGATTAACTTTGGAGGATACATTTGTTAAACAGACAGAGTTGCTCTCCATTAGTGATGTGTTTTTGGCTATGGAGCGCACCCTAATTAAAGAGTACAGAATATGGTGGGACCAGAGAGCGTTGGAGAAATATCTGACTTTGGACTTAATCCCTAGAGGGTTAAGAATGCGTAAATTTCCTACCTTCCAGGTGGAAGATCCTGAGTTTATGCAAGAATGGAATGACATTTTGAGTGAATGCTCTAAAAGACTTATGCAATTGATTATTAAATTTAAACAATGCCAGTTGATTAAGATCAGGGAAGAGCTGAATCATATACAGGCACAGCTGAATGAGTTTCTGGAACACCCTAAATATAAAGATTTTGATAAGTTACTAAGAGAAACAATTGTCAAATTTAGAGGTGAAATTGATAACTTTAAGCTCAAGAAGTTTGCAAGAGATAATAATGATTACATCAGAAATAAGGTTTATACTTGGCAAAGCAGGTCAGGATCTAGAGCTAATCGACATAAAGTTAAAAAGAATAGGAACACTACAAAGGTAGAAAGTGGAGGGGAAGGTAAAAGAGTGACCTTTTCAGATAAAGACAGCACAGATGAGGATAATGATTGTAGGTCAGATGATTATGGTACAGGAGACTCTAGTGGACCCTCAGGTGACAAAGTACAGATAGTGGTACCGAAAGGTGTATTAAAGAAGGTAGACACAATACATGGTTCAAATCTGAGAATGAAAGAATGTTTAGACAGGGTCCCACACACCAAGAAAAATCAGAAAAAGGTAGATGTTAGACAGCAGGAGTTCCTCAGTGATAGTGAGGGTGATGTTAGACCATCAGCATTTGTACCCCAGGTAGTAGAAACAAATCAGGAGCAGGTTTTTCGGCTAAGCCCAAAAATAATAGAAGGAGGCGGAAACATAGACCAAGGAGAAAGAGGGAAAGCCAGAGCACAACCGAAAAGAAATGCACGCAACAAATACAAAATATGACTGTCATTAATTTATCTGATGATGTACTTACTGATCCACAGATTGAAGTGCTTAGCTTGGGTTTGGGGTTTGTTCCCACCAATAAATTTGATTTATTTGAAACCATTGTTGACATAAACAGATTAGTGAGGGATCTGACCCTCAAAAAGTTTTTCTGGGGGTCCACTAATCAGGAGGAAGTACTGGAAGGTGAAATTGATGTAAGCATACAGGATTCAGTTGAGACACTTCCCAACATCTCTGATATTATAGATTTCAGGGAAGGTATTGATTTTTTGAACCTACATGAGTTGGGTACTTTAAGCTCCCAGCCGGATTTACCTGTTAAGAACACCCATACAGGCTTTAGGCCCCAATCAATCTTTTATCCCACTAGAACCAGAGGACCCTTTATTGAAGCCTTTCATCGCAGGGTAGAGGAGGATTTAGTTAAGCTCTCAGAACAAAGAAAAAAGGGCTATATATAATCTAAATCTAACCCAAACGTTGGCATTGGAACAACTGGAGAAGCAGGATGATATAGTCATCAAGCAAGCAGATAAGGGGGGCTGTATAGTGGTCATGGGGAGAGAGAAATATATTGAAGAAGCATTAAGGCAGTTGATGGACACCCAGGTTTATCAGGAGCTCAGCTTTAATACCACTGAGCGATTTGGGATTGAGCTGAGACATCTATTGGATGATGGGCTGATGAAGGGTATCATTGACCAGGAGACTTTTGAATATTTAATGGTACAAAAACCAGTTATCCCTATTTTCCATCACCTCCCCAAGGTCCATAAGACCTTGGTTGGGGTGAAGGGCAGACCAATTGTCTCAGGTATAGGGTCACTCTTTGAGAAGCTCTCAGGTTGGATTGAGTCCCTTCCACAGCCTATCGTACATCTTTTACCGTCTTATTTGAAAGACACTACACATCTCATCAAAGCGATGGGAAGTGTTAAATGGGATGAGAGTTGTATGTGGTTAACGGTGGACGTGGTTGGCCTCTATTCGGCCATTCCTCATGGTTATGGCATTGAAGCCGTTGGATACATGCTGCAACATTTTAGTAATTATCATGAGGAATTGATCGAATTTGTGATTGAGGCCCTTACGTTCCTTTTGACACACAACTACTTTAGGTTTGAACGTACCTTCTATCTCCAGAGGCGTGGGACAGCGATGGGGGCCAAGTTTGCCCCATCGTACGCCAACCTTTTTATGGGTTGGTGGGAGCTGTCCCACGTCTTTGGAGATATGAACCCATTTAGAAATAGGATAAGATCATACAAACGTTTTATAGATGATCTCCTGTTTATCTGGGTGGGTGAAACTGCAGAGGTGCAGGACTTTCTTGCCTATCTCAATTCTAATGGAGTGGGCTTGGAATTTACTGCACAAACAGGGATTAACACAATACCTTACCTGGATGTAAAACTTAGGGAAAATGCCTTAAGTGGTGAAGTTTCTACTTCGCTTTATCGTAAACCCATTACATCTAACTCCTTACTCCACGCTGGGAGCAACCATCCCCGTTACACGGGGTTTGGGGTAGCCAAGGGACAGTTCATGAGAATAAGGCGGAACTGCTCCTTGAAAGAGGACTTTGTGAAAGAGAGTGAAAAACTTAAGAGTCTCCTATTTGAGAGAGGCTACTCACAAAAGACCATTAACAGAGCCCACTTGGAAGTTACTAGGATTGACAGGAGTGAGATACTGAGGGGTAATACCAGAGTGACGAAGGGTTATGACTCAAGTAGACCGACTCTGGTCACCACATATAGCCCACAGTTTAAAGAGATTACTAACATAGTTAGAGTATGTGTCCAGGGGTTGTAACTTTGTACCGAAAAGAGCATGCACAATTGGTAACTTAGTGGCACCAAGTGTACTAAGGGAGAAAGATAGGGCCAACAGTAGTTGGCTTAGTGTGAAAGGGCATTTTAAATGCCACTTCACAAAATGCATAGCTTGTCAATACAGTAGAGTTACATCCACCTTTCAGTCTGCTACAACAAATAGGATTTTCAATTTGGCAAGTTGTACAAACTGTAGAACCCCCTTTGTGGTGTACCTGGTGGATTGCACTCAATGTAATGGGCAGTATATAGGGTGTACCACTAGGGAGGTTCGCTCCAGAATCAGAGAGCATCTAAATGACATCTCCCATGATAAGGATAGCTCAGGCCTTTCACAACACTTTATTTCTGTGCATGGGGGCGATGTCACTTCGCTCTCATGGCAGGTAATAGAATGTGTTCGGAACCCTCCAAGAGGAGGCGACAGGGCAGCCCGGTTGATGCTACGTGAAGCCTTTTGGATCTTCAAAATGAAGTCAAGAAGACCAAAGGGCTTCAATATAGAGGGGGATGTGATAAACTTTTGGAGAAGGTAGCATTATAGTGGTTCTACTAACTGCATGATATTCTCCATCCTATCTTGTCTAGCAGCCTTTAGCAACTAATATCATACATATACACTGATTCAGGTATTAAATTACAGTATGAGTATCAGATTGTGAACATTGGGGGACTAAGATTAGTTTGGTTAACCATATTGCTCAAATAAAACTGTCTAAACTGGTGGATAGTGGTGCAATAAACCTTTACTCACAAAGTCACAATGAAGCTGATAGTTTAGAAACATTAGTGTATTGTAATAAGAATAAGTTTATAAGTTTGAAATTTATGGAATAAAACTTAAACGGATTATATGTTGTTAGGGTAAAGCAATTGATATAACAGCTGATGGCTGAACTAGATAGGGTTAAATCTAATTAATCTGAGTAACCAATAGGGATAGGTGTTCAGGCATAAGAGGCAGGAAGTAGGGCTAGACGGTCATGTTCATGATTAAGGAATTGACCGAAACATGTAGAACATACTGGTTCCTGAAAATGAGCTGTCTATCTCTTTGCTTTTAAAACCCTGTTGCCTGTTAAGATTACTTTGCACACATTTTTTGGATATTAAAAGCCTGAAATTCTTTTAAGGATCGCAGTGTTTCTCTTTTGTTCTTTCCTTTAAATGACGTCTTCCAAAATGGCGTCCCTCGAATTCCGATTGGCTGATAGGATTCTATAAGCCAATCGGAATTAAGGTAGGAAAAATCTGATTGGTTGATTTAATCAGCTAATCGGATTGAAGTTCAATCCAATTGGCTGATTGGATCAGCCAATAGAATTAACCTTGCATTCTATTGGCTGATCCAATCAGCCAATCGGATTGAACTTCAATCCGATTGGCTGATTAAATCAACCAATCAGATTTTTCCTACCTTATTTCTGGATGTCCTCTTCTGCCCGGATAGGATGAAGACTTCTGCCGGTCTGGATGTCCTCTTCTGCCCCATCGGATGAAGACTTCTGCCCAGATCGGATGACCACTTGTGCCCGGCTGGGTGAAGACGGCTCAAGGTAGGATGATCTTCAAGGGGGTAGTGTTAGGTTTTATTAAGAGGGATTGAGTGGGTTTTAGAGTAGGGGTGTGTGGTTGGTGGGTTGTAATGTTGGGGGGGTGTATTTCTTTTTTTACAGGTAAAAGAGCTGATTACTTTGGGGCAATGACCCGCAAAAAGCCCTTTTAAGGGCTATTTGTAATTTAGTATAGGATAGGGCATTTTATTATTTTGGGGGGCTTTTTTATTTTATTAGGGGCTTAGATTAGGTGTAATTAGTTTAAACTTCTTGTAATTTTTTTATTTTCTGTAAGTTAGTGTTTTTTTGTACTATAGTTTATTTAATTTAATTGTATTTAATTTTATCTAATTGTAGTTAATTTATTTAATTAATTAATTAATTGAATGATAGTGTAGTGTTAGGTGTAATTGTAACTTAGGTTAGGTTTTATTTTACAGGTATATTTGTAATTATTTTAACTAGGTAGCTATTAAATAGTTATTAACTATTTAATAGCTATTGTACCTAGTTAAAATAAATACAAAGTTGCCTGTAAAATAAAAATAAATCCTAAAATAGCTACAATGTAATTATTAATTATATTGTAGCTATCTTAGGGTTTATTTTATAGGTATTTAGTTTTAAATAGGAAAACTTTAGTTAATAATAGTAATATTATTTAGATTTATTTAAATATTAATTAAGTTAGGGGGGTGTTAGGGTTAGACTTAGGTTTAGGGGTTAATAACTTTATTATAGTGGCAACGACGTTGGCGGTGGTAGATTAGGGGTTAATAGATTTAATAGGCTATGTGGGCTATGGCGGTTTAGGGATTAATAATAGAATAGGTTTATTGCGGTGTGGGCTATGGCGGTTTAGGGGTTAATACACTTTATTAGTTATTGCGGCGGGGGATTGCGGTTGACAAGTAGATAGACATTGCGCATGCGTTAGGTGTTTTTTTTTTCAGGCATTTTAGGGAGTTACGGTGCTCCCATACTCAGCGCAAGGCCTGCTACAGCTGCATTTTATGGCGAGGTGAAAATGGAGTAAGATTTCTCCATTTTCGCCACGTAAGGCCTTGCGCTGGATATTGGATACCGACTTACGACGCGGTCCCATGTTAGCTTATGGGAGTAAAAATTGCGAGCGACGGGTGAAATATACGTGCCGCATTTAAATGCGGTGCTGTATATAGGATACCAAAAACGCGCAAAAACTGGTGTTGCCGGCTTTTGCGGGCGATGCTGCATATCGGATCGGGCCCATGATCTCAGCATGATCTGTTAAGAAAAATAATAAAAATAAAACCCCAATAGTCTTAGATTTTTCAACTAAACTGATTTCACTGAACTTAGAGTTTAATGAAAGTAGATGTTTTTAAGAATTATTATGACAGTGGATTATATACATTTTCAGTTTTAGGATCTTTCAAATATATATGCTGCCAGATTTTTACCTGCAATACAGTTCCTTCCCATATCATTATTTAAATTAATGGCTGTGATTAACTCTGATGATTTTATAAAACGCTTTTAGTATGTAATCACAGACATGATAAAGCTCAATAGGCTTGGTTTTCTCCTAATTAAATATATTATTTCAGACCAAATGGATGCTGTTTTCCTTCTGTTATACCACTGAGTCATAATTGGTGGTTATGTATTTCTGTAAATTATGAGTCCATATGAAAAGAGTTTTAGATAAATTCTGAAATGCATGCTTGCAGAAAGGACTATGGGCAACATATACTTTGCAAAAGGTTTTTATTGACTTAGGCATTACGATTAAAAAAAAAAGAAGGCAAAAATGTTCATACTTTAATGTAACATTATTTCACTTATCAGACATGTCACAGGCTTCAGTATGCTTTAGTGTATTTTATTGAAACATTAAAAATGTTAAGGGCTACCTTTAATAATTGCCAGGTGGAAAAGGTTTGCTCCTGGGAACCTGTTGATATGGCATCATGACAAGCTGCTGCCTGCATTTATCACTGCACAAGCCACTGCTTGTGCAATGCCACCCCCTAGTCTTGTGCAGCCAATCGCATGTAGGGGCTGTCAAACACCCCAATCAGATTGGATTGGGATGATTTAACTCCACTTGAGGAGGAATACTAGCAGTTCAGGCTAACTCATTTTCTTTGAAATATTTATTAATACAGAGTTTTTTAACCATAAAAAATGTATTTTTGCGTTTAAAGTAATCAGATGCCCTTAAAACTATATATGTCATGCAGTCTAAAACTCAACCCCTATTTATGGGAAAAATATAATATAGGGTGGTTTTAGGGTTTGAGTTGTCTCAGTTTCTTTAAGAGACCACTCAGTACAAAACTGTACAGAGATATGACAGTATAATTCTCAAATTATGCTTTTAGAGGTTTTAAATGGGCATGAAAGTGTAAAATAATAACTATAACATTTTATTTTTAAACTAAATTTTGTTATCATTATTTGTTTAACCCCTGCAAAGCCATAAACGTAGATAATATTACACTTGCAGGAGAAAGAACATGGTTGATTTTTACTATGTTTAAATGACTTCTCAATAAAATAAAATGTAATGATTAACAAGTGCATAATAAAAAGATAATGCAATAACACCTATTTTGAATTTCAAATAAGCAGTAGATTTTTTAAAGGCAATTTTTTTTTTTCTCCCATTTTCTGGCCCCCTGTATCATGCGACAGACATCAGCCAATCACAGACTAGCAGGGGCAAAACTACTGGGGGTGCAGAGGTTGCAATTGTGAGCTTAAAAAACAAACATTTTTTACAATAAAAAACGTTGACCTGCTACTGCTTGCACTGATATCATGTGAGTGTGACATGATACTTCACTAGTGTCTCTGACAATAGGGGTTAGTCTTTCTGTTTTACCCATTGGTGTTTATGTGTGTGTGTGTATGTGTGTATGTATGTATGTGACTGTGTGTGTATTCATGCATGTGTGCGTGTGTATGTATGTATGTGACTGTGTGTGTATTCATGCATGTGTGCGTGTGTATGTATGTATGTGACTGTGTGTGTATTCATGCATGTGTGCGTGTGTATGTATGTATGTGACTGTGTATATATTTATGCATGTGTGTGTATGTGTGTATGTTTGTGGAACCAGAAAATTACAGACCTTGTTACTACAGCATGGGGGGCGGGGGGTAAACAGTGTCACTATACAGTACCACTATATACAGTAAGGGGGGCTGGACCATATCACAGACTACTGTGGTCACTTTATAAAGTACTGGGGTGGGTAGGGTCCGGCCAGCCATCTCACCGGCAGATTACAGACTGTGTCACTGACTCACTATATACAGTACTGGTGTATTAAACAGTGTCACTATATACAATAATAGGGGGTCAGACCATCTCACAAACTGTGGGCACAAGGTACCTCCTTTTGCAGACATTTAATCTGATTCACATTTTTTTTCTGTGTAAAATGTAAAAAAAATAAATATATATATATGTATCAAATTCACTTTTTTTTTGGGGGGGGGGTGCCCTTCTTAGATTCTTGCACCTGGGCCCTGTGGTTTCTAGTTACGCCTCTGCAGACTAGTATACGTATACCCTGTGAGCTTGTGCACATGCTCAATAGGGTTTGTTCCCCAGAAGGTATGAATATAAAAAGACTGTGCAATATTTGATAATGTATGTCAATTTGAAAGTGTCTTAAAACTGCATACTCTGGGGTAGATTTATCAAGCAGCAGATGCTGCAATCTACCCCCATAGTTTGAGGTTCCCCTGAAACATAATTTAAGAAGCAGCTGTCTTAAGACCACTTCTCTTTAACTCATCCATCACCTCTGAGGTGGAAGACAGCAATCATCCCGATCGGATACGATCGGGTTGATTGATACCTCCTGCTAGCGGCCGTGAATGTGCAGGGGTCGGCATTGCACAAGCATTTCACACAAAATGCTTGTGCAATGATAAATGTAGCGGACATGATGGCTACAGCGGATCGACACATGATAAATCTTTGTTTGACTCCTAAAAGTGTATTTTGACTTGAGTGTCCCTTTAAACCACAGTGAAGGGAACACGTTTAAAATCTATAATGCTTTATTACAAAATAGAGCATTTTATTCTTTACAATTTTAGTACCTTTTATTGTTTATTATCAGGCCTCAAAATCTAAGTTATAATGTTTATGGAAAAAAATCTATATCAAGAGGCCATATTATACAATGACACTTTTAGTATTACCTAATTCAAACATTTGTCAAACCATGTAATATATTTACTGCAGTCATTTCTGCTGATCACTCTCATTATTCTCTTCCCACAGCTAGGATTCTACCATCCCTAATAGCAACAAAGAAGTTACAAAAGCGCGTTATATGCCAGGTCAACGAAAAGTATCGTGTCTATCCTCTTGACTCACTCACGTTAATGCACTGTGTTCCAGAAAAAGGATCAAAGGGCCACATTATTATTTTAATTATTTGTTTTTCTTTTTTTCTAAATCATAGTAATCATCATAATATAAATAGATAGATATAGATGGTATTTTATTGTATTGTATGTGACTGCTTATGTGCAGAAAATATGCAGAGAAGCTCTCTTTTTAGCCTTATAAATTAATAATAGGCATATTACAAACTGGGAGATGTTCTAACATTAAATGATCATGTGGTTTATTCTGTCAGAGGATTCTGGGGTACAACAATCCAGAAGCCAAACTGGGCTAGGCCAACTGGACTAAGAAGGTGCGTTAGGAACACTTCAAATTACTATGTTCTTCATTGAATATGATATTTTTATGTTTAGTATATATTTATAAGAAACATTTTCTTTGAAGTGAAAAACATAGGGATTTCAAGTATTTCTATACACAGCACATAAAATATATTAAAATTGATTAAAAATTATATTTTTTATTTCAAGGTATTTGACTGGGAAGGTCTCAAAACTGATATACTGCATACCTATTTACACATATAAACATATAAATACACATATATACACATATGTACACATGTAAAAATACATAAATACACTTATTTTGACACACAACAAATTGTAATCTACAGGTGGAGTACCTATTTTCTTTACATCCACTAGATGGCAGCACACCTTAGAGAAGATGATGTATATATGACAAGTAAGGGTTAAACTGTTAATTGCAGGTGCTATAAATTAAAGTTGTTACCTGTATTCCACAACATGAGAAAGGGCTAAGTAGTAGCTGTTGTTTTATTCTTTGAATCTTCAATAAAGGATGTTATCCTAAAAAAACAGTGCTGGGAAAACCTTTTTCTTTATTTATACCCTAGGGGTTGCAGAACCCCTCTTTGTTCCCATGCACTCAGTATATGAGTTGGATTTAAGCTGGCTCTAAAGTGCTGTACCTCTGCCTTTTTTAAACTTGTGAGTGTAGTCAGCAGTATTTAGGCCGCACTTGTAGGAAAATTTGCACCTGATGGAATGAACACTTTAGAAATGTAAAAAAGTGTTGTAAGAAACACAGTGTGTCCAGGCACAGCACTATTCAACATGGTGGCAATAGGAACTCTTATAGTATCACCCCTTTAGAGAACATTCCCACATCTGTGGGTTATAATAGATATACTCACTTACGCCAGAGGGAAACATATTGGGTTTATCATTTCCAATCTTTGTTCCCCTCTGGCCCAAAGGAAATGCTAGATTTGATAGTTTTTTAGTCCTTTTAGGACTAATATTGATGCAAATTTCATCTGTGCCTAGGAGTACTTGAACCATCTTTGCTTATATTTTTCTCTCTTTTGTATCATAGATATTTTTTGTAACCCATGAATATTGACTATTGCAAGCTTGACTATGAACTAGCCTAATTTTGGCCCTTTATAGTTATCACTATTGGATAATAGTACATATAAGTGTCCTAATGGCACTCACTAATAGGAGTACGATATAGGGATCTATTTTGCCCAACAAAATAGGAACATAAAGGGCCTACGACTAATATATGGAGGGTGTCAGTTGATTTGGATTGGATTATTAGGATAAAGATGAGGGTTATAACACTAAGTCCCAGACACACACTTATGTATAGAATGGTATTATGTACACATCTAAGGAATCATCAAGTCTTGGACACTAACTCACGAATAGTACTAAGCATAGTATCACTTTGCAACATTGTGCATTATAGATTACAATTTCTAAAATGGATAGCTGTAATGACAACAAAAACAGAGGTGCCACATGTGTAGATCAATATCATCAACAATATCCAAGTAAAACAAGCTACAGGATACTCACAAACGTGAAGGCACTCAATTGTGCCTATAGGAACAGGCTGGTATTCTCACAGCAAACCAGCTGGCTGTACAAGGGAATCCCCATTGTGATGTCCTATGGTTCTTGTTGTCCCAACAGTAACCCTTGCCTGGGTCACTTTCAGTGAGAAGTAACTGGAGTGGAGAGGGGAGAAAGGCTAAACAGCCCTTAGGTTACTTGCAAGGGAAATGCCACACCAACACCAGGCTTGTAAAAAATGAAACAAGTATTTTATTGTGCAAAAACAAAAATACCATCAGTGCATCAAAATACAGCTGGGTGTGTTAAAAGGCAAATCTCCTTGTATGTACAGAGATAATAGCGACGCGTTTCTCAGGGATAACCCTGTTTCCTCAGGCTTGTATCTGGGGTATACAATATCACGGATATTCCTGTATTTTTATAGATTAGAATTTTAAATATGCACCTTGTAGTTACTTTCCTACTATGTAGAATAGTATCATTAAATCAAATTGCACCATTTTGTGTAATTAAAATTATTCATATGCATTCTCATTACATATTATGCAAACACATCTAGAGCACACTTAGCATTGTATTTACAGTATCTCACAAAAGTGAGTACTACCCTCACATTTTTTTTACATATTTTATTATATCTTTTCATGTGACAACACTGAAGAAATGACACTTTGCTACAATGTAAAGTAGTGAGTGTACAGCCTGTATAGCAGTGTAAATTTGCGGTCCTCTCAAAATAACTCAACACACAGCCATTAATGTCTAAACCATTGGCAACAAAAGTGAGTACACCCCTAAGCGGAAATGTCCAAATTGGGCCCAACTAGCCATTTTCTCTCCCTGGTGTCATGTGACTCATTAGTGTTACAAGGTCTCAGGTGTGAATGGGGAGCAGGTGTGTTATATTTGGAGTTATCGCTCTCACACTCTCTCATACTGGTCACTGGAAGCTCAACATTGCACCCTAATGGCAAAGAACTCTCTGAGGATCTGAAAAAAAATCATTGCTGCTCTACATAAAGATGGCCTAGGCTATAAGAAGATTGCCAAGACCCTGAAACTGAGCTGCATCAGGGTGGGCAAGACCATACAGCAGTTTCACAGGACAGGTTCCATTTACAACAGGCCTCGCCATGGTCGACCAAAGAAGTTGAGTGCATGTGCTCAGCATTATATCCAGAGGTTGTCGTTGGGAAATAGATGTATGAATGCTGCCAGCATTGCTGAAGAGGTTGAAGGGGTGAAGGTCAGCATGTCAGTGCTCAGACCATACGCTGCACACTGCATCAAATTGGTCTGCATGGCTGTCATCCCAGAAGGAAGCTTCTTCTAAAGATGATGCACAAGAAAGCCTGCAAACAGTTTGCTGAAGATAAGCAGACTAAGGACATTACTGGAACCATGTCCTGTGTTGCGATGAGAACAAGATAAACCTATTTGGTTCAGATGGTGTCAAGCGTTTGTGGCGGCAACCAGGTGAGGAGTACAAAGACAAGTGTGTCTTGCCTACAGTCAAGCATGGTGGTGGGAGTGTCATGGTCTGGGAGTGCATGAGTGCTGCTGGCACTGGGGAGCTACAGTTCATTGAGGGAACCATTAATGCCAACATGTACTGTGACATACTAAAGCAGAGCATAATCCCCTCCCTTCAGAGGCTGGGCCGCAGGGCAGTATTCCAACATTATAACAACCCCAAACACACCTCTAAGATGACCACTGCCTTGCTAAAGAAGCTGAGGGTAAAGGTGATGGACTGGCCAAGCATGTCTCCAGACCTAAACCCTATTGAGCATCTGTGGGGCATCCTCAAATGGAATGTGGGGTAGCGCAAGGTCTCTAACATCCTCCAGCTCTGTGATTCATCATGGAGGAGTGGAAGAGGACTCCAGTGGCAACCTGTAAAGTTCTGGTGAACTCCATGCCCAAGAGGGTTAAGGCAGTGCTGGAAAATAATGGTGGCCACACAAAATATTGACACTTTGGGACCAATTTAGACATTTCCACTTAGGGGTGTACTCACTTTTGTTGCCAATGGTTTATACATTAATGGCTGTATGTTGAGTTATTTTGAGGGGACAGAAAATTTACACTGTTATACAGGCTGTACACTCACTACTTTACATTGTAGCAAAGTGTCATTTCTTCAGGGTTGTCACATGAAGAAATATAATAAAATATTTACAAAAATGTGAGGGTGTACTCATTTTTGTGAGCTACTGTATATATTATTAAATGCTGACACTAATGAGATTATACTCTGTTTGGATCACTTTTTGACACGACTACACATTATTGAGTAGACACTTGCACTAGATCACACACACCTAGCAATACACTATACTCTGTTTGTCAGATCACATAATATTAACAGATTACATTATATTAATATATCAATAGCACACTTATAGGGAAATTATAGCCCATCTGCACTCTTTGGGACCGACACCGCAAATGAGAACAATATATCAAAATTGGCAATTTCATTAACTCATACAAATTTGGAAGATCAGAGGGTCACATAACGTTCTAGTGTCAATCATTAATTTCCTACTTTATCTGTAGCATACAGCAAGTCAGCAACTAGATTTATTCCACTAAATTTTGTGATATTCCAGTGACTGTTCAATTCTCCCAGTCATTATGACATGTGGACAAATAGGATTGGCTACATCCCATTCACATGACGCGCTGACATATGCGGAAGTAGGAGTTTTACAAAACGGAGCTGCTGAGATTTATATAGACTAGAAAATACTTATGAAATACACCTAGGCTCAATCACAGCCACTTGGGAGTTTTATATTAGTGAAATTAACAAGATCCAAGAAAAAGGGTAGGTTTGTTTATTTAAGAATCATGCATAACTACAAATCACAATCATAATAATATCACATAAGATATGTGATCTATATTGAGATAAGAGAGGAGTTTGCCCTTATTGATATATGTGTGGGAAGATTATTAGAATGATTTGGTTCATTATTATATTTAGACAGATTGGTCATATCGACATGGGAGGTGTTAATAATATCTGAATGTTTTATAAACCGTGTATATACATAAACACATCCAGCAATAGATAATTAGCTGTTTAAATGATAGGCAGGGGCGACACTACAGGGGGTGTAGAGGTCGCAATTCCAAGGGTGGAAGCCCAGCTTTAAAAAAAATGTTGACCTGCCACTGCCTGCACTGATATCATGTGAGTGTGACATGATGCTTCACTAGTGTCTCTGACTACAGGGATTAGTCTTTCTGTTTTACTAATTGGTGTTTATGTGTGCGTGTGTGTATGTATGTGACTGTGTGTGTATTTATGCATGTATGTGTGTGTGTGTATGTGTTTGTGGAACCAGCAAGTTACAGACCTTGTTACTACAGCATGGGGGGAGGGGGTAAACAGTGTCACTGTACAGTACCACTATATACAGTACGGGGGGGGCTGGACTATGTCACAGACTACTGTGGTCATTTTATAAAGTACTGGGGCGGGTAGGGTCAGGCCAGCCATCTCACCGGCAGATTACAGACTGTGTCACTGACTCACTATATACAGTACTGGTGGGTTAAACAGTGTTACTATATACAGTAATAGGGGTCAGACCATCTTACAGACTGTGGACACAGGGTAGCTCCTTTTGCAGACATGTAATCTGATTCACATTTTTTTGTGTGTTAAATGTTAAAAAAAAGATATGTATCAAATTCACTTTTTTGGGGGGTGGATGTGGGGGGCGCTTCTTAGATTCTTGCACCTGGGCCCTGTGGTTTCTAGTTATGCCTCTGATTATAGGGAAGTGTTTTTTATTTTTTTTATTTTGTATATATGCTTAGATGCTATATGAAGATACAGTGGGGCAAAAAAGTATTTAGTCAGCCACCAATTGTGCAAGTTCTCCCACTTAAAAAGATGAGAGAGGCCTGTAATTTTCATCATAGGTATACCTCAACTATGAGAGACAAAATGTGGAAACAAATCCAGACAATCACATTGTAACAATTGCACTCCCCCTTTTCCACTCACTGCTTTTGTTTTTAAATGTGTTGTTTTTAATAAACCATTATACTCAAGCACAGTGCTAGCTCCTTATTATTTTATAATCTTCCTTTGGAGCATCCTTATTACCTTATTATCTTCCTTTGGAGCATCACACGGATGTGAGCCTTGTATCCAGTCTGAAACCCAGTTGGTATCACCAGACGAGGAGAGAGGGAAAGCTGATACACCCTGAGATATCAGCCTGCTACTACAAGCACATTGGTGTGCTATTGCCAAATGTGAGTACCCAGTTTTGGCTTTGGTTATCAATCTTTGTGCATCTTTTGTTTGGTTGATCTACATATGAGGCGCCCCTCTGTTTTGTGTTTTACTTCATAATTTTATTCTTAGTTGGATCCTTGATGTTTCTTGATGTGACTGGATTCACATTTATTAACTTCTGTATAACTTCACCACATTAAAATCCCTCTGCTATAGCAAATACAAAACAGTTCAACAGCAAAAAATAAGTATCTTCTGTAAATTACACTGATGGATTTGTAAAGATCTACAAATGGCTGCATCTGACAGTATTGTTAAACTGAACCCTGAGCCAAACATTACTTCATAATGCTGAGTTGATGAACAGACTGGACACTTAAAGTGATGGTAAATCCGAGTGTTCCAACAACGCTCAGATTTACCATCCTTAACAATAAACAGGACTTTCACTTTGTATAAAAGGGTGCTTAACTTACACTTTCAGTGCTGCTGACTCTTCACTAATTTCAGTGGCTCCAGCAGCCCACGGCACAGTGCTCTGAGGTGAAGTTTCCACCTCTAAAACCAATGGCCGTGCTAGCATACAGAACAGTGCCATATGTCTAGCACAGTTATTGGTCTAGAGGTGAAAATGTCACCTCATTGACAAGGATAAGTTTAGCATACTTTTTTACAATTTTTAGTGATGGTAAATATAAGTGTTTTTGAAATGCTCAGATTTACCATCCCTCTAACTAATGTTTATGTCAAGGGGCCTATTTATTATGGTGCGAGTGCACATGATCCAATATAGTGGATCATGTCTGCTGCACATCGATAAATGGCGACAGCATACGCTGTCAGCATTTATCATTGCACCAGCAGTTCTTGTAAACAGCTGGTGCAATACCGCCCCCTGCAGATTCAGCCGCTAGCAGTCTTTAGACCACTGCTTCATAACTTCTGTTTCCTGAAGGCTCGCCGGAAACACGGGGCATCAAGCTCCATACTGAGCTTGATAAATATGCCCCCAAATGTTTTGAGACACATTCATTCCAAACAAAAGTTTAAAGTGTACTGAGCATTTAACCTTGTTTTTGCACAAATGTTGTTTTGAATACTGACTGATAAAATTCACAAATCCAAAATATTAACATTTAGATGTTGGTTCTCATGTTCCTTTAGGACTTACTTTCAAGTACAATATTTCAATATTACATTTTAATATTTGAATAGCACATTTAATATTTGCATGTTACATTTATATTAAAGAAGCATTCACTTGGTAGAATAAATGTCAAGGAGAACACCCGTCCTTCCATTTAAAGTCAAGAAAATAGACATCCATCACTATTTGAAATCACCATTCATTATATATTCACAATCATAAAGTAGAGATGACAGCTCTTGTGATGCTGATGAACACAGAAGAAACAGGTTCTGCTGAGGAACCACCAGGCTGGACTTATAAGTAACTACATTGACTTTTCCCTGAATTAAAGAGACATGAAAAACATACAATTTTAAACAAATTTCCAGTTTATTTCTACTATCAAATTTGTTTCATTCTCTTGGTATCATTTTGTTAAAGGAGCAGCCGTGCACTACTGGTTTCTAACTGAACGCATGGGTGAGCCAATGACAATCAGTATATATATGCAGACAAAAATCAGCAGCAAGAACCTAGGTTATTTGCTGCTCCTGAGCTTACCTAGATAAAACTTTTAGCAAAGGAAAATAAGAGAAGTAAGCTAATTAAATAAGTTAATTGCAAAGTTGTTTAAAAGTGTATGCTCTGTCTAAATAACAAATGTATAATTATGACTTTACTGTCCCTTTAAGGGAATACAAAGATTCATGTACGTTGATGTTTTCAGCCAATTGGAATGTCAATTTTTTATTACAAACTTTAAAAATAAAAAAAAATTACAGAACACTTTTAAACTCAACTAAAAGTTGAAATTTTTCTGCTGGAAATTTTTAGCTTATAAAAACAACATCTTTAAGATAAGATGTACTATTATTTCAATTGAAGACATCTTGCTGTGTAAGAAAAGGCCACACATTTGCATCACAAACAAAAATGCTAATTAGGTTGCAGGTGACGCTACAACACAAAATAATTATATCAGATTAATCAGATTTTTTTTTTCTGAAGTAGAAAGAAGAAATTATATTTTTAGTGCTTGGTATATAATCATCACCAACTAATACAGCTAAAAACAAACCACAGAACAACATTATAAAATGAGTTTACCACTATATTAAAGAATAAATGATACCACTGAATATACATCTGGCTTATATGGTATATTGGCTATAATCATGGGGCACAATGAATGAAAGAAGCCATGATTCATTATCAGACTATGGATGCTGCAGTACATTTGAAAGAAATTGAAAGAAATCTCTTTAAAGCATAATATTTGTTTGTAAATAAGGAAAAGCAAAGTCAGTTTTTTTTTTAAGATTTATTTAGGTAAATTTTAAATATGCATCTGTTCAGCTGCTATATAATTACATTTGTGAAAGGAAAGTGGTTTAGCTTCTCATTTGCACTGCTTATTTATAAATTAATAACCTGCAGCTATTAATTCTGAGACTTGGAGATGTATAGCCAAGTTTGTTAGAATTTGAAAACACAGGTCATTAATACAAATAAGCTGTACAAGTAAAGATAAAAAAACAGAGAATAACAGAGAGATTTAGCAAGAGACTGAGGAGATTGAGAAAGTAAGTGGTGAGAGAGACAGTCAGAGACATCATTTGCAATTAGAAGTGTAACAAATACTTCCTAAAAATGCTAAAATAGTAGACTAAGGTTGTATAAAGCTTACAAAAAGAATGCTAACTCTTTCTCTTTCAGGTCTAATTTATAGTTTTTAAGAATCATTATTAAAGCTCTCAGCTCTCTCTATGGTAATGGAAATTTGCTTTTTAATTTTATTAATATACCTAATTGTTTTATTCCGCCCCTGCCAGCACGTTATTGGCCGTGAACGGGCAGGGGGCTGGATTACACGGAAGCACAAAATAGCACTTGTGTGCAAAGCTGAATTCCGACAGCGGAATTCAGCCCACCAGAGGCGAGCTGTGGCGGACAGGGGCGCGTATGTGAGCCCCTGTCCGCTGCAGTTTCATAATTCGACCCCATAGGGTGCTTCTCTAATACATTTTACATACTGCTTTGTTCTAACATAGTAACATAGTAGATAAGGTTGAAAAAAAATGAAGTCCATCGAGTTCAACCTATACAAATCTAAAATACTTACAAAAAGCTCCAGTTAACTTAAATAACCCCACTGAAAGGTGAGTCATTTAATACTAGCAATCATATCCATGAATTATTCATTGAGAATAATGTCCTATGCAAAATATTCTGGTGACATAACTTATTCAAACAGATTATAGCATTCCTATGAGGTTGTTTTGTGTTTTTAGTTCTTATTTTTATCTTTTGGTAAAGAAGACTGTGTTTTGTTTTGTTTTTTAAAACATATTAGGATTACTTAAAGGGACACTGAACCCACATTTTTTCTTTCGTGATTCAGATAGAGCATGCAATTTTAAACAACTTTCTAATTTACTCCTATTGTCAATTTTTCTTCATTCTCTTGCTTTCTTTATTTGAAAAAGAAGGCATTTAAGCTATTTCTTGGTTCAGAACCACCAGCTAGATTTATAGTTTTGTCGGTAAAGACCCGCGTAGCTAACGCTCCTTTTTTTCCCCCCGCACCTTTTAAATAACGCTGGTATTGAGAGTTCTCTGAAGGGCTGCGTTAGGCTCCAAAAAGGGAGCGTACAGGCATATTTACCGCGACATCAACTCTCTATAACAGCGTTGCTTACGGTAGCGGTAAGCTGGAAAAACGTGCTCGTGCACGATTCCCCCATAGGAAACAATTTGGGCTGAAAAAAAACATAACACCTGCAAAAAAGCAGCGTTCAGCTCCTAACGCAGCCCCATTGTTTCCTATGGGGAAACACTCTCTAAGTATGCTCCTAACATGCTAACATGAACCCTGAGTCTAAACACCCCTAACCTTACACTTATTAACCCCTAATCTGCCGACCCCGCTATCGCTGACCCCTGCATTACACAATTAACCCCTAATCTGCCGCTCCGTACACCGCCGCAACCTACATTATCCCTATGTACCCCTAATCTGCTGCCCCCAACATCGCCGACACCTACATAATATTTATTAACCCCTAATCTGCCCCCCCTAACGTCGCCGCTACCTACCTACACTTAATAACCCCTAATCTGCCGACCGGAGCTCACCGCTACTCTAATAAATGTATTAACCCATAAACCGCCTCACTCCCACCTCAAAAACCCTATAATAAATAGTATTAACCCTTAATCTGCCGTCCCTAACATCGCTGACAACTAACTTCAAGTATTAACCCCTAATTTGCCGACCGGATCTCACCGCTACTCTAATAAATATATTAACCCCTAAAGCTAAGTCTAACCCTAACCTTAACACCCCCCTAAATTAAATATAATTTTATTCTAACTAAATAAATTAACTCTTAATAAATAAAATATCCCTATTTAAAGCTAAATACTTACCTGTAAAATAAACCCTAATATAGCTACAATATAATGAATAATTATATTGTAGCTATTTTAGAATTTATATTTATTTTACAGGCAACTTTGTATTTATTTTAACTGGGTACAATAGCTATTAAATAGTTATTTACTATTTAATAGCTACCTAGTTAAAATAATTACAAAATCACCTTTAAAATAAATCCTAACCTAAGTTACAATTAAACCTAACACTACACTATCAATAAATTAATTAAATCAATTAACTACAAGTACCTACAATTAAATAAACTAAACTAAATTACAAAAAACAAACAAACACTAAATTACAAAAAATAAAAAAAGATTACAAGAATTTTAAGCTAATTACACCTACTCTTAGCCCCCTAATAAAATAACAAAGCCCCCCAAAATAAAAAAATACCCTGCCCTAATCTAAATTAAAAAAAGTTAACAGCTCTATTACCTTACCAGCCCTTAAAAGGGCTTTTTGTGGGGCATGCCCCAAAGAAATCAGCTCTTTTGCCTGTAAAAAAAACACAATACCACCCCCCAACATTACAACCCACCACCCACATACCCCTACTCTAACCCAAACCCCCCATTAAATAAACCTAACACTACCCCCCTGAAGATCTCCCTACCTTGAGTCGTCTTCACCTAACCGGGCCGAAGTCTTCATCCTATGGACCAAAAGAGGGCATCCGGAGCAGCAGAGGACATCCGGACCGGTAGACATCTTCATCCAAGCGGCATCTTCTATCTTCATCCATCCGGAGCGGAGCCATCTTCTTCCAGCCGACACAGATCCATCCTCTTCTACCGACGCCTACTCGCCGAATGAAGGTTCCTTTAAATGATGTCATCCAAGATGGCGTCCCTCGAATTCCGATTGGCTGATAGGATTCCATCAGCCAATCGGAATTATGGTAGGAAAAATCTGATTGGCTGATTGAATCAGCCAGTCAGATTCAAGTTCAATCGGATTGGCTGATCCAATCAGCCAATCAGATTGAGCTTGCATTCTATTGGCTAATCGGAACAGCCAATAGAATGCAAGCTCAAGCTGATTTGCTGATTGGATCAGCCAATCTGATTGAACTTGAATCTGATTGGTTGATTCAATCAGCCAATCAGATTTTTCCTACCTTAATTCCGATTGGCTGATAGAATCCTATAAACCAATCGGAATTCGAGGGACGCCATCTTGGATGAAGTCATTTAAAGGAACCTTCATTCAGCGAGTAGGCGTTGGTAGAAGAGGATGGATCCGCGTCGGCTGGAAGAAGATGGCTCCGCTCCGGATGGATGAAGATAGAAGATGCCGCTTGGATGAAGATGTCTACCGGTCTGGATGTCCTCTACTGCCTGGATAGGATGAAGACTTCTGCCGCTCCGGATGCCCTCCTTTGGTCCATAGGATGAAGACTTCGGTCCGGTTGGGTGAAGATGACTCCAGGTAGGGAGATCTTCAGGGGGTAGTATTAGGTTTATTTAAGGGGGGTTTGGGTTAGAGTAGGGGTATGTGGGTGGTGGGTTGTAATGTTGGGGGTTGATATTGTGTTTTTTTTACAGGCAAAAGAGCTGATTTCTTTGGGGCATGCCCCGCAAGAAGCCCTTTTAAGGGCTGGTAAGATAATAGAGCTGTTAACTTTTTAAATTTAGATTAGGGTAGGGTATTTTTTTTATTTTGGGGGACTTTGTTATTTTATAAGGGGGCTTAGAGTAGGTGTAATTAGCTTAAAATTCTTGTAATCTTTTTTTATTTTTTGTAATTTAGTGTTTGTTTTTTGTAATTTAGTTTAGTTTATTTAATTGTAGGTACTTGTAGTTAATTAATTTAATTAATTTATTGATAGTGTAGTGTTAGATTTAATTGTAACTTAGGTTAGGATTTATTTTAAAGGTAATTTTGTAATTATTTTAACTAGGTAGCTATTAACTATTTAATAGCTATTGTACCTAGTTAAAATAAATAAAAAGTTGCCTGTAAAATAAATATAAATCCTAAAATAGCTACAATATAATTATTCGTTATATTGTAGCTATATTAGGGTTTATTTTACAGGTAAGTATTTAGCTTTAAATAGGAATACTTTATTTAATAAGAGTTAATTTATTTCGTTAGAATAAAATTATATTTAACTTAGGGGGGTGTTAGGGTTAGGGTTAGACTTAGCTTTAGGGGTTAATAAATTTATTAGAGTAGTGGCGAGGTCTGGTCGGCAGATTAGGGGTTAATACTTGAAGTTAGGTGTCGGCGATGTTAGGAAGGGCAGATTAGGGGTTAATACTATTTATTATAGGGTTTTTGAGGTGGGAGTGAGGCGGTTTAGGGGTTAATACATTTATTAGAGTAGCGGCGAGCTCCGGTCGGCAGATTAGGGGTTAATAAGTGTAGGTAGGTAGCGGCGACATGGGGGGGGCAGATTAGGGGTTAATAAATATTATGTAGGTGTCAGCGATGTTAGGGGCAGCAGATTAGGGGTTTATAGGTATAATGTAGGTGGCGGCGGTGTGCGGTCGGCAGATTAGGGGTTAAAAAAAATTATTAGAGTGGCGGCGATGTGGGGGGACCTCGGTTTAGGGGTACATAGGTAGTTTATGGGTGTTAGTTTACTTTAGAGCACAGTAGTTAAGAGCTTTATAAACCGGCGTTAGCCCAGAAAGCTCTTAACTACTGACTTTTTTCTGCGTCTGGAGTCTTGACGGTAGAGGGTCTACTGCTCACTTCAGCCAAGACTCTAAATACCAGCGTTAGGCAGATCCCATTTAAAAGATAGGATACGCAATTGGCTTAAGGGGATCTGAGGTATGGAAACGTTGCGGCTTGGAAGTGAGCATTAGACCCTTTCCTGGCTGACTCTAAATACCAGCGGGCGGTAAAAAAAAAGCGTTAGGAGCCCTTAACGCTGCTTTTGACGGCTAACACAGAACTCTAAATCTAGGCGCATGGAAAGCACTTGTTTATTGGTGGGTGAATTTACCCACCAATCAGCAAGAACAATACAGTGTGTTCACCAAAAATGGGCTGGCATCTAAACTTACATTCTTGCCTTTCAAATAAAGATATCAAGAGAATGAAAATAATTTGATAATAGGAGTAAATTAGAAAGTTGCTTAAAATTGCATGCTCTATCTGAAACATGATAGAAAAAAATTGGGTTCAATGTCCCTTTAATTTAATTGTCAGTAGGTTTGCTAAAGGCAAAACCACAGTTACTCACTTTTTTAGATTGTTCATGGACAGTAATGTACTTTGCATGCAAAAATTATCTTGTTTACACCTTTATCTTAGCTCATATTGGACTATAATGTGATTGTTACTGTATTGTGTGCAGCACTGATATACTATCAAAAGCTATTGCATTGTATTTTTTACTCTGTGTATTGATGCCTCGTTCTTGCCTTCTGATCCAGTATCTGTTGACAAGGGGAAACAAAGAACTCCAGCTGCAAGAGGCATGAGGATGATGTTCATACTATGAAATATCTATTTTATATACTGAAGGAGACAGAATTGCACAAAACGATGAACAATATTTACCTCATATATAAGTGGAAACCCATGATGGGGATCTTATTAACACCGTATATATATATATCTTTAAATTGAATAACTGTTACAAAGGATTTTTTTTTTACATTTGTACTAATTGTGGGCAAGATTACAAGTGGAGTGTTATTTACCACTCCTGCTCAAGTGTTAACTGTGCTAGAGTTAAGCTTTTTCCGCACGTCGGTTGCACTCATTTTACAAGTTGAAAGAAAAAAATTTTTGCACTTGAGCCAACCCGACGAGCATAAAAAGCCAAAATTAGAATTTCACACACACAATAACCTGTTCCCCCGTACAGTCAATAGAGCAAAAAAAGTGGTAAAAAACACCCTACTCGCGCGCAAACACGATTGCATATTCTCAAGTGCGCTAAACCGACATGAATGTGTTCTATTTATTCATAAACACATATTTCTACATATATTGTCAGGTTTAGAATAAGTCCCAAAGTACACCTAAGGGCTATAGTGAAGTGAATATCACAATCTAACACACTGAATATATTCCATGATGTGACCCCCAGAGACAACTGTGCACAGACAAATGTGGCTTAGCAGACAAAATTCATGTGCCGAAGAAATGGCGTTAACTCCAGCAAGTATATCAGGCAGGCAGAGGACAGACAGGCCTGACAGGTATTCACAGAAAGATATATAGCTAAGGTTAACTTCAGCAGGCAGGTCTGATAGGCTAAGGATTAGTAATTCAGACAGACAGAGGTTAAGCAGTTTAGGCAGGCTGATGTACTCAGAGACAGTTGTGAGGTTACTGCAGCAGGCAGGTCTAACAGGCAAGGTCATAGAGTTCAGGCAGGCAGAGGTTAAACAGGTTTAGGCAAACTGTAGTACTCACAGGCAGTTAATGGTTACTCCAGTAGACAGGTCAGACAGGAAAAGGTATATAGAGTTCAGGCAGGTAGAGGTTAAGCAGGTTTAGGCAGGATGTAGTAATCACAGGCAGTTTAATGGTTACTCCAGCAGGCAGGTCAAACAGGCAAAGCTATATAGAGTTCAGACAGGCAGAGGTTAAGCAGGTTTAGGCAGGTGAAGTACTGACAGGCAGTTAAGGGGTCATTCCAGAAGGCAGGTCAGACAGGTAAAGGTATATTGAGTTTAGGCAGGCAGTAGTACTCACTAGCAGAGAGAGGGTAAATTCAGCAAGCTGGAATGGAAGGATCCATAGCGTGGTCAGAGACAACAAATGGGAGCTGAGGATCTGCAAACCAATAATAAATAGGCCACCTGACATTTCCCCCATTGCAAGGCACCCTCTGGAGACTATAAAAGGCTTGAAGGGATATGCAGTATGAAAAGCACTGACCAAACCAGGGGCATGGACTTGATAACCAGGTTTCCATGACCATTCTGATATAGGGTATACCTTCCAATGAATAGGATAATATAGCTTACAAAGAGAGAAGCGCTCTACCAGGAACGAACAACAGCTCAGTGGCTTGTTCTATGGCGATTTACCACCCGGAAGCAGCCTCTTTTAGACCAGTGTGCTTTTCACAGAAGAAAACTTTCCTGAAGTATATCAGTCTGATCCCGCCAAGTAAGGTCAGTCCAGCCCCGAAATACCAGGCAATTCTCCTCTGAACAAGGAACATGACAACCCCAGACAATCGTTTCGGCCTCCTATGGGCCTCGTCAGTGAGGTGCAGCCACATTCCTCTAAGCACACTGGGCAAGGAGTCCACGTCTGGTTTCCCCCATCATCCATAGGGAGACTTCCCCAGGGTCATAATAATTTGCATACAAAGAGAGAAGTGCTCTACCAGGAACGAACAACAGCTCAGTGGCTTGTTCTATGGCGATTTACCACCCGGAAGCAGCCTCTTTTAGACCAGTGTGCTTTTCACAGAAGAAAACTTTCCTGAAGTATATCAGTCTGATCCCGCCAAGTAAGGTCAGTCCAGCCCCGAAATACCAGGCAATTCTCCTCTGAACAAGGAACATGACAACCCCAGACGATCGTTTCGGCCTCCTATGGGCCTCGTCAGTGAGGTGCAGCCACATTCCTCTAAGCACACTGGGCAAGGAGTCCACGTCTGGTTTCCCCCATCACCCATAGGGAGACTTCCTCAAGGTCATAATAATTTGCATACAAAGAGAGAAGCGCTCTACCAGGAACGAACAACAGCTCAGTGGCTTGTTCTATGGCGATTTACCACCCGGAAGCAGCCTCTTTTAGACCAGTGTGCTTTTCACAGAAGAAAACTTTCCTGAAGTATATCAGTCTGATCCCGCCAAGTAAGGTCAGTCCAGCCCCGAAATACCAGGCAATTCTCCTCTGAACAAGGAACATGACAACCCCAGACGATTGTTTCGGCCTCCTATGGGCCTCGTCAGTGAGGTGCAGCCACATTCCTCTAAGCACACTGGGCAAGGAGTCCACGTCTGGTTTCCCCCATCACCCATAGGGAGACTTCCCCAGGGTCATAATAATTTGCATACAAAGAGAGAAGCGCTCTACCAGGAACGAACAACAGCTCAGTGGCTTGTTCTATGGCGATTTACCACCCGGAAGCAGCCTCTTTTAGACCAGTGTGCTTTTCACAGAAGAAAACTTTCCTGAAGTATATCAGTCTGATCCCGCCAAGTAAGGTCAGTCCAGCCCCGAAATACCAGGCAATTCTCCTCTGAACAAGGAACATGACAACCCCAGACGATCGTTTCGGCCTCCTATGGGCCTCGTCAGTGAGGTGCAGCCACATTCCTCTAAGCACACTGGGCAAGGAGTCCACGTCTGGTTTCCCCCATCACCCATAGGGAGACTTCCCCAGGGTCATAATAATTTGCATACAAAGAGAGAAGCGCTCTACCAGGAACGAACAACAGCTCAGTGGCTTGTTCTATGGCGATTTACCACCCGGAAGCAGCCTCTTTTAGACCAGTGTGCTTTTCACAGAAGAAAACTTTCCTGAAGTATATCAGTCTGATCCCGCCAAGTAAGGTCAGTCCAGCCCCGAAATACCAGGCAATTCTCCTCTGAACAAGGAACATGACAACCCCAGATGATCGTTTCGGCCTCCTATGGGCCTCGTCAGATAATATAGCTTGTTACCACAAATCTTGGAGTCCAGAATCCAACTGACCTCATACTCAGAGGAACCAGAGATAACAAGAGGAGGAGAAGGAGGTTTGGTTTTCTGTAAGAACATATTATGGATTACTGGTTTCAAAAGGGATACATGAAATACTGGGTGTACTTTTAGGGTTTTAGGAAGAGCTACCCGGTAGGCTGATGAGAATACTTGGACTAGAATTCAAAATGGTCCTATGTAGTGAGGACCAAGTGTAGCCAATGGTTGCTTGAGACAGAGGAATTTAATAGATATCAACACTTGATCTCGATAGCGGTATGTGGGTAACAAACTGTGTTTGCAGTCTACAAAGAATTTATACCGATGGGTAGATTGCTTCAACACTCAATGAATCCGACTCCAATGACAATGTAGGTTATTGGCATGACAATCTGCTGTAGGTACTCCAGTGTCAGAGGGAAACAAGGAGAAGATTCTTGGTTTAAAGCCATAGGCAGCGTAAAATGGGGAGGTTTGCAAAGAGTTTAGCAGAGAGTTATGAGCTAGTTCGGCAAGAGGTTACAATTGGGACCAGTTTGACTGCTGGAGATCTGAATAGTGTCATAAGAAGGTTTCCAGTGACTCATTGACATGTTCAGTTTGTCTATTGGGCTGGAAGTGATGAGAAGTAGACAAAGAGATGGTAGTTACAAGCTATTTGCATAGAGACCTCAAGAACTTGCCTATGGGCAGTAGGCAAGCCTGGTAAAGGCACAAAATGAGCATATTTAGAGAAATGGTCTACCATTATCCATATGGTATTATGGCCTTGAGAGATGGGTAAGTCAGTGATGAAATCAATAGATATGTGAGTCTATGTTTGGTGAGTAATTGGTAGAGGCTGAAGTAGACCAGAAGGCAATTGATGAGAGGCTTTATTGGAAACACAGATTGTACAAGCTGTCACAAAATCCTGGGTATATTTTCTTATAGAAGGCCACCACACATGTTGTGTTAATCTTTTCAAGGTTCCTTTAAAGCCTGGTTGCCCGTCTAAAACATTGCTGTGTGTCCATTGAAGGAGTTTGAGAAGAAGTTGTTTTGGATCGAAGAGGCAATTCTGAGAAGGGGAGCAATCTTTGTAGTACGGTAGTAGTTTGTCGGGCTACTATCTTTTGAGGTTTGAGAATAACATCTGGACTGTGGTCCATCGAGGAATTTGGGAGAAAGGTCTGACAGACAAGGTTATAGAGTTCAGGCAGGCAGAGATTAAGCAGGTTTAGGCAGGCTGAAGTACTGACAGGCAGTCAATGGGTCACTTCAGTAGGCAGGTCAAACAGGTAAAAGTATATTGTGTTTAGGCAGGCTGTAGTACTCACAGGCAGAGAGAGGGAAAGCAGGAGAGGAAGGAGCCACAAAGTGGTCAGAGACAACAAACAGGTGCTGAGGATCTGCAAGCCCAAGAATAAATAGGCCACTTGTCACCAAAACGGTAACCATGGTGACCACTACGTCACAGTGTATACAAACTAAATACTATCTCCATTAAGTGTAATATACAAGAAACTGTCTGAGTATTCATAATCATTCTAAGGTTATAGTGACTCTTTTTAGACATGGGAGAAAGCGAAACAGTATATACAAATGGAGGGAATATATACACAGACCGTAACAAATTCACAGCTAAACATATGCAGCAGGAGCCGTAAAATCATAACGGTAGTTAGTGCATTGAATCTATGCAATAATGGTGACAGTCTATTAACCAAGATCATGACAGTGGACTCACCCCATTTTAACCTGTTCAATTATCCCCAAACAACCAGTGGATGCGATCAACAGCAATGGCCCAAGGGAGAAACAACAACCCGGAAGTAGCAGAAGCCACATTCCGATATTGGACCACATCACATGGTATGCGTGGCCAACCAATGACCGGCATTCAGGTTGCCATAGGGATAAGTGAGAACACAACAAGCCTTATCACAAATGAATAGTAATAAACAAGGGTATACATTATATATGGAAGAATGGGTATGCAATACATCCAAGCTTAATCAAAAAACAGGAACATGTACAAACACTCATCACCATGGAACTCCATTCAATAGTGATCTGATCACAGGCTCAATACAACAGAGCCAATCAACAGGTTGTAACCAACCGTGTGCTAGAGCCTAACATTGTGTTAATGGCCAATCAGCGATCAGCATCACGGTTGCCATAGGGATGACTAAATAGAGAACAGATACAACTCCTGAATAGCTGAAAAGTACATCAGAGCCACAACAAAGCATATCTTTCATGAGACAATATTTGGCCAATAGTTAATACCTACACTTATTTAAAAAAAAAAAAAAACTTATTCATAGCAAGGAGAAATACTCTACTAAAAGCCCACTGGGGGATAGCAAATATCTGATAGCATAACATAGGGCAACCCAAAGGATCAGGATGAGAATAACTATACAAGCCACAAGTAGGATACTCACTATAGGTCACTAACTCCAAATCAACATCCGCTAAAAGGCAGATATACTAATTAACTTGTCGCAGATCAGGGGTGAACCTATAGTAGGGGCATATATCAGAGCATAATATTAAACAAGCCCATTAACGCTAGATAAATATTGCATAAATATGATTTACATGTTTTCATCTACTTAAATGCAAAGGGCTCCAATGCACTTATATATATATGTGTACATATACATGCATGTGTTTATATGTGTATATATGTCTGTATATGTGTACATATACATGCATGTGTTTATATGTGTATATATGTCTGTAGACACACACAAATACATATTTATACATGTATATGTTTGTATCTCTATTTCAAAGCCCTTTGACTGCCTAAGATCTCATATCTTTAAACTTCTATAACGTTTAAATGCAATATTTTTTTTTTAATAATTTTTATTAGATGGTGTTATTATGAGTGTAAGTGTACTTGCTAAAGTATTTTTGATGTATTTTGTGACACTTTTTTGTTTCGCAAATGAGTTAATCAAAGCTCTGAGGTTGTGGTAACCAGATGCATGTTTACTTCAATTGTGCTCAAGTGATCACGTTTACTTTCAACTTGTAATACAAGTGACAAACCCAACATGCGCAAACACCGACGATAAACCCCTTTTCACTCACATGTATCTAATAGCGCTACACTCGTAATCTTAGCCCTGTATCTTTATTAGTGGTTATATAGGAGTAGAAAGAAATATTGAGAGAGAGTCAATGAAGGAGAAAATAACACACAGATGAAAAGGTGAAATCATGAGATAGGGAGAAACTGATAGAGAGAACAAGACAGACAGACATGGATACAGTGACAAAGAAACACTCAGAGCCATCAATCAGCAAGCCCTATCCATGGTGCTGAACCAAAAATGGGCCGAAACCTAAGCTTACATTCCTGCTTTTTAAAAAAAAGAACGCTGAGCAGATTATGTCGGACAGACATTTGATAAATCGGCCCCTGAATCATGAAAGAAAAAAAATTGGGTTTCATATCCCTTTATAAGTACCAGTACTGTTTGTTTTTATCATAATCCATATTCTAGAGAATTATTTACACATTTTCAGAGCCATTTTTCATTTATTGAATTTAACAGCTGAAAAGATTTGATAAACCCCTGAGACATTCATTTTAAACTTATTACCAGGCACTCTAAAAATATTTCAGATGTAACATAGCGTTTTTGCAAGCACAAAACACATTGACATTACCCCACCACACTATGCAATCAAAAAAGCAGAAGCATTTTGTGATTGCGAATGCTGGAAAAACACGCTAAAAATAGCCTAGATTATAAGTGGATCATAATAATGGTAGCACTATGGTGAGCTAACATCACTGGAGCATAGTTTATAGCGCTTCCATTTTTAACACCATAATACAAATTGAGAGTAAAATGTTAGCATGGATCACATAATAGACTTCTATGGTGCATGCTTAAAAACTCATGTCCTGGCTATCGTTTGAGCATTATCCTGAAGATGCAGTAAGCAGAAGGTGCTCTAAGCTGGAGGTGAAATAGTTCTTCACAAAGTGTTCAACTATACATGTGCTTTGTTATGCTTTTATTCTAACCGTAACTTTACTTCAGATCTCCAGGCATGATACATTTTCCAGCACTATCATGTGTTGCTCTCAAGCTTAACATACAATATATGACTTATAATAATACAACCGATGATAGCACACCTTGTACTATCCATTGAAAGTATGAGGCACACTAAAAAAATGGCAGCCGTGTTGACGTTTTCTTGTTAATATGTTTTATCATTACCTTGTAATACCAGATGATGCACTATTCTTAGCCCATTCTTAGTACAGGGTGGGGATATTGATAGCACACCTGGGTCAATATTATATAATATTCAGAAATCGTTATCTCATTTGATGAAACACTAAAAGGGTTTTCTCTGAAGTGTAGAAACTCTACTATGTGAATTAATGATCAACAGGAAAACTAACTTCCAAGTTATACTTTTTTTCAAAGGCTCAAACAGGTGGGTTATGGCATACAAAGCCAACAAAAAGAGTGCTGCTCCTGTGTAGAGAACTGCTTCTCATCATGAAACACTTAATAATACTGCAACACATTATTGCTTATATCAAAATCTGCATTTTAAATGCAATTTCACAAATTCTAAAATATCTTCCAAAACAAGAAACGCTGTATATTTTGTGTGTCCTAGCTGAAAAGGGTGGTAATCCTATCTGCAATAGGGTGGTTATCATATCTGCAGTAGAGTGTTAATCATATCTGCAATAGGGTTTTAATCATATCTGCAATAGGGTGGTAATCATATCCAACGTCTTCAATATGAGCCACTCTGTCTCTCTTTCTTGTGAGTAACAAAAAAAAAAGAATATGCAATAATTAAAGGGATGTTAAACTGTTAGGCACATTTACATTAACATTGTTACTACTCAACACTTTTCTATTTTTCCTCCCATGCCTGCAGGTCTCTTCAAAGCCTTTATATTATTGTAACCACTTATTAGTGTCAGTTGTTTAAACTCCACAGCTTCATAATACTCCATCTTGGAGCTTTGGTATCCTTGCACTCTGTGACAGAGATGGTGTACATTATCAGATCAGTGATATTGACAGCTGCATTGTCCACTTAGCTTAGTGTGAATGATACAGAGTGTGCTAAACTGAAGCAGGGACAGGATAAAAAACAAAACCATGGTGCTATTGCAGTTGTGCCCTGCAGTTTAATGGCCCTTTAACATATGATCTTAAGCTACATTCTTAAATACATAAAAACATCAATATAGCTGAACATTGGCACAAAAAGGATTTCCATATTTCATATAAGTTGTAAGCTTAATTAGTTCATAGGATACTGCCCAAAGCATTCTTGAAGTCCCCTACAAGCTTGACTTTGCTACATTTAATGGATGTTTATTAAGTGAATCAAACACATGTTCTGTGAAGTCTGGTTTCTGCAAATTATTCCATTACTTACTACCCTTCAATAACACGATGCTTCCTTCAAAGTAAAAAAAGACTTACATTTCTTTCAAGATGATTTCATTAAGCAACCAGAGTTCACTATTTTGGCACAGAATATAATTGAAAAGGGTTATATTTAAGTTAAGAATTTCTATCAGTATTTAAAGTCCGGAATTAGTTTCAGTGATAAAGACTTTTAATAATGGAAATGTTTTGTCCATGGATATTCTACTGTTTTAAAACAATACTAAAATATACTTACACTGATATTGAAATGCTGTTGTATATAATGGTATTGAGCATCTATTTACTTAACCTGCTACTAATACATAATTGTACTTTTTATATACATATTCATTAAGAGCACAATTTATAATCGATCCGAGTTGTACCTACAGTAATAATAACCACAGTTTTACAATGGAAATAAAGTTAGGTATAGTAGTAATTAACACTGAGCACTGTATTATTTTATCATCAATACACTCATGACCATGCTGTGCTATAAACTTATAATGAACATGTGTATATATAAAATGATAATGGAAACATTACTCTATAATGATGTTAACTGTGTCAGTTCTAGTGGGTGCTTTGTAATGTTATATACCTCATTCTATACAATAGCACAGACAAATCATTTTACATGTCCAGCACTCTATACAGTGTAAGGAGAGAGAGATAAAGTGAGAGGACATGTTTAAAATTAAAGTAAAAAAAAAAAAAACATGTATTAGTTATACTTTATATTTAACAAAAATAAAATAAAATAAAAATTAACACTGCTCTTTAAAATAGATGACATTTTTTTTTTGAGTGCAGTTGCCTTATGTGGAGCAAAAATAAATAAATAAAATAATATATGTGTTGAATTAAAAACCTATGTATTGCCTAAAGGACCGAAGTTGAGGGAACACATAGATAGTCAGATCAAGATAGATAATGGATAGATAGATAGATAGATGATGGATAGATAGAAGATAGATAGATAGATAGATAGATAGAAGATAGATAGATATTAGATAGATAGATACTTAGATAGATAGATAGATAGATATTAGACAGATAGATGATAGATAGATATAAAGATAGATAGATAGATAGATAGATAGATAGATAGATAGACAGATATATAGATATTAGATAGATATACAGACAAACAGACAGACGAACGGACCGATGGAAAGATAGATATAATAATATAATAATAATAACTTGTGATTTATATTGCGCTTTTCTCCCTGTGAGACTCAAAGCACTTTACAAATATACCAACATAAAGACATAAATGTTAGGAGTTTCTGAAGGTCAGATAAGCGGACTCTGAATGCCTGATGGAAGAGGTGGGTCTTTAGCTTTTTTTAAAAAAGGTCTGTAAGGACGATGCCTCTCTGATTGCGCACGGGAAAGAGTTCCAGAAAGTAGGGGCAGCATGGCCGAATGCTCTGGAGTCTGAGTTTGTACTTATTCTTGGCACTGAGAGGAGGGATGTGTTGGTTGACCTAAGTGTACGGGATGTAATGTAGGGTTTCAGGAGCTCTTTCAGGTACTGTGGGCCTTGGTTGTTTAAGGCTTTGAAGGTCAGCAGGCCAATTTTAAAATATGTTTACCATTTAATTGGAAGCCAATGCAGGGAGTGGAGAACAGGTGTTATGTAGCAGGAACGAGGTTGATTGGTCAGTAGTCTAGCTGCTGCGTTTTGTACCGTCTGAAGGTGATGGAGTTCTTTTTTTGGGAGGCCCAAGTAAAGTGCATTGCAGTAATCTAGCCTAGAGGATACAGATGCATAGATTAATGTTGGCATATCATCCGGTGGAATTAAGTGTTGTATTCTGGCTATGTTTTTCAGATGAAAGTAGGCAGATTTTATTACAGATTAAATCTGCTGTTTAAAAGATAGTCCAGCGTCAATTAGCACTCCAAGATTTCATACCTTTGGTGAACTAACTAGATCAGAGTCTCCAAGCTCCAGGCCAGTTGGGTGATCATGGGATATTTTTGTTGAAAATAATGTTTTATTAAGTTTTCCAAAAACAAGAAAAATAATCAAATGTACAAATACAAAATTAGGTCACAATCCAGTTTGCACAATACAATTGACTGTTATAACATCATACAAAAGAATGAGGCATCCATACAAGTAAACAATGTCAATGTTCACAACTAGAAAAGTATAAATAGCTCAGTTTATAAGTTCCATTTACCCTCCATAATATCCAATGGGCCAATACTCAAGTGTAAAATATTGAAATGGAATAACATAAAATAAAATATTCTGTATCATATTACTCCAAAAAATTCAGTTCATATTTGTTTCTAGCTAACTACTGATGGTAACATAAATCAAAGTAAAGGGTCTGAAACAAATTAGCAGTAGTAAACCATCTGGTCCTATTTTCCGTGTACATGATCCAAGGTTCCCATATACTAATAAACTGTTCCTTGGTATCTAATAGCTCAGCAGCATTGCTGCTTATTTGATAATAATAAGCAATTTTGTTTCTAATAAGTTGAAATGTAGGAATTACTGATTTCCAAAATCGGGCTATGTTTAACTTTACAATAGTACAAACAAGGAAAATAAGCTTGTTAGACTTCGCATTAAACCCTGGTAAGTGTTCATGAAGGAGAGCTTGGGTAGGGGACAAATTTTGCTTAAAAGTTTGGAGGTTTAAGACCAAATATTAGATACATGATGGCAATGCCACCACAAATGAGGGTAAGTTCCTCTCTCATCACACCCTCTTAAACAGTTTGCTAAACTCGGTGTAACATTGTGTAGTCGAGAAGGGTGAACGTACCACCTATATGCAACTTTCATGTAATTCTCTTTTAGGCGGACACAAATGGAGATGAAGTGTCTCAACTTCAAATTGTATTCTACTTCTCGGCTGACCAAGTGAAGTTACAGTCTGATTCCTATTTATACATGAAGGGAAGCCTGGTTGTTATATCTGGAGAATTGAATATCGTGTATAATTTAGAAATTTTACCACATGTGCATTTTTTAGCTAGACATACATGTTCTAAGTAAGTATCAGTACAATTAGTGTTTTTACCCATTACATCATATACTCTTGTTCTAAGTTAGAGGTAATGAAACTAACTAGGCTTGTCAAGGGAATTAAGTCCGACATAATGATTAAAGTCTATAAATGTTTGGTTCTGTAAGTGTGTCAGCAATACGATATAAGCCCCTTTTTGCCTATTTGTCCTGGGTGAGGTATCAAACGTAGTAGATAAAGTTACTAATGGTGTCGCGTTAGACTGTACTGGTAAAAGGTGGCATTTCGCGTTTAGAAAGTCCCATAATGATACAGTATGAAAATAGAGGAGATGGTTCTCCATGCTAGTGGTCTATGAGTTTTATTAGACCAAAGTAGTTTGTAGATTTTGTAACCTGTATCATATCAGACTCCAATTGAACCCATTTAATGTTATCTGTTCTATTATGCCATAAAGTTGTTTGGACTGTCCTTGCTGCGTAATAATAATCTGGTAATCCCATGCCACCACTTTTCCTACAGCAGCACAGTGTATGTCTGTTTACTCTAGTTTTTTTACCCTGCCAAATAAAGGAGATCAGTTTTTTTAAAGTTTGTCTAGAACCTGTGCTGGAACTGAGACAGGTAGGGATCTAAACAAGTATAGTAGTTTTGGAAGTATAGACATTTTAATTGAAATTATTCTACCATAAAGCGAGATGTTTAATCCCATCTCTTAATTTCTTTACTGGGAAAACAAGGGTGTCACGCTGTGCCACACTAGCCATTGCTAGGGACACAGTGCCTCCTTCCCTGCTCGTTGTCAGGGCTGTGGCAGCTCCTGTTGTGTGTGGCACTGACGTCATTGCTGCACGCTCTCCGCTCTGATGCCGGTTGGGCGCGAATCCTGCACCTATGTAAGTTGCCATTCAGCAATCTATCACTGCCCAAGTATAGGTGTTACTTTGTGTGCTCCTGGGTGTGATATATTGCTGATTTCTGGATTGATATTCTGTTGCTGACTTCTGCTTGTCTGACCACTCTGCCTGTTAAACCCTAAACTACAGGATTTATATACTACTGCTGAACTCTGCTTGTCTGACCACTCTGCCTGTTAACCCCTAAACTACTAGATTTATATTCTGCTGCTGAACTCAGCTTGTCTGACCACTCTGCCTGTTAACCCCTAAACTACTGGATTGATATACTGCTGCTGAACTCTGCTTGTCTGACCACTCTGCCTGTTAACCCCTAAACTACTAGATTTATATTCTGCTGCTGAACTCAGCTTGTCTGACCACTCTGCCTGTTAACCCCTAAACTACTGGATTGATATACTGCTGCTGAACTCTGCTTGTCTGACCACTCTGCTTGATTAACCCCTATTGTTCTAGATTGCCTCTCTGTTGCCAAACCCTGCCTGCCTGACCATTCTAGTGGTTTACCTTTGGACTGCTTTACCTTTGCCAAACCCTGCCTGCCTGACTATTCTAGGGGTTTACCTTTGGACTGCCTTACTGTTGCCAAACCTTGCCTGCCTGACCCTGCCTTTCTCTAATTCCCTGCCTGTTGCCGCCGAAGACTATCCTGTCTGTGGTGAGTACCGCTTACCTTATCTTGCGAAGTTTCTCTGCTCTGTGATATTCCCTATCATTCAGGCTTAATGCCGGGATAAGAAGAATACTGGCCGAGTTCGGTCCGATAGTGGAAAATCCCACAAGCATTACAAAGGGAAGGTAATTAAGTTGATATAGAGAATCTAATTTATTCGAGAGAAAAAATCCCAGATAACACATTCCCCTGTCCGCCCAAACAAAATTGAAATTAATCTCAATCAATTTTTTAGTGTGTTGTGGCAAATTAATACTGACAGCCTCACATTTATCATTATTAATCTTATAACCCGAGATTTTGGCAAACTTGCTGATTGTGGAATAAATTTTTATATCTTGATTTATCAATGATATTGGTCTATAATTCTTACAATGTTGTTTGGTTTTACCTGGCTTAGGAATTACTGAAATATGGGCCATTAAGAATTCTTTGGGGATAATGTCTCCTTCCATCATATGATTGAAGGTATTAACTAGCAAAGGTCCCAATTCATCTAGGAATAATTTATAGAATATGCTAGAATACCCATCAGTTCCAGGGGCTTTGTTAGATTTTAGATTGTGTATGGTTCATCTTACTTCTTGGAGGGTAATTGGAGATTTTAAACTATTCAAATCATCCAAGTCTAGTTTGGGTAAATTACACATATTCAGAAATTCTTGAGTGTCTGAAGTGAGCAGTGTACTATTCCTACTACTTGGGAGGGCATAAAAGGATTGGTAGTACATAGCGAAGGTATCCGCTATTGTTTGTGGATTGTTAGTAGTAATCCCGTCAGGTTTATTAAATTGTGTAACTGTTGATAATCTAGTAATATCTTTCAATCTATTCGCAAGTATTTTATTGGGCTTGCTAGTGTAGACAAAATACTGGGTGTCTATAAGTTTTAGAGATCTAGTGGCCGCTAGAGATAATAAATTATCTAGGGTAGCTTTTTTAGTTTTTAGCAGTTGGAGTAATGAGGGGTTATGAGTAGATCTATATTTCATGTGTAGCTGTCGAATCTCCTTTTTGAGATTATCTATTAATATCTGAGAGCTTTTTATCTTGTTACAAGATTCTTTAAGTAGTATTCCTTGTTTGAAGGCTTTAAGAGCTCCCAAAATAGGGAAGGATTAGCCACTGAGTGACAGTTGGTCTCTAAAAAACTGAGCAGTTCCGTTTTAAGTTTTTGTTTAAAAAACTTGTCTCTAAATAATGTGGGATTAAGAGTTTTTGTTTCTGAGAGGATCTATCAGCCCTGTGAAACTGGTAATTACTATGTTATGATCTGACCAAGTATTGGGGACAATATCAGAGGCGATTGCTAATGGTACCAGAATCTGACTTATTTGGATGTAATAAATTCTAGAGCATACTTTATGTACTGCCGAATAATATGTGTAATCTCTAGTTTTGGTATTATGAGCTCTAAAGCTATCTATCAGATTGTGATCAAGTAAAAAGTCAAACTATTTTTTTAGCAGTCCGTGGTTGAGGCGCAGGTATAGGCAAGGATCTATCAATGTCAGAGTCTACTACCAAGTTAAAATCGCCTCCAACAATTAGGCGATATTGTTTCCAGTTTGTCAGTAATTTACTAATTTTAGATAAGAAAGGAGCTTTGGCTTCATTAGCGGCGTAAATGTTTGCAATAACTACAGGAGTATCATGGATTTTGCCTCTTACATTATATAATGCCCCTGTTTGTCTATAATAATTTCATCCTCTTTGAAGTTCAGATTAGTATGAATAAGAATAGAAACTCCACACTTTTTTTTATATGACAAGTGGCATGAATTTGTGTAGAGTACATTGTGTACATTGAGTGTAACCCTCTAACGTTATGAGAAATAACATTTATTGACATAGAGTGGGGAAAAAGGGAACAAAAGAAAACATCTCACTGAGCACAAGGGTGCTAATTACATAAACCCAAACCACATCTGAACCATCTCTGCCAGACCTCAGATTGTGGGATATTTTTTATGCCTGGGGTCCCCTCACCAAGAGTAACTCTGTTTGTCCAGGTTCACTTTGAGACAGCTAGCATTTATCCATTCTATGAGGTCTGCTAAGCAACTGTTTATGCGGCATGCTGGGTCTGTAGTATCTGGAGCAAAGGAAAAGTAGAGTTGTGTGTCATCAGCATAACAATGATATCTTAGACCATGTCAGTTAATGATGTCCCTCAGTGGTAGTTAGTAAATTGCGAATAGCATGGGAGACAGGATGGATTCATGTGGAACTCTGCAGGCCAGTTCTGTTGGTGCTGATGAGATTGATCCTGATATTACTCTCTGTGATCTACCAACGAGGAAAGATTTAAACCAGTTAAGAACTATGTCTCCTAGACCACAGATGTTCTGCAAGCGCTCTATTAGAATCCTATGGTCAATGGTGTCAAATGCAGCTTAGAGATCAAGGAAGATTAGCTGAAGTAATCACCTTTGTCTCTTGCCATGAGGAGATCATTTAGCACTCAGACTAGCGCTGTTTCAGTGCTGTGTCAGCATCTGAAGCCTGACTGGAAAGGATCGAATATATGTTGAGGTGTGATAGATGGACTTCAAGTTGAGTTGCCACTACTTTTTCAATTATTTTCCGCAGAAATGGGAGGTTGGACACTGGTCTGTAATTAGTCTTGCAGTCTGGGTCTAATAAAGGTTTCTTTAGGAGTGGTTTAACCACAGCTTCTTTTAGAGGATCTGGGAAGTCTCCTGTTTTTAGTGAACACTGCACTATTTTTGTGAGGGCTGGGGTGAGTGTTTCAATGCATCCAGATATGAGCTGAGTTGGAGTAGGGTCTAAGTCACACATAGTAGGGTACAACTTTTGTATGGTCTTTTAAACTCCTTTTATATCCACATTTGTAAAAGTGGACCATAAACTGGGGCAATCTGACATTCCATTGTAGTGGTTCTGATGTGTAACTGTTTGGCCTGCGGTGATAGTGGTTCGGATTGAGGAAATCTTTTCTCGGAAGAAGTTTGCAAATGCTTCACATTTATCCTGATTAAAGTTGGTGGGGCTAAGCATGCATGCTAGTTTGTAGAGCCTTTCTACTGTGCAAAACAGTTGCCTGGGTCTATTGTGGGAGAGTGCAATTTTGCAAGATAAAAATTAAGATTTTTTCTGAGTTATCTTGGATTGATATTTATTTAGATGTTTGATAAGAGCAGCTTTATCCTCTGGCTCATGTGTTCTGCGCCTCTTTCTCTCGAGTTTATGTCCTGTTCTTTTCATTTCTCTGATAGAGCTATCAAACCACGATGCATTGTTGTGGGTTTTGACAGTGCATATGCAAGTTGGTGCAATGCTTTCTAGGGTGTCTCTCATGGTTTTTTTGTAGAGTCGGACTAAAGAGCTGGGGTCTTCGCAGGTGTCCATTAGTTCACTTAGATCCATATGTGATGCTACATCCAGTGGTGTCACTCCTTTTAATGAGCGGTGTTGGACCAGGTTCTGAGGCTAGTGTCTGGTTGATTGTGATACAATGGAGAAGTGAATGGATTGGTGGTTTGACCAAGTAACTGTGTTTACAGTTACTAGTGACATTTCTAGTCCAGACTGGAAAACTAGATCAAGTGTATGACCTTTTCTGTGAGTGGGAGTGGCGACGATTTGTGTGAAGCCAAGTGTACTCATCAAGCTGAGAAGATCTTGCCCAATCAGAAATAGGGTGTTGTCAATCCAATTGTTGAAGTCTCCTAATATAAGCCACCTGGGGTGTTCAAGGATTAAGCCAGCCAAAAGGTCTGGGAGTTCCTGAACAAATATCTTCCCATATCCTGGGGGTCTGTATATTAGCAGTATTCGGAATCCTCTCTCTATTAAGAGGCTGGCAGCTACGCATTCAAAAGATTGGGTTTTGTGGACTGATATTGGTCTGGGATTTATGGATGATTTCACACAGATCATAACTCCCTTGTGATCTTGTCTCGGGCGGTGGAACACTGTGTAATTGTCTGGAATAGCTGCCTCTAGAATAGGCCCTGTATTTTCATCTAACCATGGTTCTGTGATGCATGCTAATTTGCATGTTTCAATAAGTTTGGCAATAATAGCTGTTTTGTTCTTTATTGATCTGGCACTGTATAGGATTACTCTGCTAGGACAGTCTTGGGTTTCTTAGTTTTTGCTCTGTACTTTGGAGACAGCGTGTCTTCTAATGGGGATCACACAAAGAGATTTGATTTGATAGTGCAGTTTTTGTGGCTTTTAGGTTGGATCACTTTAATTGGGCTTGCGGATAGACAGGGTGATGGGGCAGCTGTGATAGTGTCAGGATATAGAACTTTAAATTTTGATTTTCCTCCATGACAGCCCCTGTCGGTTCCTTTGAAAATGCTGAGTGTTTAGATACATAGATAGATAGATAGATAGATAGATAGATGATAGATAGATAGATGATGGATAATTAGATAGAAAGATAGATAGAAATTAGATAGGTAGACAGATAGATAGATAGATAGATCGATCGATCGATAGATGTGATAGATGATAGATAAATAGATAGATAAACAGACAGACATATGTGATAGATGATAGATGATAGATAGATAGATAGATAGATAGATAGATAGATAGATAGAAATTAGATAGGTAGACAGATAGATAGATAGATAGATAGATAGATAGATAGATAGATAGATAGATGGGATAGAGATTAGATAGATAGATAGATAAACAGACAGATAGATAGATAGATAGATAGATAGATAGATAGATAGATAGATAGATATATAGATTGATAAATGATAGATAAATTGATAGATAGATAGATAGATAGATGATAGATAGATAGATAGATAGATAGATAGATAGATAGATAGATAGATAGATAGATAAAATGTGATAGACTATAGATAGATAGATAGATAGATAGATAGATAGATAGATAGATAGATAGATAGATAGATAGATAGATAGATAGATAGATGTGATAGATATCAGATAGATACATATCTAGATAGTTCGATAGATGATAGATAGATAGATAGATGAAATAGATGATAGATAAATAGATAGATGATAGATAGATGATAATGTTTGGAATAACACTGTGCTTTTGCAATATCCTTTGCAGAGTTTTTGCACTTATGATGCTTCAGGTTTACCGTTATAATATATGTTACAGAAATAAATTCACCAAATTGGCAGACAACACATTATATAAAGAGCACCATCAAATTTTAATGGTAGTTTTTTTATTGCATATATGAGTGTGATCACTTTCTTTAGAACTTTTATATTTGACTAGAAAAATTCCATTGTATACAATAATTAAAACATTTGCTTCAAAGTATTAGAATATGTTGATACTATTCACTTAACAGCTGTACAACGTGTGATTTTTTTATTGACTGTATTATTTAAGAAACACATTTGGTGGTGTGAAATTCTATGAAAATCACTTGCTAGAACTGAAAATGTATGCTTCATAAAAATATATTATCTCACAGAAGAAATTGGAATATTTATTTCAAATTCAATAATGTAGCAGAATAAGGAGATAACTTGAATAACTAATTTTCTGTCATGTAGATTTGATTAAACTATAATGTCTTCTGTTGCTAGGGCATAACAACGAACTCTCCACATTTTATTTAATAAACTACATTTTTTTAAATATATTTTTTGCATTGCTTCTGGCTTGTAGCTGTAGCACTAGCTGTTACTTTAAAGGGACTGTAAAGTAAAAAATTAAACTTCATGATTCCAATTGAGTATGTAATGTTAAACAACTTTCCAATTTACATTTAATATCAAATTTGTTTGCTTGGTATCCTTTGTTGAACAGAAAACCTAGCTAGGTTGATAGGAGCTTAAGAGAGTGCACGTCTTAGAATTCTACGACAGTAGTGTTTGCAAACATGGATAACATTGATATAAACATAGTTGCAAACTCTGCTACCAAATGGCTAAATATGTACACACTCCTGAGCATGCATATGATTGTTTTTTAACAAAGTAAGAAAAACAAGCATTGATAATAGAAGTAAATTGGAAAGTTATTTAACATTTTGGACCAGATTATGAGTGGAGCAATATTTAAGACTCCCACTCGCATGCTAGAAATAAGCTTTTCATGTGCGTCGGGTAGTGATCGTATTACAAGTTGAAAGTAAAAAGTTTTTGCTTGTGCGCTAACCCAATGCGCATAAAAAGCTGAAGATAGAATATTGCTAAAACGTTAACATATTGCCCCATAGAAGTCAATTGAGAAAAACAAGTGGAACACACCCCCAACAACCTATTTTTCACGCGCAAATCCAATCGTATATTCTCAAGTGCTCTAACCCGTCATGAAAATATGTATATTTCACATTCCAATGTTCTTCAGATAGAAGAACATGTTCTATTTTTTTCCAAAATACATATTTCTACATATATCTGAGGGTATTTTGGTACAATATATATATGTATATATATATATATATATATATATATATATATATATATATATATATATATATATAGTCACACAATATAAGGAATGAGTGCGAATCAAATCGATAAACTAGCACCTTCTGTGCTTGTCCTGAATTCAGACACACCAATAAAACAGCCAAAAAGTGCACAAACCCCAAATAGATGTCCGTTACTCGCCGGTTAAGAAATCCAGTCTTTTTGTTAAACTGAAATAAGGCAATTTTAGCACTGAGTGCATGCTTTCTTACCCTTCACCTCTTGCTTCTGGCTTCCGAGAACAAGGGACCGCTTGTCTCACGGGCAAAACTGCTCCTCAGTACCCTCCGGCTCCCTCGGCGTCTCCAGCCGGAAGTACTCTGCAGGTGGCCCGGTGATTCCGGGTGACGTCAACAGGTTTTCCGGGTCTTGCGGATTGGCTTGTTGGCAGGACATGCAGTATACAGCGGTATTGGCAGTGGATATCAGGATAATAAGATAGATCATCGGAAGAAAGGATCATCCACGCCAAAAGTAAAAGTAAAACTTGACCTTTATTTTCTTAGGTTAAAAAGTTGCAAACAGTTGAAAACAAGGAGATCCTCACAGCTTAGCAAGTGAGCGCAGCACTGGGCTTATGCGTTTCGGCAGTTAAGCCGTAGTCATAGCCTCTAGTGCTGTGTTCACTCCTGCTATTTAAAAGCTACAAAATTTTCATTGGCTCAAAGTTGATTGCAAATTAAAAGCACACAATTGCGCTACTCTATGCTTGTGGTCAGCAAAGACATGCATAAGAAAACATATTTACAATTATACTCTATATTTCATTACGGACCCTGTATAACCATTGTTTGATGTATGGGTATCTAATCCACAACCAGTGAAATATCTCATTGCTCTGAAAAAGACATTTTTTATTTTTTATTTTATTATTTATCAATTAATAAATTTTAAACTATGTTGTGGGATGACCGGATTCATATAACATTTACTAGTCACAATATACAAGGGGTAATATAAATTAACATTTGATGGGAGGAACTGATAGTTGTTCTGATTTTTGTTTTATTTTATAATTTGTTAGTTGGATTGAATGTAGGTTTATGCTATCCCTGCATGTATGTTTACGTTAATGAAAGACTTGGGAATCGAAATAACTTGTATGTTGGAATGTGAACAGATTGCAGTGGAAACAAGGAGAACTGGAGGGGGGAGAGAAAATATACCCTCAATTTATATAAGATGTCAATCAAGTGTCTTGTGGTACATTGTGTAAAACCCTTTCTACGTTGTATAAACTCATGTTTCCTACTTAATTAAATATGATAGTATGGCATGCTATTCTATTTGTGTGAAAAGAAGCTCTTGGGGCCAAGATGGAAATGTGACTGACCCCTGGTTCTGAATATAATATATAGCTATGTTAAAGATATTATTCCCAATAGTTAATTAAGTCGAACCTGGAGTTAAGGCATTTTGGTACTCTGGTACTCAATTTAAAGATCCAAAAAATTTCTCGTTTGTCTAAAAGCTGTTCAAGATCCCCGCCATGTTTGGGTAACACTACTTTCTCTATGGCACACCACTTGAAAGTACCCAGAGAACTTTTGTGTTTCTCAGCAAAATGTTGCACCAATGGGGTAGTAGCCCTACCTTGGCTTATTGTAGAGAGATGCAGCCTAATTCTAGTATTTACATCCCTTGACGTGAGACCCACGTACTGCTTCTTGCATGCTGTACAAGTTATTAGATAGATTACATAAGTACTTCTGCAGTTGAGACATGAACGTATGTCATATATGGTGCCTGATGCTGCAGATTCAAAATCTTTAGTAACCTGTACAAACTCGCAAGGACGGCAGTGGTGACTTCCACATCTATACATATCCACATGTGTGAGCCATGAACTGTTCGCATTGGATAATTTCTTCAATTCAGTTGGTGCCAAAATGGCCCCTAGAGTTTTACTCTTTTTATAAGAACATCTGATTCCCGTCTTGACCACTTTTTGCAACTGGTCATCTGCCGCCAATAGTGAGAAATTATTCCTCACTATTTTACAGATTTCCTCATATTGAGAGCTGTATTCAGTTACAAAATTTATCTTACATTCGGTAGATTTCCTCTCTGTTCCTCTATTGTATTTGAGTAATTCAGGTCTGGGAATGGTCTCAACTATTGCTTCGGCTCTATCCAGATCTCTCTGTGGATATTCTCTTTTCCTCAAATTGTATTTTAGCTCCCTGGCCTTTTCTTTGAATTCAGAGGGATCCAAGCAATTACGCTTTAATCTTATTAGTTGGCCCTTCACTATAGCAAACCTTATTTGCTTCGGATGGCAACTCCTGCCATGGAGTATGGTATTTCCCGTTATGGGTTTACGGTATACGCAAGTGACAACTTTCTTACCAACAATGCCTTTAAGGGTTAAATCTAGGAAATGTATTTCCATAGGGTTGGTTTCATGTGTAAATCTTAGACCCATATCATTGCTGTTAAGGTACGACAAGAATATTTCAATGCCTTCCTTTGCTCCCTTCCAGACCAACAACAGGTCATCTATGTACCTGTAATACAATTTTATGTTGTCTTTGTGAGGGTTGCCATCTCCATAGATGCGGCACAGCTCCCACCAGCCAAGATATAAATTGGCGTAGGATGGTGTGAATTTCGCTCCCATAGCTGTGCCGCATCTCTGGAGATAGCAATCCCCCTCAAATTGAAAGAAATTGTGGGTTAAAAGAAATTTAACTACTCTCAAAATGAAAGTCTAGAAATCTGCATTGTAATTAGAATAATTGTGCAGAAAAACTGTATAGCCTCCAGTCCCTTGTTATGGGGAATGGAAGAATACAACGGGGCAACATCCACAGTAAGCCACATGTAGTCACTTTTCCACTCAAACTGTTCAACAATATTAATGACAATCCCATTTGAAGGATACCAAGCATGTCATTAATATTGTTGAATAGTTTGAGTGGCAAAGTGACCACATGTGGCTTACTGTGGATGTTGCCGCGTTGTATTCTTCCATATATGTATAGATGTGGAAGTCACCACTGTCGTCCTTGCGAGTTTGTACTGGTTACTAAAGATTTTGAATCTGCAGCATCAGGCACCATATATGACATACGTTCATGTCTCAACTGCAGAAGTACTTATGTAATCTATCTAATAACTTGTACAGCATGCAAGAAGCATTACATGGGTCTCACGTCAAGGGATGTAAATACTAGAATTAGGCTGCATCTCTCTACAATAAGCCAAGGCAGGGCTACTACCCCATTGGTGCAACATTTCGCTGAGAAACACAAAAGTTCTCTGGGTACTTTCAAGTGGTGTGCCATAGAGAAAGTAGTGTTACCCAAACATGGCGGGGATCTTGAACAGCTTTTAGCCAAACGAGAAATTTTTTGGATCTTTAAATTGAGTACCAGAGTACCAAAAGGCCTTAACTCCAGGTTCGACTTAATTAACTATTGGGAATAATATCTTTAACATAGCTATATATTATATTCAGAACCAGGGGTCAGTCACATTTCCATCTTGGCCCCAAGAGCTTCTTTTCACACAAATATAATAGTATGCCATACTATCATATTTAATTAAGTAGGAAACATGAATTTATGCAACGTAGAAAGGGTTTTACACAATGTACCACAAGACACTTGATTGACATCTTATATAAATTGAGGGTATATTTTCTCCCCCCCCCCTCCAGTTCTCCTTGTTTCCACTGCAATCTGTTCACATTCCAACATACAAGTAATTTTGATTCCCAAGTCTTTCATTAACTTAAACATACATGCAGGGATAGCATAAACCTACATTCAATCCAACTAACAAATTATAAAATAAAACAAAAATCAGAACAAATATCAACTCCTCCCATCAAATGTTAATTTATATTACCCCTTGTATATTGTGACTAGTAAATGTTATACGAATCCTGTCATCCCACAACATAGTTGAAAATTTATTAATTGATAAATAATAAAATAAAAAAATAAAAAATAAAAAAAAATTCTTTTTCAGAGCAATGAGATATTTTACTTTTATTGTAAATATGTGTTCTTATACATGTATTTGCTGACCACAAGCATAGAGTAGCACAATTGTGTGTTTTTAATTTGCAATCAACTTTGAGCCAATGAAAATTTTTGTATCTGCTTTTAAATAGCAGGAGTGAACACAGCACTATAGGCTATGCCTACTGCTTAACTGCCGAAACGCGTAAGCCCAGTGCTGAGCTCACTCTGCTAAGCTGTGAGGATCTCCTTGTTTGCAACTGTTTGCAACTTTTTAACCTAAGAAAATAAAGGTCAAGTTTTACTTTTGGCGTGGATGATCCTTTCTTCCGATGATCTATATATATTATATATATATATATATATATATATATATATAGTTATAGATGTATACATATATATCTATATCTATCTATCTATATATATATATATATATATATATATATATATATATATATATATATATATATATACTGTATGAATATATATTAATTAATATATTTATAAATATATATATATATATATATATATATATATATGTATATATGTATATATATGTTATGTGCAGAACATTGGAATGTGAAATATTTACAGTAAATACACAGTATAGCACTTTATTAACCCCTTAATGACCACAATGTACCCTGTATGTCACTGGTCGTTAAGGGTTTTTTCAGGACATAATAGCACAAGTCTAGCAAGAGCACACTATTAATGCCCTCCCTCCAGCAGGCTTTGAGGAATAGAGCAGTCTCAACGCTGGTGGCAAGACCACGCTATAAAACAATCAAGTCCCAAAAAAAGGTCAGCGACATACAGGGTACGTCGCTGGTCTTTAAGGGGTTAAATATGAATATTGCATACATATGTTTTTTCATGTTTTCATCTACTTGACTGCAAAGGGCTTCAATGCATATATATATATATATATATATATATATATATATATATATATATATATATATATATATATATAGTTAGTATTCTGGTGTGTGCACTCTCACCATCTATCTCCAACTGCCAGGGTGCTGTAGATGTACTAAGCAGTTTCGAAAAGGTTAAGCATTCACTGGACTTTAGCCCTCTTGTGATATAATAAACTCTTTATTAGTGACGTTTCGGGACACAAAAACAGTCCCTTCCTCTATTTTTATTTAAATATATAAATATATATATATATATATATATATATATATATATATATATATATATATATATATATATATATATATATATATATATATATATATAACCAATTGTAGTGTAGCTGCACTCTCAAAAAAATTTCATCAACTGCCAGGGTGCTCTCAAAATCGTCAGAACTCGAATAACCAATAAGCACTCATTGGTATTGGGTCGACTGTGCAAAACACTTTAATAATTTTGTAACGTTTCAGGATCAAAACATCCCTTCTTCAGACCTTATCTGAAGTAGAAATGTTTTGATCCTGAAACATTACTAGCTGTATTGGAACACATAATGCGTTCCATTACATTGCTGTGATGTCACTTCTGGTAAATTAAACAAATAGGATAAAATAGCAAAATCGTATATTTACAAAAATCTAATAGCACAAGACTACTATAGTGCATACAAATTTCTTACAGTGGTAATAGATAACGAAACAGTGACAAGTTAAATGCATTTGTGTGTCTTTACATCACAAGCTATGTGTTAGTAACTGTCATGTGTAACCATGGTTACCATCTGTCAAAATAATGTAACACTTCACTTCTTCTTAAAGGGACACTAAACCCAATTTTTTTATTTCATGATTCAGATAGAACATGCAATTTTAAACAACTTTCTAATTTACTTCTATTATCTAAGTGTATCTAAAGTATTTATAATGTACATATCCTAACTGTGCAATATTAAACCATATAACTCACGTATCCAAACAGTGAAAGAAAACTCTTTCTGCTATACCTGTAGCAATAATACATATTAGTGTAATAGTAACCAGGTATTGTTTACATTATGTATTCGATCTTCCAATGTAATTTAACTTACTTAAATAGACAGTAAACCTCAAAAATAATGTTATATAATTCTGCACATAGTGCAGAATTCTATAACATTATATTAGCGCAAACTTTATAAAACAAAATATTCCCTTTTAATTTTTTAAAACAACGGCTGTTTTACAGACCCGCTCTCTGTGCTCTTTTGAGCGGGTCTGTTTTTTTCACACAGTGCATCGGGCTAGCTGTATAGTCACAGTCCAGCCCGACCGCGCCATTACACTAAGTGCAGCTCGCTCCTGCTGTCAGACAGAGTTTTATGTTATATAAAGTTTGCGCTAATATAATGTTATTTAATTCTGCACTATGTGCAGAATTATATAACATTATTTTTGAGGTTTACTGACACTTTAAAATTTTTTTATCAAATACAAATGCACTGTTATCAAATACAAATGCACTGTTAACAATAACACTTCTCTGTCTTACTAGTCATGAATATATTGAAGGGCCATGCTTTATTTAGGAACAGATTGTAGTGAGAGGAACATGTAAAAAGAAAAAAAGATTGTAGTGAGAGGAGCATGTTAAAAGTAAAAAATGCAATTTGTGCAGACATAAGCGGCTATCAATGTCCATCGTTATAAACACTATTTGTGGCCAATTTGTGGCTTCCTGGACATAGCCTGATATAATACCACTTTGTCGTTCGTATCAGAGGCAAGTCTCCATGGGCAAGGTCCGTTGGAAATGTCCAGTCCTTCCAGCCTGGGCACTGAAATAGGGATCTGTCGCCTATGTTGTTACTTTGAGAACTCGCTTTATATGGCAAGTCCCACCGTGCTTCTCGGCATGGTTTCTTCTCAAGATACTCCATCAGTGCAACATATACTTCACAAAGGGTTATGTCAGGTTCTAATGCTTTGTTGGACACCTACTGTTGCCAGGCGTGTCAACGTGCATGAGTGACCTTCAACAGTGATGTGCTCCATTGTCAGCAATTGGGGCAATATCTGCTCCAAATACATGCCAACCCAAGGTATTTGGAGGGCCGAAATGGCATACAGTGTCGGCATACCACACCCCTTCCCATAGTGGACGTACAATCCTGTGAATTGCACCCCAGGTATGTATCACCCAACTGACTAAATCAGTAGTTTAAAATCTGGTGTAGCATTCAATCCCCCTGGATATACTGTATAGCGCCCAGTCTATAGATCCACTGAGCCTCGCAAATCAGCAAATCCTTATTCCTATCACCACCCCTGTCCAACTTGGGTATGTGATCTATAAGCATATATCTTATGGACAAAACAGGGTATGACATTTCAGCCCAATGTTTGGCAACTGGTTGCTCTGATTTGCCTTTTTCTAGAGCCTGTAGGATGGCCAGCCTATGATTTGCCATGCATTCTTGTAATGTCCCTTGGGTTTTGCCAATGTAAAAGCTGGAACACGGGCAAAATAGCAAGTAGACAATGTGCGAGGTGTTGCATGAGAGGGAGTGCCTTATCATGAATAATTTGTTGGTGTGATGAAAATGTGATGAAATGTCTAAGTTGCAGTACCACCATTACACATTGTACATCCTAGGCATTTGTAGGAGCCCTTGATATTCACCTTAGGTCTAGCTGTGTAGCTTTGTTTTGGATCAGTTTTGACCAATAGATCATGTAAGTTGACCCCTCTTTTTTACCCCACCATGGGTTTCAAGCTCTGTGCAAACTTCAGTTTAGGATCTGATGTTACTATAAGCCAGTGTGATTTTAGTATCTTACCTGCATTGGTGGTATTAGGTGAGAAGGTGGTCACAAGGATGAGCTTATCTTCATCTGTAGTATTTTCTATCTGTGTGATTAAATCCTCTTGGGTTAGTTCCTGCACCTCCCCCAGGGTGCTATTGACAAGCTGCATGTGATAGCCTCTCTGTAAGAATTTATATTTCACTGCTTCCAACTGAGATACCCCTAATGCATTGTCTGTGTTGATTCTGATAGTCCTATTCATTTGCGAGTTGACTATTACTCTGAGTAGAGCAGGAGGATGACAGCTATCTGTCCTCAAGATGGAGTTCCTATCTGTAGGCTTACTATACAAAGTTGTGTATATATACTTGGATTTTTATAGTATAGTATTAGTATAGTATTAATCACTATTCTGCCATAACCCCCATCACTATTAACCCCTAACCTTTTCAAACATGAATACACTACTGCAATAAGCCTTACACTACATAACCCCTAAACCACACATCCCCCACCAAAAACTAATCTTAACCTATTAAACCCCTAACCACCAATACACCTGCTGCAAACTACCCCTAACTTATTAACCCTACACTTTTATTGCAAAATACCCCTAACCTCCTAACAGCTAACTCTCCCAAACCCCTATCCTAAGTTACATAAAAAAAAACATTAGCATTACAGAAGAAAAAATATTACCAACTATAAAATACCTCAACCAGTAAGCCAATCATAAAACTAAAGTTCCCTTTTGAGAAAAGCCCAATACTACCCTAAAATTGCAATGAAAGGGGCATTTGTCGGGCAGTGCCATAGTTGAAGTTATTACCTCTTTTTTATTCTCTTAGTTTCCTTTGTTGAAAAGGATACCTAGGTAGGCTCAGGCGCTGCTAATTGGCGGATGCACTTATATACCTCATGTTTTTTTTCTCCTCCAGTGTGTTAACTAGCTCCTAGTAGTGCAATGCTGTTTCTTCAACAAATGATATCAATAAAATAAAGCAAATAAGATAATAAAAGTAAATTGGAAAGGTTTTTTTATTTGTTTGCTTTTTGGTAAATTGGGTTTTTTGGTTTGTTTGTTTTTTTAGCAAAAGAGCTTAATAACTGATGCCCTTTTTAGGGCATCTTTTTTAGGAGTGGGGGTTACTTTGGTTTTAGTATAGGGTATTTTGAATACAGAAGAAATAATCACTTCAACTAGGGCACTGCTCGACAAATGCCTTTTTCAGGGCAATTTTTAGAGCAGTTTTTAGTGTTTGTATAGGGTCTTTTTTAGGGTTGGCCTTTTTTTTTTTTAAAGGGAATTTAAGTATTAGGATAGGATTATTGGTTTTTTTTGTTTGTTTTTTGTTTCTTTTTTGGTAATATTTTTTTTATTATTTTCTAATGGTAGTGTTTTTTTATTTTGTAAAATTTAGAGGGTCTTAGGTTAGGGGTCTTGGGGGGATTAGCAGTTAGGGGTTTAAGTAGTGTAGTGATAGTTTGCAATGGGGGTATTGGAGGTTAGGGGTAGTTTGTGGTGGGGTGTTGGCAGCTTGAGGGCTAAGTAGTATAGGGATAGTTAAGGTTGGGGTAATGGTGGTTAGGGGGTTAAGTAATGTTGGTATAGTTTGCAATATGTTATTGATGGTTCTGGGGTGTAGTAGTGTATGGGTAGTTGCAGTGGGGTATTGGAGGCCAGGGGGTTAAGTAGTGTTGGGAATTTGTTGTGGTGGGGATTATGTTGGTTTAGTGGTTAATAGGTATATTTATGAGGTTTAGTGATATATTTAAAAGGGATACTTATTTTACTTTACATCATCAATGTATGTGGCGATGATGCTTGGACTATTTCACCAGCATTGCTACCCATTGCAATTTATAGTAAAATGCCTTTCAGCATTTTACCCATTTTAATGTATAGTAAAATACCTTTCTGCTACTTAAGCTGTTACACTTGGAGCACAATTTCATTTAAAGGGATATTGAAACCAATTTTTTTCTTTCATGATTCAGATAGAACATGCAATTTTAAGTAACTTTCTAATTTACTCCTATTATCAATTTTTCTTTGTTCTCTTGTTATCTTTATTTGAACAGAAGGAATTTAAGCTTAGGCTCCTGTCCATTTTTGTTAAGCACCTAGGTAGCGCTTGCTGATTGGTGGTTACATTTACAAAAATGGGCCGGCTCCTATGCTTACAATCTTGCTTTTTTAAAATAAAGATAGCAAGATAATGAGGAAAATTATAATATGAGTAAATTAGAAATTTGCTTAAAATTTGCATTTCTTTCATGTAATTGGCAAGAGTCCATGAGCTAGTGACGTATGGGATATACATTCCTACCAGGAGGGGCAAAGTTTCCCAAACCTCAAAATGCCTATAAATACACCCCCACCACACCCGCGATTCAGTTTTACAAACTTTGCCTCCTATGGAGGTGGTGGAGTAAGTTTGTGCTAGATTTCTACGTTGATATGCGCTTCTCAGCTTTTTTTGAAGCCTGGTTCCTCTCAGAGTGCAGTGAACGACAGAGGGATGTGAAGGGAGTATTATCTATTGAATACAATGGTCATCCTAACGGGGATCTATTTCATAGGTTATCTGTTATCGGTCGTAGAGATTCATCTCCTGCCTCCCTTTTCAGATCGACTATATACTCTTATATACCATTACCTTTGCTGATTCTCGTTTCAGTACTGGTTTGGCTATCTACTTTATGTAGATGAGTGTCTTTTCGTAAGTATCTTTTTTTTTTTAAGACACTCTCATCTATGGTTTGGAACTTTATATGTAAAGTTCTAAATATATGTTTGTACTTATATTTGCCATGATTCAGGTTTATCAGTATATTTTCTTTTTGCAGACTGTCAGTTTCATTTTTGGGAAATGCGTATATAAAAAAAAATAACAAAAATAAAAATTCTCTTACCTGAAATTTTCAAATTTACTCTCTTTTCTAAATTGCTTGCTGTTAGGCTCGCGGGAGCACACATTTGTAGATGTAATTACGTTTGTAGATGTAATTTCGACATTTCCGGCGTCTTAGTTGGTGGTGAGAGTTTTCGCATGGTTGCGTCATTTATGACGCTCGTGTTTGTTGCAGACGTTTTTGGCGCCAAAAAATATTTTGTCAGTTGTGGGCGTCATACTTGGCGCCAAACTTTTTACATTATTTAAGACTTTATTTCTTTTTGCTTCTTGTTTCCAGAGGCTTATTTTGTTTGCATTTCTTTCCCATTCCTGAAACTGTCATACAAGGAAATTGATAATTTTGCTTTATATATTATTTTTTTCTCTTACATATTGCAATATGTCTCAATCTGACCCTCTTTCAGAATCTACTACTGGAATCCTGCTGCCTGATGTCAGTTCTACCAAAGCTAAGTGCATTTGTTGTAAACTTGTGGTAACTGTTCCTCCAGCTGTAGTTTGTGATAGTTGTCATGACAAACTTTTACATGCAGACAATATTTCCATTAGTAGTAATCCATTACCTGTTGCTGTTCCTTCAACCTCTAATGCTCAGGATATTCCTGTTAATGTGAGAGAATTTGTTTCTAATTCCATTCAGAAGGCTTTGTCTGTCATACCTCCTTCTAATAAACGTAAAAGGTCTTTTAAAACTTCTCATAAGATTGATGAATTTTTAAATGACCGACAACATTCTGATTTATCTATCTCTGATGAGGATCTATCTGGTTCAGAAGATTCTGCCTCAGATATTGACACTGACAAATCTTCACACTTATTTAAAATGAAGTATATTAGTTCTTTATTAAAAGAGGTGTTAACTGCATTATATATGGAGGAGACTAGTCCTCTTGATATTAAAACTAGTAAACGTTTAAATTCGGTTTTTAAACCTCATGTAGTTATTCCTGAGGTTTTTCCAGTTCCTGATGCTATTTCAGATGTGATTTCTAGGTAATGGAATTGACTGGGTACTTCTTTTACTCCTTCTTCAAGGTTTAAGAAACTGTATCCTTTGCCGTCTGATAGATTGGAGTTTTGGGAAAAGATAACAACAAAAAAGTTTTGGCAGCTGCTCAAAAAGAGTGAATAAATGCAAGGGCTGGCAAAAAAGGTTAAAAACAAAAAACCTTTATTAGACCATGCATAACTTGTGGTTTTGTACAGGTGGGTGATGGTTTCAGGAGTAGCCAGACAGGAGAAAAGTTTAAACACAAATTCTACCCAACTGTAGAACAACTTTTGTGGTCTATCTCCTAGAATGTAAATATTGTAACCTTCAATACACAGGTCAAACAAGTAGGGAACTCAGGTCAAGAGTCAGAGAACATGTTAGGGACACCAGAAAATATGTTAAAGAATCAGCGATAGCTAGACATTTTAATCTGGTACATATGACTAACATTTTTGATATGAGGGTTCAGGTTATAGACCGTGTTATGTTTCCACCTAGGGGGGGGGTGATAGGGGTAGTTTGTTGCTGAAGCAAGAATTGTATTGGATATACAATTAAGAACTATAACCCCCCTGGGTTTAAACAGAGAATGGGATATGAGCTATTATGTTGAGAAATGAAATGTGAAAATGTGAATTTGTTTAGTTCAATTGATTTCTTTATTCCCATGTTATGATACTGAGTATATGATCTATCCCCTATATATAGGCTGTTTTAACTGTCTATCCCCTATATGGGCATTTATGTTTGTCTATCTGAAAAGTTATTCTATCTATCCCCTATATGGGTTTTTTTAGTATCTATCCCCTTTATGGGCATTTTTTAGTTTTAGTTTTGTTTTTGTTTGTGTTATATGGGTATCATTTATTGGATATTGTGTCCTTTATGTGATATTCATATATACACATCAACAGCATCTCTCATTGGGAGCCTGGTTCACACCTTTTTCATACACATTTTTTACATATCTTTTGCTATTTAGCTTTATGTCCTAATACAGGCATTACAAATAGTTTTAGCATAAGGTATATTTCTAAAACAGTTTAAAGTAATTTTGGATGATGCTTTGAATATATAAGAGATATGAGAATAATGTCTGTATTGTAAATATGATTAGGACTATGTGAATTAATTTGGTCCTTGTGTATTGTGGTTTGCTTAATTGTTAGTCTTTACTTTTTTCCATTTCGCCACACATAGGCCTAGATTTGGAGTTTGGCGTTAGCCGTGAAAACCAGCGTTAGAGGCTCCTAACGCTGGTTTTGGACGCCCGCTGGTATTTGGAGTCAGTGATTAAAGGGTCTAACGCTCACTTTTCAGCCGCGACTTTTCCATACCGCAGATCCCCTTACGTCAATTGCGTATCCTATCTTTTCAATGGGATCTTCCTAACGCCGGTATTTAGAGTCGTTTCTGAAGTGAGCGTTAGAGCTCTAACGACAAAACTCCAGCCGCAGGAAAATAGCAGTAGTTAAGAGCTTTCTGGGCTAAAGCCGGTTCATAAGGCTCTTAACTACTGTACCCTAAAGTACACTAACACCCATAAACTACCTATGTACCCCTAAACCGAGCTCCCCCCACATCGCCGCCACTCGATTAAAAATTTTTAACCCCAATCTGCCGACCGCCACCTACGTTATACTTATGTACCCCTAATCTGCTGCCCCTAACCCCGCCGACCCCTGTATTACATTTATTAACCCCTAACCTGCCCCCCACAACGTCGCCGCCAGCTACTTAAAATAATTAACCCCTAATCTTCCGACCGCAAAGCGCCGCCACCTACGTTATCCCTATGTACCCCTAATCTGCTGCCCCTAACACCGCCGACCCCTATATTATATTTATTAACCCCTAATCTGCCCCCCTCAACGTCGCCGACACCTGCCTACACTTATTAACCCCTAATCTGCCGAGCGGACCTGAGCGCTACTATAATAAATGTATTAACCCCTAATCCGCCTCACTAACCCTATAATAAATAGTATTAACCCCTAATCTGGCCTCCCTAACATCGTCGACACCTAACTTCAATTATTAACCCCTAATCTGACGACCGGAGCTCACCGCTACTATAATAAATGTATTAACCCCTAAAGCTAAGTCTAACCCTAACTCTAACACCCCCCTAAGTTAAATATAATTTAAATCTAACGAAATAAATTAACTCTTATTAAATAAATTATTCCTATTTAAAGCTAAATACTTACCTGTAAAATACATCCTAATATAGCTACAATATAAATTATAATTATATTATAGCTATTTTAGGATTTATATTTATTTTACAGGCAACTTGGTAATTATTTTAACCAGGTACAATAGCTATTTAATAGTTACCTAGTTAAAATAATAACAAATTTACCTGTAAAATAAATCCGAACCTAAGATATAATTAAACCTAACACTACCCTATCAATAAAATAATTAAATAAACTACCTACAATTACCTACAATTAACCTAACACTACACTATCAATAAATTAATTAAACACAATTCCTACAAATAAATACAATTAAATAAACTAGCTAAAGTACAAAAAATAAAAAAGAACTAAGTTACAAAAAATAAAAAAATATTTACAAACATAAGAAAAATATTACAACAATTTTAAACTAATTACACCTACTCTAAGCCCCCTAATAAAATAACAAAGCCCCCCAAAATAAAAAATTCCCTACCCTATTCTAAATTAAAAAAGGTAAAAGCTCTTTTACCTTACCAGCCCTGAACAGGGCCCTTTGCGGGGCATGCCCCAAGAATTTCAGCTCTTTTGCCTGTAAAAAAAAACATACAATACCCAAGCCCCCCAACATTACAACCCACCACCCACATACCCCTAATCTAACCCAAACCTCCCTTAAATAAACCTAACACTAAGCCCCTGAAGATCTTCCTACCTTGTCTTCACCATCCAGGTTCACCGATCCGTCCTGAAGAGCTCCTCCGATGTCCTGATCCAAGCCCAAGCGGGGGGCTGAAGAGGTCCATGATCCGGTCAAAGTCTTCATCCAAGCGGGGCAGAAGAGGATCTTCCATCCGATTGAAGTCTTCATCCAAGCAGCATCCATCCGGAGCGAAGCGGCAGGATCCTGAAGACCTCCAGCGCGGAACATCCATCCGGCCCGACGACTGAACGACGAATGACTGTTCCTTTAAGGGACGTCATCCAAGATGGCGTCCCTCGAATTCCGATTGGCTGATAGGATTCTATCAGCCAATCGGAATTAAGGTAGGAATTTTCTGATTGGCTGATGGAATCAGCCAATCAGAATCAAGTTCAATCCGATTGGCTGATCCAATCAGCCTATCAGATTGAGCTCGCATTCTATTGGCTGATCGGAACAGCCAATAGAATGCAAGCTCAATCTGATTGGCTGATTGGATCAGCCAATCAGATTGAACTTGATTCTGATTGGCTGATTCCATCAGCCAATCAGAAAATTCCTACCTTAATTCCGATTGGCTGATAGAATCCTATCAGCCAATCGGAATTCGAGGGACGCCATCTTGGATGACGTCCCTTAAAGGAACAGTCATTCGTCGTTCAGTCGTCGGGCCGGATGGATGTTCCGCGCTGGAGGTCTTCAGGATCCTGCCGCTTCGCTCCGGATGGATGCTGCTTGGATGAAGACTTCAATCGGATGGAAGATCCTCTTCTGCCCCGCTTGGATGAAGACTTTGACCGGATCATGGACCTCTTCAGCCCCCCGCTTGGGCTTGGATCAGGACATCGGAGGAGCTCTTCAGGACGGATCGGTGAACCTGGATGGTGAAGACAAGGTAGGAAGATCTTCAGGGGCTTAGTGTTAGGTTTATTTAAGGGGGGTTTGGGTTAGATTAGGGGTATGTGGGTGGTGGGTTGTAATGTTGGCGGGGGGGTATTGTATGTTTTTTTTTACAGGCAAAAGAGCTGAAATTCTTGGGGCATGCCCCGCAAAGGGCCCTGTTCAGGGCTGGTAAGGTAAAAGAGCTTTTACCTTTTTTAATTTAGAATAGGGTAGGGAATTTTTTATTTTGGGGGGCTTTGTTATTTTATTAGGGGGCTTAGAGTAGGTGTAATTAGTTTAAAATTGTTGTAATATTTTTCTTATGTTTGTAAATATTTTTTTATTTTTTGTAACTTAGTTCTTTTTTATTTTTTGTACTTTAGCTAGTTTATTTAATTGTATTTATTTGTAGGAATTGTGTTTAATTAATTTATTGATAGTGTAGTGTTAGGTTAATTGTAGGTAATTGTAGGTAGTTTATTTAATTAATTTATTGATAGGGTAGTGTTAGGTTTAATTGTAACTTAGGTTAGGATTTATTTTACAGGTAAATTTGCTATTATTTTAACTAGGTAACTATTAAATAGCTATTGTACCTGGTTAAAATAATTACCAAGTTGCCTGTAAAATAAATATAAATCCTAAAATAGCTATAATATAATTATAATTTATATTGTAGCTATATTAGGATGTATTTTACAGGTAAGTATTTAGCTTTAAATAGGAATAATTTATTTAATAAGAGTTAATTTATTTCTTAGATTTAAATTATATTTAACTTAGGGGGGTGTTAGTGTTAGGGTTAGACTTAGCTTTAGGGGTTAATACATTTATTAGAATAGCGGTGAGCTCCGGTCGGCAGATTAGGGGTTAATAATTGAAGTTAGGTGTCGGCGATGTTAGGGAGGCCAGATTAGGGGTTAATACTATTTATTATAGGGTTAGTGAGGCGGATTAGGGGTTAATAACTTTATTATAGTAGCGCTCAGGTCCGCTCGGCAGATTAGGGGTTAATAAGTGTAGGCAGGTGTCGGCGACGTTGTGGGGGGCAGATTAGGGGTTAATAAATATAATATAGGGGTCGGCGGTGTTAGGGGCAGCAGATTAGGGGTACATAGGGATAACGTAGGTTGCGGCGGTTTACGGAGCGGCAGATTAGGGGTTAAAAAAAATATGCAGGGGTCAGCGATAGCGGGAGCGGCAGATTAGGGGTTAATAAGTGTAAGGTTAGGGGTGTTTAGACTCGGGGTACATGTTAGAGTGCTAGGTGCAGACGTAGGAAGTGTTTCCCCATAGGAAACAATGGGGCTGCGTTAGGAGCTGAATGCTGCTTTTTTGCAGGTGTTAGGTTTTTTTTCAGCTCAAACAGCCCCATTGTTTCCTATGGGGGAATCGTGCACAAGCACGTTTTTGAGGCTGGCCGCGTCCGTAAGCAACTCTGGTATCGAGAGTTGCATTTGCGGTAAAAATGCTCTACGCTCCTTTTTTGGAGCCTAACGCAGCATTTGTTTGAACTCTCGATACCAGAGTTAAATTTATGGTGCGGCCAGAAAAAAGCCAGCGGAGCGTTAACAGCCCTTCTACCACAAAACTCCAAATCTAGGCCATAGTGTTTGTAATTAGGTATATTCTGCCATTGTTTTATCACTGTTGTAGTTTTTAATGTATAATTTCTTTCAGGTGTTCTGTGTCTTTTAATAGGCCATGAACACTAAGCAAACTCACCCTATGATTAAGTGCTCAACAGAGCACGAAACTAGTCAGGGAGTTTGTGTGCCCTGTACTGCCTATGTATTTTTAATGGTCTAATAAAGGTTTTTTGTTTTTAACCTTTTTTTGCCAGCCCTTGCATTTATTCACTCTTTTTGAGCAGCTGCCAAAACTTTTTTGTTGTTCTCACTTGCGGCTACACCGGCCGCTTATCCGGCAGCTTGCACCCCTGCAGCCTGTTCACTTGGTATGCTCTATTCTCCCCCGGACTTGGCAGTCACTTCCGCGTCTGCAGCGGCTTGAATCTTGGGAAGTCTGTGTTTGTGGTGCTACTAGCCTGCTCGAGGTGGACGTAGGAGGCCTCTGGAAGGGTGAGACTTTAAACATTTGGATTTTTTAAGCTATTGTATTATTGTATGCCATTGCGGTAACACCGGCAGCAAAGGAATGGAAATGGACTAATTTGAGCAGTCGGCTGAGTCCGTTTAACACGCCAGTGCTTTGCTATTGTGGTATGGGGGCTTGATATATTCCTGTTATGCTGTTGTTGTATGGGGGTTATTGAGTATTCCTGTCACCTAAAAGCAAGCATGTGATTCAAACAATGTCCTTACTGCTATCGTGAGTTGAGCAAAATATACTTACATTTGACAAAACATCACTGTGGTTTGAGCCAAGTTTATTTAAATCCAACCATTCACACAGAGCTACAACTATTTTTTGTAAAGGCTTTACAGGGTTAAAGAGTAATAAATAAATAATTGTTTGCATGATCAGCAATTGCATACTATACCATTATAAAGTGAGGTTATAGTTCTTAAAAGGGCTGAGAGAGTATCTTTCTTTTTGGCAGTACATTTTGGGCTAAGTTATACTTTTTTTACAAACACTATGGAGGAGGAAGGAACACTTTTTAATAAATCCATTTTCAACATGGAACATAGAAGAAGCTTCTTTAAAAGAATATTTATGAAAAATGAAGCCACAGGAGGGACTGTCAGCTCTCTCAAGGGCCTATTTTTCAAACTGGAAAAGTTGCTATTAAATGACAAGGCTTATGTGGGATGTGGTATCTTTTGAGCATTATATAGAGGCCAAGAGAATCCCTCATGGATTACGTATCAAGAAATATCCCTCATTTGATTTGGAGGTCCCAGAACTGTTAGAGGAATGGAATGAAGCTCTCACTACATGTTCCCTAAAATTAATGGACATTGCTAACAGGAGCAAGAATCATAAAAGGAGTAAGCTCAATGAGCAGATCACGACAGTCAAAAAAGATCTAAAGGCTCTGAGGTCTGATGAGAAGTATAAAGAATTTAAATCAGTGTTGAAATCTAAAATAAAAAAATCAGACGAGGAGCTAGCTGAGAGGAAAGGCACCAAGTTCAGTCGGGACTTGGAAGATTATACCAATAATAGGGTATATAACTGGTCCCAGGTCCAGCGAAGATCTAAAGGCAAACATTCCAAGAGGGGCTTTGGTAAAGGCCCGAAAAATCAAGCTGGCAATAACCAAAGTAAGGCCAAGCAAGATACTGAAACAGATGAGAAGACCAATTGGGTGCCTAAGTCCATATTGAAAAAGAAAAAAGAGAACAAGCGTCGTGTGGTGTTTTCTTCTACAGAAAACTCAGAAATGGAGTCCAACATGTCTGATGACAGTGGAGCATCAGCACCTATTTCTGTTTCTCTTTCTTCTTCCTCTTCTTCCTCTTCTTTGCTCTCTTCCTCCTCTGTCTCTTCTGGTTCATCTTTGTCATTGCAGGTACCGGGTAGTGGTGCTGTTGGGAGTTCTGAAGATGAAGAAATGGAGATACATCCAAAAGGAAGTGACAGCATGGATATCCCTTTAGGTGGAAAAAACCAAGGAGAGCAGGGAAGAGAGAAAAGAACATCAGGAAGAAAACCCAAACAGAACAAGAAGGACTAACTGTTCTTAATCTTTCGGACATTGAATTAACAACTGAACAAATTTCTGTGTTGTCTAGGGGATTGGGTTTCGCACCGACTAACACCTTCTCAGCATTTAAAACATTGTTGGATGTCAACAAATTTATAAGGAAGTTGACCCTGAAAAGGTTTTTTTCGGTTAGAGATACCAATACTCAATCTGTGGTTGTTCAAGGCTCTAGTTTAGAGTCTAGTGAGGTTACCTCACCTGTTGATTTGAATGACAATGCACACGGTCTTTACACAGAGGCTAATCAGGCATTGAATTTTGTAGATAACATCATGTTAGAGGGACTTAGGGACATGGAAGGTGAATATGGCCCTGAAAATTGTGATATTCCTACCCCTGTAAGACAATCCTCAAGTTTTTATCCAGTCCAGTTTAGGGGTCCAGCTTTGAATCTTTATCAGAAGAGGGTAGAGAGGGAAATTTTGGCATTAGAGGACACTGTGAAACAACAAAAAAAGATGGTAAGAACTAATTTAACTAGGAAAGAAAAAGCTGCCCTGGCCTTACTTGAAAATAATACAAATTTGGTTATCCGGAATTCGGATAAAGGTGGCAATGTAGTCATTCTTAATAAGAATGACTATTTGCAAGAAAGTAGTAGGCAATGGAATGACCCCTCCACTTACAGAAAGTTGGATTCCAATCCCACATTTGTATTTAAGGCCAAGTTGGTTAGATTGTTGGAACAGATTGTTTCTGTTGGACTCCTCACCAGGGAACAGCTGGAATTTCTGATTCCTGAGAATCCACGTATTCCGATTTTCCATTATTTACCCAAAACGCACAAAAGTCTGACCCAACCCCCGGGGCGACCTATTGTCTCGGGGATTGGATCATTGCTTGAACCCACTTCAGAGTGGATTGATTCTATTTTGCAGCCCCTGGTGAGGGGTCTCAAGAGTTACTTGAGAGATTCAACACATCTCCTACAGATGCTTAAGAATCTTAAGTGGGAAAAGGAGTATAAGTGGGTAGTGGTGGACGCCACTGCACTTTACTCAAGTATACCCCACCATATGGGGATACGAGCAATTAGGTACTTTTTTGACAAGCACACCAGATTTACTGAGTATGTAAGACTTGTACTATGTGAAGTAATTGAGTTTCTATTGAAACATAATTTTTTTATGTTCAATGGAGAATTCCACATACAGGTTTGCGGAACTGCTATGGGGGCTAAATTTGCCCCCTCATTCGCGAACCTGTACGTGGGATTATGGGAGGATCTTTATTTATACACTGAAAGTAATCCATTTAAAGAAAACATAGTTTTCTACATGCGTTTCATTGACAATTTAATTTTTATAGTCAAGGAACCTTTTGTGTATGAGGATTTCCTAGGTTACTAGTGTCAAAATGAGTTTAATCTAAAATTTGTGGGAGATTTGTACTAAAATGTGGTTAATTTCTTGGATCTCACTCTAAATGGTGACTTTGAAACAGGTACAGTGATTAGTGACACTTATCGTAAGTTGACAGCTGGGAACACTATTCTACATGCTGAATCATGTCATCCACCACATTTGGTACGGTCAATTCCCAGGGGTCAACTTATGAGACTTCAAAGAAACACAAACTCAGATAGTCTTTTTGATGCACAAGCCAAGACCCTCATTGAGCGCCTCAAAGCAAGGGGTTATGCTGAAAACCTCTTGAATGGGGTTCTCAATGAGGTGAGACTAAAATCACAGCAAGAACTAATGAGAGGGACTAGGAAACAAAACATCATTAAACATGATACTGTAGTATTCTCAACTGAATACTCTAAAGAATACTATCAGGTGTGTTCCATACTAAAGAAGAATCTTCATTTGTTAGAGAATGATGATGTTCTAAGACCTATAATTGGTTCATGTAAATTTGTACCGAGAAGGGCACCTACATTGGCATCTAAGCTGTCCCCAAGTTTAATCCGTTCCAATAAGGAGGAGGAGGAGAGGAACTTATAAATGTGGTCATGGTTCATGCATAACTTGTGGTTTTGTAAAGGTGGGTGGTGGTTTCAGGAGTAGCCAGACAGGAGAAGAGTTTAAACACAAATTCTACGCTAACTGTAGAACAACTTTTGTGGTCTATCTCCTAGAATGTAAATATTGTAACCTTCAATACACAGGTCAAACAAGTAGGGAACTCAGGCAAGAGTCAGAGAACATGTTAGGGACACCAGAGAATATGTTAAAGAATCAGCGATAGCTAGACATTTTAATCTGGTACATATGACTAACATTTTTGATATGAGGGTTCAGGTTATAGACCGTGTTATGTTTCCACCTAGGGGGGGTCATAGGGGTAGTTTGTTGCTGAAGCAAGAATTGTATTGGATATACAATTAAGAACTATAACCCCCCTGGGTTTAAACAGAGAATAGGATATGAGCTATTATGTTGAGAAATGAAATGTGAAAATGTGAATTTGTTTAGTTCAATTGATTTCTTTATTCCCATGTTATGATACTGAGTATATGATCTATCCCCTATATATGGGCTGTTTTAACTGTCTATCCCCTATATGGGCATTTATGTTTGTCTATCTGAAAAGTTATTCTATCTATCCCCTATATGGGTTTTTTTTAGTATCTATCCCCTTTATGGGCATTTTTTAGTTTTAGTTTTGTTTTTGTTTGTGTTGTATGGGTATCATTTATTGGATTTTGTGTCCTTTATGTGATATTCATATATACACATCAACAGCATCTCTCATTGGGAGCCTGGTTCACACCTTTTTCATACACATTTTTTACATATCTTTTGCTATTTAGCTTTATGTCCTAATACAGGCATTACAAATAGTTTTAGCATAAGGTATATTTCTAATACAGTTTAAAGTAATTTTGGATGATGCTTTGCATATATAAGAGATATGAGAATTATGTCTGTATTGTAAATATGATTAGGACTATGTGAATTAATTTGGTCCTTGTGTATTGTGGTTTGCTTACCTCTACTATAATAAAGTTATTAACCCCTAATCCGCCTCACTAACCCTATAATAAATAGTATTAACCCCTAATCTGCCCTCCCTAACATCGCCAACACCTAACTTCAATTATTAACCCCTAATCTGCCGACCGGAGCTCACCGCTATTCTAATAAATGTATTAACCCCTAAAGCTAAGTCTAACCCTAACACTAACACCCCCCTAAGTTAAATATAATTTACATCTAACTAAATTAATTAACTCTTATTAAATAAATTATTCCTATTTAAAGCTAAATACCTGTAAAATAAACCCTAATATAGCTACAATATAAATTATAATTACATTGTAGCTATTTTAGGATTAATATTTATTTTACAGGCAACTTTGTAATTATTTTAACCAGGTACAATAGCTATTAAATAGTTAAGAACTATTTAATAGTTACCTAGTTAAAATAATAACAAAATTACCTGTAAAATAAATCCTAACCTAAGTTACAATTAAACCTAACACTACACTATCAATAAATTAATTAAATAAAATACCTATAATTATCTACAATTAAACCTACCACTACACTATCAATAAATAAATTAAATACAATACCTACAAATAACTACAATGAAATAAACTATCTAAAGTACAAAAAATAAAAAAGAACTAAGTTACAAAAAATAAAAAAATATTTACAAACATAAGAAAAATATTACAACAATTTTAAACTAATTACACCTACTCTAAGCCCCCTAATAAAATAACAAAGACCCCCAAAATAACAAAATGCCCTACCCTATTCTAAATGACTACATTTCAAAGCTCTTTTACCTTACCAGCCCTGAACAGGGCCCTTTGCGGGGCATGCCCCAAGAAATTCAGCTCTTTTGCCTGTAAAAAAAAAACATACAATACCCCCCCCAGCATTACAACCCACCACCCACATACCCCTAATCTAACCCAAACCCCCCTTAAATAAACCTAACACTAAGCCCCTGAAGATCTTCCTACCTTGTCTTCACCCTACCAGGTTCACCGATCCGTCCTGAAGAGCTCCTCCAATGTCCTGATCCAAGCCCAAGCGGGGGGCTGAAGAGGTCCATGATCCAGCTGAAGTCTTCATCCAAGCGGGAGCTGAAGAGGTCCATGATCCGGATGAAGTCTTCTATCAACGGCATCTTCAATCTTCTTTCTTCCGGATCCATCTTGCAGACCTCCGACGCGGAACATCCTCTTCTCCCGACGCCTACTAGCCGAATGACGGTTCCTTTAAGGGACGTCATCCAAGATGGCATCCCTCGAATTCCAATTGGCTGATAGGATTCTATCAGCCAATCGGATTGAACTTGATTCTGATTGGCTGATTCCATCAGCCAATCAGAATATTCCTACCTTAATTCCGATTGGCTGATCGAATCCTATCAGCCAATCGGAATTCGAGGGACGCCATTAATACATTTATTATAGTAGCGGTGAGCTCCGGTCGGCAGATTAGGGGTTAATATTTGAAGTTAGGTGTCGGCGATGTTAGGGAGGGCAGATTAGGGGTTAATACTATTTATTATAGGGTTAGTGATGCGGATTAGGGGTTAATAACTTTATTATAGTAGCGCTCAGGTCCGCTCGGCAGATTAGAGGTTAATAAGTGTAGGCAGGTGGAGGCGACGTTGAGGGGGGCAGATTAGGGGTTAATAAATATAATATAGGGGTCGGCGGTGTTAGGGGCAGCAGATTAGGGGTACATAAGGATAATGTAAGTAGCGGCGGTTTACGGAGCGGCAGATTAGGGGTTAAAAATAATATGCATAGCGGGGGCGGCAGATTAGGGGTTAATAAGTGTAAGGCTAGGGGTGTTTAGGCTCGGGGTACATGTTAGGGTGTTAGGTGCAGACGTAGGAAGTGTTTCCCCATAGCAAATAATGGGGCTGCGTTAGGAGCTGAACACGGCTATTTTGCAGGTGTTTTTTTTTTCAGCTCAAACAGCCCCATTGTTTCCTATGGGGGAATCGTGCACGAGCACGTTTTTGAGGCTGGCCGCTTGCGTAAGCAACTCTGGTATCGAGAGTTGAAGTTGTGTTAAAAATGCTCTACACTCCTTTTTTGGAGCCTAACGCAGCCTTTTTGTGGACTCTCATTACCAGAGTTATTTTTATGGTGCGGCCAGAAAAAAGCCGGCATTAGCTACGCGGGTCGTTACCAACAAAACTCTAAATCTAGGCCATAGTGTTTGTAATTAGGTATATTATGCCATTGTTTTATCACTGTTGTAGTTTTTAATGTATAATTTCTTTAAGGTGTTCTGTGTCTTTAAATAGGCCATGAACACTAAGCAAACTCACCCTATGATTAAGTGCTCAACAGAGCACGAAACTAGTCAGGGAGTTTGTGTGCCCTGTACTGCCTATGTATTTTTAATGGTCTAATAAAGGTTTTTTGTTTTTAACCTTTTTTGCCAGCCCTTGCATTTATTCACTCTTTTTGAGCAGCTGCCAAAACTTTTTTGTTGTTCTCACTTGCGGTACACCGGCTGCTTGCACCCCTGCAGCCTGTTCACTTGGTATGCTCTATTCTCCCCCGGACTTGGCAGTCACTTCCGCGTCTGCAGCGGCTTTAATCTTGGGAAGTCTGTGTTTTGGGAAAGATCCCTAAAGTCGATGGGGCCATCTCTACTCTTGCTAAATGTACTACTATTCCTATGGCAGATAGTATTTCTTTTAAAGATCCTTTAGATAGGAAACTTGAATCTTATCTAAGGAAGGCTTATTTATGTTCAGAAGAAGTAGTTTTCCAGCCTCCAGTTAAATTTAAAAGACCTTTATTAATTTCTTACAGTTGGTTGATATGATGGACCCTGTAAGAAATTAATAAAGGTCTTTTAAATTTAACTGGAGGCTGGAAAACTACTTCTTTTGAATACATATTGGGGTTTGGCTAACCCTTTCCTGTGCCCCAGAAAGGAAAAGAGAGGTGCTGTCTTTCACTATTTGCTTATTTATGTTCAGGTCATCTTCTTAGGCCTGCTATTTCTTTGGCTGATGTTGCAGCTGCTTCAACTTTTTGGTTGGAAACCCTAGAGCAACAAGTACCAGATCATAATGTGTATAGCATTGTTAAGTTAATTCAACATGCTAATAATTTCATTTGTAATGCCATTTTTGATATCATTAGAATTGATGTCAGATATATATCTTTAGCTATATTAGCTAGAAGAGCTTTATGGCTTAAATCTTGGAATGCTGATATGACTTCTAAATCAATGTTGCTATCTCTCTCTTTCCAAGGTAATAAATTATTTGGTTCTCAGTTGGATTCAATTATTTCAACTGTCACTGGGGGGAAGGGAGCTTTTTTGCCTCAGGATAATAAAATCTAAGGGTGAATTTAAGGCTGCTAACCGTTTTCATTCCTTTTGACAAAATAAGGAACAGAAACCTTATCCTTCCCCTAAGGGAACGGTTTCCAATTGGAAGCCTTCTTCAGTCTGAAATAAATCCAAGCCATTTAAAAGATCTAAATCAGCCCCCAAGTCCGCATGAAGGTGCGGCCCTCATTCCAGCTCAGCTGGTAGGGGGCAGACTAAGATTTTTCAAGGATGTTTGGATCAATTCAATCCAAAATCATTGGATTCAGAACATTGTTTCTCAGGAGTACAGAATAGGTTTCAAAGTAAGACCGCCTTTGAGAAGCTTCTTTCTCTCACGCATTCCAGTGAACCCAGAAAAGGCTCATGCTTTCCTGAAGTGTGTTTCAGACCTGGAGGTATCTGGGGTAATTGTGCCAGTTTATTTTCAGGAACAGGGTCTGGGGTTTTATTCAAATCTGTTCATTGTCCCAAAGAAGGAGAATTCTTTCAGACCAGTTCTGGATCTAAAAATTTTGAATCGTTATGTAAGAATACCAACATTCAAAATGGTGACTATAAGGACTATTCTGCCTTTTGTTCAGCAAGGGCATTATATGTCCACGATAGACTTACAGGATGCATATCTTCATATTCCGATTCATCCAGATCACTATCAGTTACTGAGATTTTTTTTTCTAGACAAGCATTAACAATTTGTTGCTCTTCCTTTTGGCCTAGGGACAGCTCTAAGGATCTTTTCAAAGGTTCTCGGTGCCCTACTCTCTGTAATCAGAGAGTGGGGTATTGCGGCGTTTCCTTATTTGGACAATATCTTGGTACTTGCTCAGTCTTTACGTTCTGTAGAATCTCACACGAATCAACTAGTGTTGTTTCTTCAAAAACATGGTTGGAAGATCAATTTACCAAAAAGTTATTTGATTCATCAGACAAGGGTAACCTTTTTAGATTTCCAAATAGATTCAGTATCCATGACTTTGTCCCTAACAAACAAGAGATGTCTGAAATAGGTTGCAGCTTGTCGGAACCTTCAATTTCAATTATTCCCTTCAGTAGCTATGTGCATGGAGGTTTTAGGTCTCATGACTGCAGCATCGGACGCGATCCCCTTTGCTCGTTTTCACATGAGACCTCTTCAGCGTTGTATGCTGAATCAATGGTGCAGGGATTATACAAAGTTATCACAATTAATATCCTTAAATCCCAATGTTCGACTATCTCTGACTTGGTGGTTAGATCACCATTGTTTAAGATGCGAGTCTTTCAGGTTGGGGAGCTGTCTGGGGATCTCTGACAGTGCAGGGGGTTTGGAAATCTCAAGAGGTGAGATTACCAATCAATATTTTGGAACTCTGTGCGATTCTCAGAGCTCTTCAGTTTTGGCCTCTTCTGAAGAGAGAACCGTTTATTTGCTTTCAGACAGACACTGTCACAACTGTGGCATATGTCAATCATCAAGGTGGGACTCACAGTCCTCAAGCTATGAAAGAAGTATCTCAGATACTTGCTTGGGCGGAATCCAGATCCTGTCTAATTTCTGCGGTCCATATCCCAGGTATAGACAATTGGGAAGTGGATTATCTCAGTCGCCAGACTTTACATCCAGGAGAGTGGTCTCTTCACCCAGATGAGTTTTTTCAGATTGTCCAGATGTGGAGGCTTAGAGAAATAGATCTGATGGCTTCTCATCTAAACAGGAAACTTCCCAGGTATCTGTCCAGGTCCAGGGATCCTCAGGCGGAAGCAGTGGATGCATTGACACTTCCTTGGAGTTATCAACCTGCTTATATCTTTCCGCCTCTAGTTCTTCTTCCAAGAGTGATTTCCAAAATCATAATGGAGCGTTCGTTTGTACTGCTGGTGGCTCCAGCATGGCCACACAGGTTTTGGAATGCAGATCTTGTTCGGATGTCCAGTTGCCAACCTTGGCCACTTCCGTTAAGGCCAGACCTTCTATCTCAAGGCCCGTTTTTCCATCAGGATCTCAAATCATTAAATTTGAAGGTATGGAGATTGAACGCTTAGTGCTAGTCATAGAGGTTTTTCTGACTCAGTGATTAATACTATGTTGCAGGCTCGTAAATCTGTGTCTAGAAAGATTTATTATCGAGTTTGGAAGACTTACATTTCATGGTGTTCTTCTGAGTCATAAATTCTCTTGGCATTCTTTTAGAATTCCTAGAATTTTACAGTTTCTTCAGGATGGTTTAGATAAGGGTTTGTCTGCAAATTATTTGAAAGGAAAAATCTCTGCTCTTTCTGTTCTGTTTCACAGAAAAATTGCTAATATTCCTGATATTCATTGTTTTGTTCAGGCTTTGGTTCGTATCAAACCTGTTATTAAATCAATCTCTCCTCCTTGGAGTCTTAATTTGGTTTTGAAGGCTTTACAGGCTCCTCCGTTTGAGCCTATGCATTCTCTGTACATTAAATTACTTTCTTGGAAATTATTGTTCCTTTTGGCCATCTCTTCTGCTAGAAGAGTTTCTGAATTATCTGCTCTTTCTCGTGAGTCTCCTTTTCTGATTTTTCATCAAGATCTTTACATTCTTTGGATGTGGTAAGAGCTTTGAAATATTATGTTGAAGCTATTAAAGATTTCAGAAAGACTTCTATTTATTATCTTTTCTGGTTCTAGAAAAGGTCAGTAGGCTTCTGCCATTTCTTTGGCATCTTGGTTAAAGCTTTTGATTCATCATGCCTATTTGGAGTCGGGTATTTCCCCGCCTCAGAGCATTACGGTTAATTCTACTAGGTCAGTTTCCACTTCCTGGGCTTTTAAGAATGAAGCTTCTGTTGATCAGATTTGCAAAGCAGCAACTTGGTCTTCTTTGCATACTTTTACTAAATTCTACCATTTTTATGTTTTCTCTTCTTCAGAAGCAGTTTTTGGTAGAAAAGTACTTCAGGCAGCTGTTTCAGTTTGATTCTTCTGCTTATAATTTCAGTTTTTTTCATTATAAAGATTAAAAGTTTTGATTTGGGTTATGGATTAATTTTACAGTGGAATTGGCTGTCTTTATTTTTATCCCTCCCTCTCTAGTAACTCTTGCGTGGAGTTCCACATCTTTGGTATTTGCTATCCCATACGTCACTAGCTCATGGACTCTTGCCAATTACATGAAAGAAAACATAATTTATGTAAGAATTTACCAGATAAATTCATTTATTTCATATTGGCAAGAGTCCATGAGACCCACCCTTTTTATGGTGGTTATGATTTTTTTGTATAAAGCACAATTATTCCAATTCTTTGTTGATGCTTTCGCTCCTTTCTTATCACCCCACTTCTTGGCTATTCGTTAAACTGAATTGTGGGTATGGTGGGGGTGTATTGATAGGCATTTTGAGGTTTGGGAAACTTTGCCCCTCCTGGTAGGAATGTATATCCCATACGTCACTAGCTCATGGACTCTTGCTAATATGAAAGAAATGAATTTATCAGGTAAATTCTTACATAAATTATGTTTTTTATCTGAATCATGAAAGAAAACATTTGGATTTTGTGTCCCTTTAAACTCACATATTAGGTAGAACATCTTTAAAGTGACAAGGTTATATTTAATATACTTTTTACCTCTGTGATTACCTTGTTTCTAAGCCTCTGCAGACTTCTGCCTTATTTCAATTCTTTTGACAGACTTGCATTTTAGCCAATCAGTGCCCTCTCATAAGTAACTCCACAGGCGTGAGCACAATGTTATCTATATGGCATACATGAACTAATGCCCTCTAGCTGTGAAAAACTGTCAAATGCTTTGGGGTAAGGGGCGGCCTTCAAGGGCTTAGAAATTGGCATATGAGCTTACCTAGGTTTAGCTTTCAACTAAGCATGCCAAGAGAACAAAGCAAATTTGATGATAAAAGTGAATTGGAAAGTTGTTTTTAAATTGCTAGACCTATCTGAATCATGAAAGTTTAATTTTGACTAGACTGTCTCTTTAAATAAGAAAAAATGAAAGAATCCATCCTGCCATTTTCATAATCCACCTGGATGCAGCGTAGGCAAACAAAGCAAAAAAAAAAAAAGCAACTGCCTGCACGAAATAATGAAAAAAACACGTAACCGCCCGCAAGAAATAAAAAATAAATAAAAACGAACCGCCTGCACGAAGTATTAAGAAAAAAAAAATCTTACCCGCCCGCACAAAGTATTAAGAAAAAATAAACCTAACCGCCCGCACAAAGTATTAAGAAAACATTTTTTTAAACGCCTGTACAAATTATTAAGAAAAATAAATCTAACCTCCCGCAGGAAGTATTAACAAAAAAAACCTAACCCTTAAACCGCCAAACCCCCACAATGCAAAATAAAAAAATTACAATATTAACCCTTAAACAACCAAACCCTACAATGCCAACTGACTAATTATACTAGTAACCCCTAAACCAACAACCCCCACATCGCAATAAACCTAATTAACATATTAACCCCTAAACCGCCAATCCCCCCACATAACAATAAACCTAATTAACCTATTAACTCCTAAACTGCCAACCCTTTACAATGCAAATAATTAATTTAATTACTAAGCCCCCTTACCTAACACCCACTAAATTAACCCCAATTACTACTAAATTACAATTAAAATAAAAAATCCTAACATTAAATTACAAAAAATTAATCTAACTTTAAAAAAAATAAAAAAATCTAACATTAAAGAAAAAAATAAACAAAATTATCAAATCTAAAAAATTAAACTTTATCCCTATGAAAATAAAATAGCCCCCCAAAATAAAACTAAACTAAACTACCAATAGCCCTTAAAAGAGCCTTTTGTAGGGCTTTTCCCTAAGTTAAACAGTTTTTATTACATTTAAAAAATACTAAGTCCCCCTAAAAGTAAAAACCCCCCACCCACCAAATTCCCCAAAATAAAAAAACTACACTAAAAAACCTAAAGTACCCATTGCCCCTAAAGGGGCATTTCTATGGGCATTTAGCTCTTTTACAGCCCTAAAATTGGCTGTTCCGATCAGCCAATAGAATGCGAGCTCAATCTGATAGGCTGATTGGATCAGCCAATCGGATTGAACTTGATTCTGATTGGCTGATTCCATCAGCCAATCAGAAAATTCCTACCTTAATTCCGATTGGCTGATAGAATCCTATCAGCCAATCGGAATTCGAGGGACGCCATCTTGGATGACGTCCCTTAAAGGAACAGTCATTCGTCGTTCAGTCGTCGGGCCGGATGGATGTTCCGCGCTGGAGGTCTTCAGGATCCTGCCGCTTCGCTCCGGATAGAAGACCATAGAAGATGCCGCCTGGATGAAGACTTCAATCGGATGGAAGATCCTCTTCTGCCCCGCTTGGATGAAGACTTTGACCGGATCATGGACCTCTTCAGCCCCCCGCTTGGGCTTGGATCAGGACATCGGAGGAGCTCTTCAGGACGGATCGGTGAACCTGGATGGTGAAGACAAGGTAGGAAGATCTTCAGGGGCTTAGTGTTAGGTTTATTTAAGGGGGGTTTGGGTTAGATTAGGGGTATGTGGGTGGTGGGTTGTAATGTTGGGGGGGGGGGTATTGTATGTTTTTTTTTATAGGCAAAAGAGCTGAAATTCTTGGGGCATGCCCCGCAAAGGGCCCTGTTCAGGGCTGGTAAGGTAAAAGAGCTTTTACCTTTTTTAATTTAGAATAGGGTAGGGAATTTTTTATTTTGGGGGGCTTTGTTATTTTATTAGGGGGCTTAGAGTAGGTGTAATTAGTTTAAAATTGTTGTAATATTTTTCTTATGTTTGTAAATATTTTTTTATTTTTTGTAACTTAGTTCTTTTTTATTTTTTGTACTTTAGCTAGTTTATTTAATTGTATTTATTTGTAGGAATTGTGTTTAATTAATTTATTGATAGTGTAGTGTTAGGTTAATTGTAGGTAATTGTAGTTAGTTTATTTAATTAATTTATTGATAGGGTAGTGTTAGGTTTAATTATATCTTAGGTTAGGATTTATTTTACAGGTAAATTTGTTATTATTTTAACTAGGTAACTATTAAATAGCTATTGTACCTGGTTAAAATAATTACCAAGTTGCCTGTAAAATAAATATTAATCCTAAAATAGCTATAATATAATTATAATTTATATTGTAGCTATATTAGGATGTATTTTACAGGTAAGTATTTAGCTTTAAATAGGAATAATTTATTTAATAAGAGTTAATTTATTTTGTTAGATTTAAATTATATTTAATTTAGGGGGGTGTTAGTGTTAGGGTTAGACTTAGCTTTAGGGGTTAATCCATTTATTATAGTAGCGGTGAGCTCCGGTCGTCAGATTAGGGGTTAATAATTGAAGTTAGGTGTCGACGATGTTAGGGAGGGCAGATTAGGGGTTAATACTATTTATTATAGGGTTAGTGAGGCGGATTAGGGGTTAATACATTTATGATAGTAGCGCTCAGGTCCGCTCGGCAGATTAGGGGTTAATAAGTGTAGGCAGGTGTCGGCGACGTTGAGGGGGTCAGATTAGGGGTTAATAAATATAATATAGGGGTCGGCGGTGTTAGGGGCAGCAGATTAGGGGTACATAAGGATAACGTAGGTGGCGGCGCTTTGCGGTCGGCAGATTAGGGGTTAATTATTGTGGGTAGCGGGCGGCGACGTTGTGGGGGGCAGGTTAGGGGTTAATAAATATAATATAGGGGTCGGCGGTGTTAGGGGCAGCAGATTAGGGGTACATAAGTATAACGTAGGTGGCGGTCGGCAGATTAGGGGTTAAAAAAATTTCTTGGAGTTGCGGCGATGTGGGGGGACCTCGGTTTAGGGGTACATAGGTAGTTTATGGGTGTTAGTGTACTTTAGGGTACAGTAGTTAAGAGCTTTATGAACCGGCGTTAGCCCAGAAAGCTCTTAACTCCTGCTATTTTCCGGCGGCTGGAGTTTTGTCGTTAGAGCTCTAACGCTCACTTCAGAAACGACTCTAAATACCAGCATTAGAAAGATCCCATTGAAAAGATAGGATACGCAATTGACGTAAGGGGATCTGCGGTATGGAAAAGTCGCGGCTGAAAAGTGAGCGTTAGACCCTTTAATCACTGACTCCAAATACCGGCGGTAGCCTAAAACCAGCGTTATGAGCCTCTAACGCTGGTTTTCACGGCTAACGCCAAACTCCAAATCTAGGCCTTAGGATTTATTTTTATTTTATAGGTACCTTTCAATTTATTTTAACTAGGTACAATAGCTATTAAATAGTTATTAACTATTTAATAGCTTACCTAGCTAAAATAAAGAGAAATGTACCTGTAAACTAAAAACTAACCTAAGTTACAATTACACCTAACACTACACTATACTTTAATAAATTATTCCTATCCTTACTATTTAATAACTACCTAGCTAAAAGAAATACAAAATTACCTGTAAAATAAATCCTAACCTAAGTTACAATTAAACCTAACACTACACTATCATTACATTAATTAAATAAATTAACTACAAATAACTACAATTAAATACAATTACATAAACTAACTAAAGTACAAAAAATAAAAAAGCTAAGTTACAATAAATAAAAAAAATAAGTTACAAACATTTAAAAAAAAATATTACAACAATTTTAAGCTACTTACACCTAATCTAAGCCCTCCTAATAAAATAACAAACCCCCCCAAAATAAAAAAAATGCCCTACCCTATTCTACATTAAAAAAGTTCAAAGCTCTTTTACCTTACCAGCCCTTAAAAGGGCCTTTTGTGGGGGCATGCCCCAAAGAATTCAGCTCTTTTGCCTGTAAAAGAAAAATACAACCCCCCAACATTAAAACCCACCACCCACATACCCCTAAACTAACCCAAACCCCCCTTAAAATAACCTAACACTAATCCCCTGAAGATCATCCTACCTTTAGTCGTCTTCACTCAGCCGAGCCACCGATGGAACTGAAGAGGAGACCCGGACCGGCAGAAGTGATCCTCCAAGCAGCGCTGAAGAAATCTTCCATCTGATCCTCCAAGCGGCGCTGAAGAACTCTTCCATCCGGGCGATGTCATCTTCCAAGAGGCGCTGAAGAAGTCTTCTATCCGGGCGAGGTCATCTTCTAAGCCGGGTCTTGAATCTTCATCTTGCCGACGCGGAACATCCTTCTTTCCCGACAGACTTCCGACGAATGAAGGCTCCTTTAAGGGACGTCATCCAAGATGGCATCCCTTCAATTCCGATTGGCTGATAGGATTCTCTCAGCCAATCGGAATTAAGGTAGGACAATTCTGATTGGCTGATTAAATCAGCTAATCAGATTCAAGTTCAATCTGATTGGCTGATCCAGTCAGCCAATCAGATTGAGCTCGCATTCTATTGGCTGATCGGAACAGCCAATAGAATGTGAGCTCAATCTGATTGGCTGACTGGATCAGCCAATCGGATTGAACTTGAATCTGATTGGCTGATTCAATCAGCCATTCAGATTTGTCCTACCTTAATTCTGATTGGCTGATAGAATCCTATCAGCCAATCGGAATTGAAGGGATGCCATCTTGGATGACGTCCCTTAAAGGAGCCTTCATTCGTCGGTAGTCCGTCGGGAAAGAAGGATGTTCCGCGTCGGCGGGATGAAGATTCAAGACCCGGCTTAGAAGATGACCTCGCCCGGATAGAAGACTTCTTCAGCGCCTCTTGGAAGATGACATCGCCCAGATGGAAGAGTTCTTCAGCGCCGCTTGGAGGATCGGATGGAAGATTTCTTCAGCGCCGCTTGGAGGATCACTTCTGCCGGTCCGGGTCTCCTCTTCAGTTCCATCGGTGGCTCGGCTGAGTGAAGACGACTAAAGGTAGGATGATCTTCAGGGCATTAGTGTTAGGTTATTTTAAGGGGGGTTTGTGTTAGATTAGGGGTATGTGGGTGGTGGGTTTTAATGTTGGGGTGGGGGTTGTATTTTTCTTTTACAGGCAAAAGAGCTGAATTTTTTTTTGGCATGCCCCCACAAAAGGCCCTTTTAAGGGCTGGTAATGAAAAAGAGCTTTGAACTTTTTTAATGTAGAATAGGGTAGGGCATTTTTTTATTTTGGGGGGGGGTTGTTATTTTATTAGGGGGCTTAAATTAGATGTAAGTAGCTTAAAATTGTTGTAATATTTTTTTAAATGTTTGTAGCTTATTTTTTTTATTTTTTGTAACTTAGCTTTTTTATTTAATTAATGTAATGATAGTGTAGTGTTAGGTTTAATTGTAACTTAGGTTAGGATTTATTTTACAGGTAATTTTGTATTTCTTTTAGCTAGGTAGTTATTAAATAGTTAATAACTATTTAATAACTATTCTAACTAGCTAAAATAAATACAAAGTTACCTGTAAAACAAATATAAATCCTAAGATAGCTACAATGTAATTATTAATTATATTGTAGCTATCTTAGGGTTTATTTTACAGGTAAGTATTTAGATTTAAATAGGAATAATTTATTCAAGTATAGTGTAGTGTTAGGTGTAATTGTAACTTAGGTTAGTTTTTAGTTTACAGGTACATTTCTCTTTATTTTAGCTAGGTAAGCTATTAAATAGTTAATAACTATTTAATAGCTATTGCACCTAGTTAAAATAAATTAAAAGGTACCTGTAAAATAAAAATAAATCCTAAGATAGCAACAATATAATTATTATTTATATTGTAGCTATATTAGGGTTTATTTTATAGGTAAGTATTTAGTTTTAAAAATGATTAACTTAGTTAATAATATAAATATTATTTAGATTTATTTAATTAATATTTAAGTTAGAGGGGTGTTAGGGTTAGTGTTAGACTTAGGTTTAGGGGTTAATAATTTTATTGCAGTGGCGATGGTGTAGGGGGGGCAGGATAGGGGTTAATAAATTTAATATAGGTTGCGGCGGGTTCAGGGAGCGGCGGTTTAGGGGTTAAACTATTTATTTATTTGCGGCGAGGTGCAGGATAGGGGTTAATAACTTTATTATAGAGGGCGGCGGTATGGGGGGGGCAGGACAGGGGTTACTAGGTATAATGTAGGTGGCAGCGGTGTCCGGGAGCGGCGGTTTAGGGGTTAATACATTTGTAAGAGTTGCGGCGGGGTCTAGGAGCGGCGGTTTAGGGGTTAGTAACTTTATTTAGTTGCAGGGGGCTCCGGGGGTGCCGGTATAGAACAGTGTAGTTTAGTGTGAGTGCTTAGTGACAGGCTAGCAAGAAAGCTGTCAAACAGCCGAAGAGCAGCGAGATCGGATGAGTGTTAACTCTCACAGTCCGCTGCTCATCGCCCTGCGGCTTTTTGACTTCTTTACTTGATAACTTAGGCACATTTTTTCAGGTCCGCGGCGGCGATGTGAGGCGAGCTTTGGCGGGCGTATTGGGCCGGCGAAGGCAGGAAAGTTGACTTGTTGATAACTACCCCCCATCATATCGCCTATAACTTATCTGCTTGAAAAGATCTCTTAGTGTGATGTCCATCAATAAACTCAAAGACCCATGCAAGTGTACCCAAACAAATAACACAAAATGGTTCAGTGTATATATTCAGTCTAGAAGATAAGATAAGCTCGACGTGGGCTTTGTCTACACTACCATGTTGAGAATAGTCTACTAAAGGAGTAGAAGTAGAGAAAGAGCAAAAAGGAAAGAAGAAGAATAAGAGAAGACGGGGAAAAAGGGGGGGAGGGGGGGAGAAGAGAGGGGCGAGGGAGGGATGAGTATAGCAAACAAGCTCTCAGGTGAAGAGCTTCTGGGTTAAGCCCTCAGATTCAACAGGAAACAACATTTTCCCATTACTAGGTGTCTTACTATGTGTTAGGTCATAATTTAGAGGTATAAGCTATAGAAATCATATGTTTTGGTGTGTTTGGTAGCAGGCATAAAGATTCCAAGATAGTCAGTTGCCTAGTCACATCACCTAACCTTTTGTATGTAGATAGGAAATGTTGGAGATGCACATGAATGAACCAGGATATGTTGAGTCCAGTGCGTTCCAAGGTACCCAAAGGTACCCAAATTCTGTACTCCCAAAATTGCTCTGCAAATTTGGACCCAAGTTTTATCATTAGACTCCCAGTCCCCCCTCACTTTAGGTAGATAAAGAGTTTTCCTTGCGATACGCGGCTTAACTCCCTTCCAAATAAATTCCTCTATCACATTCTGCAATTTGTGTAGGTAGTGCATAGGTAGAGGGATCGGGAGAGTCTGGAGGTAATACAGTATTCTGGGTAAGATATTCATTTTTACAATACCGATTCTCCCTAGCCAGGAGACCAGTTTGTTTCTTCAGGATGAAAGATCTCCTGTAATTTTGGTAAGTAGGGTTAGGTAATTGGCCTCATGTAGCATGTCTGGGTAGGCGTGAGATTAATCCCCAGATACCTAAGAGTGCCAGTCTGAATGCATAGAGGACATATAGAGGAAAGTTTGCACATTTCTGCCTGAAGGAGAGTGATATTTAAGATTTCCGACTTATTTTTATTTAAGTAGAAGTTGGAAAACTTACTGTATTCCTTGAATTCCCCCAACACTTCCGGAAGGGAGGTAAGTGGATTTGTTAAGGAGAGTAAAACATCATCTGCATACATCGACAATTTGTGTTCCCGATCCCCTATCCTCAATCCTGTAATGTTCTTATTATCTCTAATTTTTTGAGCTAGAACCTCCATAACCAGGGCAAATAACAGCGGAGATAACGGACACCCTTGTCTGGTGCCTTTGATATATTGAAAGGGTCAGAGAGAATATTATTAACCCCCACCTGGGCTGAGGGAGCTGTATAGAGGGAGAAAATATTTTGTATAAAGGCCTGCCCAAACCTCATCTTCAACAGGGCCGCTTTCAAGAATTTCCAGCTGTTGAAGGCCTTCTCGGCATCAGTGGAGACCAAGATTATCCGGACCTTGTTAATTTGTGTGTAGTTTCCGATTAAAGTGGCTTTTATAGTATTGTCCCTGGCCTCTCGGCCAAGCACAAAGCCCACTTGATCAGGGGAGATCAAATTAGGCAAAAATGTGTTCAATCTATTAGAAAGGATTTTGGCAAAAATCTTTATATGAACATTAAGGAGGGATATTGGTCAAAAATTTTCTGGGAAATTTGTTTACCCAGTTTAGGGATAGTCGTAATATGGGCCGCTAACATGGAAGGGGGAAAACCTTGGGATGTGTCTAGAGAATGAAATAAACAAGCCAACTGAGGGGATAATATTGGTTTATAAAGCTTATAATATTTGGCACTAAAGCCGTCGGGACCCGGACTCTTCCCAGTTGGTAGTCCTTCTATTATATGTGACACTTACTCAGCAGATACGGGAGCCTCCAAAGCCTCAGCCTCTGTTTGTGACAGAGAAGGCAATGTGACTGAGTCCAAGTAGGAACCCAAGGCTGGAGAAGAAGATCTCCTTACACTGTCCATGGAAGAATGTGGGTGATTTTGTAAGTTGTATAGTTCATGGTAATATGTTCTTAAGGTTTCAGCAATAGCTGTACTATCTGCATGTGTAAGGCCATGTTTGTCTGTCAGTGAGTGAATATGTGTTTTCAAGTGCTTTCTTTTGAGAGCCCTAGCCAACAGTTTACCAGGTTTATCCCCATATTCATAGTATTTTTGTTGGTTTCGCAGAGCCATTTTCTGAGAGTCAATCATGTGCAAATCCTGGACCTCCCTCCTGGCCTTATTAAGTTCAGTGAGTACTAGGGTATCCAAGGTTTTTTTTTTATGTTTTGTCTCTAAATCCCATATGCTGGTTAAGAGTGAAGTGAACCTTGTCTTAGTTTGTTTTGCCAGTATGGCTTTTTGTTTAATAAGCTCGCCTCAAAGTACGCATTTATGCACCTCCCAGAGTATATGTTTAGGGGTTTCAGCTACATAGTTAATGGTAAAATACTCAGTAAGTGTGGTTTCTATTTTCCCCCTAAGTAACTGATTATTGAGCAGAAAATCATCAAACCGCCATATGAAAGGGCGGTCAGACATGGTAGGCAGATTTAGTTTACAGAGTACTGGGGCATGGTCAGACCATGTCATGGGGAGAATTTGTGTGTTCACCACCGATGCTAATGTGGACTGGTAGGTAAATATATAGTCGATTCTGGTGTATAAGTCGTGGGGGTGGGAAAAAAAAGTATAGTTACGTCTTGTTGGGTATTGTGTTCTCCAAGTGTCGTGTACAGTCAGATCTTCCAGCCTGGTGCTGCATTGTTTAATTCTTTTTTTGGAACAGAAGCTAATCCCCTGGAGGAGTCTAGCAGTGGGTCTAAAGGTATATTAAAGTCACCTGCGAGGAGCAGAGCCCCTTTTTGTGTTTCCAGTATTTTATTAGTAAGAACTGTCATAAATTTCTGTTGGTGTACGTTTGGAAAGTATGCATTAACCAACGTAACCGGTCTGTTATATAGGGTGCCCGCTAAGATCAGATAGTGACCCTCTGGGTCCCTCACTTCCTGAATCAAATTAAAGGGCGCAGAGTGCTTTATAAGGATTCCCACCCCATTTTTTTTTGTAGGCCCGGAAGCAAAAAAAGACGTTGGAAATTTAGGGTTTGGCCATTTTGGTTCTCTACCCTTTTTAAATGAGTTTCCTGCAGGTATACAATGTCACAATGTAACCTAGTTGCGTCTTTAATCAAGTGAGATCTTTTTTCCTGCATGTTAAGACCCTTGACATTTATTGTCATTACTGTTAGAGTCTGAGTACCCCGCGGCTCCATTGGGTTAGATGGGTGTTTGTGAAGGCGTAAGGGATTGGGACGTGGGTAGAAGGGAGAGGATAGGAACGGGGGGAGGAAAAAAAAAAGGGGGAACGAACAGGGGGGGGGGGACTGGAAAAAGAAAAAGATTTAAGGAAGAAAAACAGAGGTCAATAGAATAGTAATAAGTATCAAGGCAGTGCTGGAAGTGATGAAATCAACTGAAAAATTCCTGTTCAATCTTTCCTAGCTGTAATAAGGAAAGACAGGAAAGTAGAATAGAATAAGCGTGGGGTCAGTATCCCGATACCCGATTAGTAAGAAATGTGAAAATTCAGGGTTTAGGGGTCAAACTATCTCATACCTACACTGTGGGGTAGGCACAGTCCACTAATATGTAAAGCTAACTGGAGGACACAAGCTCTCCATCCAGAGGAAACATATCTATCCTAACATAATACATTCATCACATGTTTGAATAGGGTAAACTCCAGGATTAGCAAATCCCAGAATGCAAAATAATAGCATGAGTCACATAATAAACATTTTAAATGATAATAAATAAAAAAAAAAAACAAGTACATTTTTTGTTTCAAACTGTTGTTAAACAAGTGAACAAATAAGATCATCTTTGAGATACCCATATGTCCGGCAAAGCGCCATACTAAACCCATTATCATAGTGATGTACGGTAATATTGTAGACATCTGAGAGACCCCAAAGAAACAGGATGTTGATGTACCATAGGCCACAAGGCAGCCCACGCTTGCCAAGATCCCGCCTTACAGTAAAACTTTAACCTTGTCTAAAGGGGAGTAACTATTGCAAGGCACACAAATTGATATATAAATAGACAAACATTCTATAAATATGCTAGGGTGTGAACTCCTGGACCTAATGTAATGAGCTGAACAAGATATATTAGCCAATAAATTATCTTTTGAGTGTCCTTCGCTGATAAGTTTGTAAAGGCTAGTAAATATTAGGTACCGGCCCTGAATTATGGCCCATATAAGAAATGTCCTGTGAGGGGCAATGTCCATCCATACACAACATCCTGCACTTAGTAAACACATCAACACTTAATACTTAAACTTTATGAAACAGTTGGGAAATGTTCAGAAAAGTGTGTTAAGCAATTAAAAATAACGGCTTAGGAGAGCCCAGGCTCCCAGCCCATGGAATCCAATGCAACACATCTACAGTTAGCATGATAAGAAAACAGGGTACTTATCGAATCCCCTGCGGTGCATGTCCAGGTGGTGATCTAGAGTCAGGGAACCCCACTCAAGTGCCAGAAACCTGAGCTGTGTCCTCAGCTCCCTGTGAAGCAGGATCCTGCTGAATGTTCTCCAATTGGTCTGGTGGTAGAATATCAATTTCAAGAATTTTACAGAACTCTGGGAGATCAGATGGCGATCTATAAATTGCTTGTGTTCCATTCTTAGAGGCTATTTGGCTTACTGGGAAGCCCCATTTGTATTGAATCTTGTGAGCTTGCAATTCAGAGGTTATAAATTTAAGATCTCTTCTCTTCTGTAGTGTAACCAGGCTCAGGTCAGAGAAGATCTGTTGGGATATCCCCGCATGTGTTATGTTCTTGAGGCCCCTTGCTTTTTGTGTGATCGTATCTTTGTCCTTGTAGCTAAGGAACTTAACTATGATATCCCTAGGCGGGGCTTTGGGTGAAGGTCTGGGTCTTAGAGCCCTATGGGCCCTTTCAATGGGAATATCTGTGGAGCTTGGTGTTCCCTTTAGTGTGCGGAATAAGTCCTGTAAGTACCCCTCTAGGGCCGCATTGGAAACAGATTCAGGGATTCCACGAATCCTAATGTTATTCCGCCACCCCCTGTTATCCAAAAGCAGAAACTGAATATTCTCCTCATGTTCTCGAATATGCTGAGAATTAGTATTAATTTTTAATATGTTTGGTTTCTAATGTTTGGACTTGCTGTGTAACTTGATTAATGTCCCTCTTCAGGTCTCCAAAGAAGGATCTCATTTCAGCCAGGACTTTGTTAATAATATCTTCCTTTGAGGATATAGTGTTAAGGTAATTTCTAGTCAGGTATTGCTGAGATTGATAGTAGCCAGATCTGTGACACTGTGAGTAGGGGATGAGGGTCCATGCTCAGACATATCTGTGTTAGGTGAAACAGCCTTAAGGTAGTTTGTTAAACTTGAAGATTTAGGCCCCCTCTCCAGCTTGCTGTTTTTCCTGCTAGACATATTGTTGTGGATGTCTAGGGAGCAATAAGCAGCTACCAATGACTTCTGTGATGTGTTTGTCCTTTATATAGATTTTATTTTTATGGCCCAGAAACAAGGAGTGAGTGTATTAATAACTGCGTCACAGTTTTTGTGCCCCAGCTACAAAGCCTGCAAGATGGCCAATCTGGGCACAGGCCACAGAAACCCAAAGTCAGATGTAAAATTCCACCCCAGAGGCCGTTTACATAGGCCCAATCAAGCCACCTGTGTTGAGATTACACCTTATTTTAGTTCTGTTAGGATGCGCGTATGGCCCAGGGATAAATGACAAAAATAATTGCTTACCGGGGTACAGCCCCAAGCTGTGTCTAAAGTATCCTCCTGTGGTGTGTCAATCAGCCTTTGCATTCACCCTCTGTATTACCGAGCGCCCTCTGTATTACCGAGCGCCTCTTCTCGCCCCCTCCGGTCCGCTCCTGAGTTGTGACCTGCCTTTTTTTTTTAGCAAGTGGCTGTAGATCGGGTGTGCTCTGGGCCTGTCGCCCTCACGAAATGTGCGTAGGATTTTCGCCACCTCACTTGATCAGCAGTCTGGTAGCAGGGAGAGGTTTTTCTTTCTGTGCGGCTCTTTTTTGTCAGGCGGTATTGTGGACAGAAACTCCAGAGCAGGTTGCAATAAGCAATGCAGGGGGTGGCTTAATTTGCTTATCAAGAGGGTCTGTATTTGGTCTCAATGAGGGCCGTAGTAGGATAGTAAACAGTGCCCACAACCACAGCACAAACTGTAAAGAATAAACCCTTTATTTAATCTAAAATCGGGTATGAGGCATTAGAGCCAAGATTTAAGCAGCCATCACCCTGTGTGGCTAGGCTCCACCTGGGGGGGTTTGTATTTTTTAAACATAGACTGCCCTCTAGGCAGGCTTATTGCCTAATTTTATTATATAGCAAATTTCCTTCCGTTTGTGGAGATCTGAAGCATATTTTGTATATTTTATCCTTTAGAATGTAAGCTCATGAGCCAACTGTCCTGTTGATCGCCTTATGTAAAGGTGCTTTACCACTTACAGTGACTCATAGGCAGGGTTGTCTGCCCTTTATGATTTATGTAAATGTATTCTGATTATTGTATTCTGCATCTGTATATGTAAAAGTTATGGTGCTGTGTAAAATGTTGGTGCTTTTTTAAATAAATGGTAGTAATAATAATAATAATAATAATATTAATAAATATATGACAGATAGATACAATTACTTAAAAATTGGTAATGTTTCTCTCACTTATGTGTGGTGGTCTGATGCAGAACTACCCTCCCCCAACAATTTGTCAACTGCAAGTATTAAATATACTTTTAAAAAAACAATAACAGCTGCTGAGAGCATACATTTGTTGACCAATCCAAAAAAATCCAATAATCTTATGTAGACTGTAGATGGAAATTCCTGGATACAATATGTAATAAATGCTCTCTTTTTAACAAATAAAAGTATGTTTAGCTTAAATTAAATATACTTTATTAGACACGTGCACAGGCAAACAAATCATTTTGAATGAATCAACAGGAATGAAAAATAAAATATGCAGAAAGAAATGTTTTAGTCACTAATCAGAGTATTTTTTGAGTAATTAAATAGTTTAAATGATAAAACCCTCATTTGATTAACCCTTTGAGTGCTAAGCTCTTTCCCATCTGGGTTCTAAGCTGGATTTGAGGGTGTTTTATTTTTTAAATATATATTTTTTTAAATAAAGTTGCACTGTGACATCATCACGTCATTGCGCATGACGTCACCGCACTTAACAGGAAGCCCAGTGATCTGGCCTGCATAGTGAGCAGGTGGGAGCCCCCAGATCTCTCCTCAAGGTGGGAGAGTGCTAGTGACGGCTCTGAGCCGTCGTTATCACCTGACTGAGACAATTTGCGACAGCTCAGAGCAGTCATTAGAACTCAATATATATTAACAGTATTTAAATTATATTGAACGCTACTTTCAAATCCTATAAATTATAAATTATATATTTTTTTATGGATCTTACTATCTGCAAAGGTAATTAAGGTAAGATATCTATTGCAATTTTTAGCAAACTAGCACTCGTCAACAATTAGTTATTGGGGAAGGATAACCATATTAATAAACTGAGAATAGGTAGTTCAGTTGGGCAGTGCCTTCATACTGTGAGGCCGATTACCAAATGTCTGTCGGACCTGATCTGACAGTGCGGATCAGGTCCGACAGACATCGCTGAATGCGGAGAGCAATACACTCTCCATATTCAGCATTGCACCAGCAGCTCACAAGAGCTGCTGGTGCAATGCTGCCCCCTGCAGACTCGCGGACAATTGGCTGCCAGCAGGGAGTGAGAATCAACCCAAACGTACTCGATCGGGTTGAATTGTGGCGATCTCTGTCCACCTGCTCAGAGCAGGCAAACAGGGTTATGGAGCAGCGGTCTTTAGACCGCTGCTCCATAACTTGCATTTCTGAGAAGTCTGAAGACTCACCAGAAACACAGGCCCTCAAGCTCCATTCAGAGATTGATAAATGAGCCTCAATATGGGCCGCCAGCAGGGAGGTGTCAATCAACCCGATCGTACTCGATCGGGTTAAATTGTGGCGATTCATGTCTGCCTCATCAGAGCAGGCGGACAGGGTTCTGGAGCATTCTTTAGACCGCCAGAAAACACAGGCCCTCAAATCCATCCGGAGCTTGATAAATGGGCCTCTGTATGTGATAATCATACTTGAGGCTTCATGTACGAAGCAGAGAGAGTTGCTCCGGAGCCCTTGTGGACAGGTTCACATATGCGAGCCTGCTTCCAGCAATGTAAGAAGCAGAGGTCATTAGACTGCTGCTTTTTACACTCCTCACCACCTCAGAGGTAAAGAAGAAAATTTACAGAGAGCTTGCTGGATCTCGGTGATTGACAGTCCCTTCACTTGTGCAATTGTTCACGCGAATGAAAGGGCGGCATTATCAACAGTTCCGCTGCCCGTATGCAGCAAAGGCGGGCAGACAGCTTCACAAGTTGAGAAGCTGTCCACCCACCTTTTAATACATGGAGCCCTGAGGAGCATACATTAAAAGAGAAGGTCCTAAAGATTCAGCTCCTTGATCACAAATCTTAATCTGTAATTTTAAAGAGCATATCAATGTGTATTTCATGAAAAGTATACAACAACCTTAGATATGAATAAAAAAGTAAGATAGTCATAATGTGTTCTAATAGGATATCTGCCAATGCCAGTGAATTAGAAAATAGTTCAAGTATCCCAGTATTTCTCGAAACTATCTAGTAATTTGTATAATTATAAATTATCTAGGATTGTACACATTGTTGCTTTCCCATCTGCTGGAAAAACTTTAACCAAAGTAGTTCAGAATCCCTTGCTTTTCATCATTTTAAAGACACATGATTTTTATTTGGTTTTTAATTTTTTTTTTTTTTTTTTTTTTTCTGTTGATGAAATTAAGGTGAATGAAATGTAAGGCAATCTTTACAGAAAACTATTATGACTTGAAAGTTATTGGATTTATGAACTGTCAGAGAGTTAAGCCCCAAGGGACTGAATATAGAGTTTTCATTCAATTCCTTTAGAATAACATTTGCTTTCTCAGACAGTAGCTGTGTATATTTTCAAATGTATCTTACCCACTTTATTTTAATTTCTATCATTTAATTTAAAATATTCAACTTCCCATTTTAAACTAATGTGTTATCTGTACTATACACATTTAATCTGATTTATGTTCATGCATATTGCCTCATTTATTTATTAAAATGAAATAAAATCATTTTAAATGTTTGTATTGCCAGCCAAATCCCTAAAGATGTATAATTAAAGTGTTCATGCACAAATTGCTCATTTATAATTAGTTAATTACATTTGGTCAGCTATAGAGGTGTACAGTATATTTAATTGATAGGCTTTTTTATGATTCATTAGGGTAGAGTATAGAGATTGTGACTTACACTAAGAAATCTACTAAGATTGGAATGTTAGGTAACTCAATATATTGTGATAACTTTTTCAGACACAAGTAGTATCAGATCAGTGCTTTGTGTTCAGTTACGTACTATTTCACTACTAGTTAAAGGGAAATTCTAGTCCAAAATAATCTTTCATGATTCAGATAGGACATGTAATTTTTAACAATTTTCCAATTCACTTTTATCACCAATTTTGCTTTGTTATCTTGGTATTCTTAGTTGAAAGCTATACCTAGGAGGTTCATATGCTAATTTCTAAAGGGACAGTCAAGTACAAAAAAATTTTCTTGTTTCAAATAGGGCATGTAATTTTAAACAACTTTCCAATTTACTTTTATCACCAATTTTGCTTTGCTCTCTTGGTATTCTTAGTTGAAAGCTAAACCTAGGAGGTTCATATGCTAAATTCTTAGACCTTGAAGGCTGCCTCTAATCTAAATGCATTTTGATAGTTTTTCACCACTAGAGGGCATTAGTTCACGTGTTTCATATAGATAACATTGAGCTCATGCACGTGAATTTACCATGGAGACAGCTCTGATTGGCTAAAATGCAATTTGTCAAAAGAACTGAAATAAGGGGGCAGTCTGCTGAGGCTTATATACAAGGTAATTACAGAGGTAAAATGTGTATAATTATAACTGTGTTGGTTATGCAAAACTGGGGAATTGGTAATTAAGGGATTATCTATCTTTAAAACAACAATTCTGGTGTTGACTGTCCCTTAAGCTCTTGAAGGCCACCTCTTCTCTCAGGGCATTTTGACAGTGTAAAACACTGTCAAAATGCCCTGAGAGAAGAGGTGGCCTTCAAGAGTTTAAGGGACAGTCAACACCAGACCGTGTTAGTTCATGTGTGGCATATAGATAACACTGTGCTCACGCACGTGAAGTTCCTATGAGCCAGCTAAAATGCATGTCTGTCAAAATAACTGAAATAAGGGGTCAGTTTGCAGAGTCCTACATACAAGAAAACCACAGAGGTAAAAAGTTTATTTATAACAGTTTTTTTTTTTTTGTGATAAAAGTTAACATTTTTTTTTAATATGATCACATTTTGCAGCAAAACAGTGGAATGAAATATATCAAAATGGGCCTAGATCAATATCTTAGGTTGTCGACTAAAACAAATATATAGTTTTTTTTTTTTTTTTTTTGTTAAATAGTTTTTTTTTTGAGGTTGAATAACACATTGGCAACAGTCTCATCAACAGATTACATTGTACAACTTATATTATACTGGCATGACATTACACAGTGGGTCCCTCATTTTTTAAATATTATAGGTTTTGCGGGTTCCTCAGACAAGCAGGTCCAGTCGTGGGACCAGAAGTTAAACAAAACAATTGAGGATATGTCAACGTAGATAATAGTAAAGATTGCAATTTCAGCTTACGTGGGATAAATACAGATTATAAAGTGCATATACAATATCAATATAGTAAAGCATAAGAAAGGCATCAGGGTAACTCTGTAGAGATCATCAATTGGGAAAACATGGAGTATAGCCTCTCTCTGTTGTTATCGTAATCCAATAACCATTAGTGCTGAGCCTCTATTAGAACATAGGCAATCTCAAAACTATTATCTTGAGTAAACTTCAGGAAACAGGAAATCACTACAAAATCAATGATCCTGTGTTGGACCCCTGTGAGCCATTCTATCATGGTGCAGGGAAAAGAAAACTAAGTCGTGGCTCTACAGGTAGGGCAGAGACTACCAAACTCTGCCAAAAGGGTGCAGAGAGAAAGGGAATCATCCCCAACCGCACAGAAGTAGCGAGGAGGAGGGGAGGGGAAGGGAAAGGAGAAGGAGGGGGAGAAGGAGGGGAAGGAGGAGGGGGGAGGGGAGGAGGGGGAGGGGAGGAGGGGGGGGGAGGAGGAGGGGGGAAGGAAAAAAGGGGGGGGGCGGACGGAGGAAAAGCCAAAAATGACAAATCTTACTATTGTTAACTTACACTCCTAACGTAGAGCCCAGAGATATTGATAGAGCAACTTAACATTATGACTATCTGAATAAGGACAACTAAGCACGTGGACAGCCCAGACTAGATTATACATTTCAGACAAAAGCTCTAGGTTAATCATACATGGCAACATAATGATAAAATATGTAGGCTATCATCCTGTCTATTCATAAAACATTGATACTAAGCAGTTATACCTGTATGGGCCCTAGTTATCATGCAAGAAGTGACAAGAAATATAATATATATAAGAACTTGTTCCACACATATGCATAACATCTAACATAGGTCTCCCAATTGATACCCATAACTATAGACAACTATGTGGTGTCAGCAGAGTGCTATAACACTAGGGAGCCTGGGCCTGGGATTATTCAGTATAGGGGCTCCTTAGTCTTTAGAGAGGAGGTAGAAAATATAGGGTTGTTAGTTTACAGGCTTAATGGCAAACTTCAACACAGCTGGAGTGTAGATATGATAACAGGCCACTAACTAATGAGAAGGCCAACGCTCCTAGATAACCAGAGCTGAGATCGTAATATTAGATCAACTTATGTGCTTTATCAAAACACTACATAGCATTCAGAAACCTGACTTAGGCATATTGTGAGGCTTAAATCCCTAGACATCCCCGTCAATGCACTGGTATTAGAAAACCTTTTAACTAAGGGTAGGTAGCTTATACATGTAAAATAGGTTAAACTATTTTAGGGCTTCAAGTAAGTAAAACACAAACACAGGGTGGTAACAAACTCTACATTGACTCAAATAGTTCCCCACCTAAGTGCAGGGTCTCAAAAGAAAAACTTATTAGTTAAAACATAACCACTCAAGACATGATGTAGTAACATGCAGACATATGGTACTGAAAAGGCACTGAATGTCCAACAAGTGTTAGTCACTCCTCTGCTCTCAAGCTCCTCATAGAAGCAGTGTAGTTTAAAATCAGGAGAAGGGGGGAAACAAGCTGTTTTGGTAGTATACATTGCATGAGATTTGTTCCTTGCTGTCACGCAAGGTGCAAGGGAAGCTAGCCCACTCCAGTTCTCCTACAGAAGAGGCCCCGAGCAAGCGTGGCCCCGCCACTCCCTCCCCAGTCCCTGGGGAGCAACACATACATATTGATACCAAAGTGGATTCCCAGGATATCAGCCGAGCGGTGGGGAGAATAAGGCCGACTGGCATGGTAAGAACTCCACACCGACAGAACAATCGGGTGCTCGGCAAGGTGGCTGCGTTGCGGATCTATATAGCGGCAGCAAGGGGCCCACCCCGCAAGAGAGCCCGGCTCTGTAGGCGTAGTCATCCGTGCTGGTAGAGCCCTGGACCTTTTACCAGACCCCTCTGTAACCTCCGGTATGGCTCCTCTCTCATCCTTTACTTTGTGCGGTAGTGCCGCTTCTGAGGAGTAGGCGGACTCCGACATAAGATGGTGAGCCGGAGTCTCCTGACTAACTTCCTCGTGTGTGTCGGGTGTCGCCGCCATTTGCTGACAGGGTTCAGCACTGTCTTCTTCCACCTCCCAGCGCCCAACAGTCAGGATAAGCCGATCCAGCTTACTAATTAGTGCACGATGGTAGTCTTCAAAAAGGGCTAAGATAGCCATGCCGGGGTCCGCCATGATCATGTCACCTTTCCGCTAGGCCTCACCAGCTGCCCCGGCAGTGGGCTGTGTAGACACAACCAGAACTTTCACAGGTTTTTATAGTAATGTTGCAGGCAAGGGTTTAGAGTAGTTCCCCCACTCTCCATAAGATATCAGGTCAAAAGTGCCTCTTAAATAGCTGATAAAGCCGGGAGCTGTTGTACTGTGCGACTAGTTCCTTCGGCGGTTAGCTCCACCCCCCTTTATAACTGTTTTGGTTATACAAATCTAGGGAATGGGTAATAAAGGGAGTATCTATCTTTTAAAACAATAACAATTCTGGTGTAGACTGTTCCTTTCATGATTCAGCTAGAGCATGCTATTTTGTTAACAACATTCCATTTCACTTTCATTATCAAAATGTGCACAATCTTTTTATATGCATGCTTTCTGAGGAACCAGCTCTGACTGAGCATGTGTAAGAATTTACAATATATAGGTTTATGCATTTTGTGATTGGCTAATGGTAGTCATTTGTCAGAATTCTTTTTTTACCCTTGTACCATGTAAGAATTTGTACCATGGTACCATGTACCATTATTTTAGCTCACCTCTCAAAAGTTTATTAATTAGTTTGTTGTGAGGGACAGTGTCTACTGGTCCACCATTATCTGCCAGTTTATTTTTTAAAAATATATGTCTGATATGATCTTATTAAAGTCAATGTGGCAGAATTATCTGCCACAGGCTCGCCGGAAACAGTAGTTATGAAGCAGTGGTCTAAAGACCGCTGCTCCATAACTGCTCCGCTCCGCAGCCTACTATACGATCAAGCTGATTGGCATCCCCTGCTAGCGGCCGATTGGCCGCAAATCTGCAGGTGGCAGCATTTCACAAGCCGTTCACAAGAACTGTTTGTGCAATGATAAATTCCGACAGCATATGCTGTCGGCATTTATCGATGTGCGGTAGACATGATATGCTACATCGTATCATGTCCGTCCACACTTTAATAAATCGCCCTCAATGTGTGTGCTTGTAGTTCTCTAAATTATATATAATTGCATATAAAATATCTATATATTATATATATATACAGTATCTCACAAAAGTGAGTACACCCCTCATATTTTTGTAAATATTTTATTATATCTTTTCATGTGACAACACTGAAGAAATGACACTTTGCTACAATGTAAAGTAGCGAGTGCACAGCCAGTATAACAGTGTAAATGTGCTGTCCCCTCAAAATAACTCAACACACAGCCATTAATGTTTAAACCGTTGGCAACAAAAGTGAGTACACCCGTAAGTGGAAATGTCCAAATTGGGTCCAAAGTATCAATATTTTGTGTGGCCACCATTATCTTCCAGCACTGCCTTAACCCTCTTGGGCATAGAATTCACCGGAGCTTCACAGGTTGCCACTGGAGTCCTCTTCCACTCCTCCATGATGACATCATGGAGCTGGTGGATGTTAGAGACCTTGCACTCCCCCACCATCCATTTGGGGATGCCCCAGAGATGCTCAATAGGGTTTAGGTCTGAAAACATGCTTGGCCAGTCCATCACCTTTACCATTAGCTTATTTGACAAGGCAGTGGTCATCTTGGAGGTGTTTGGGGTCGTTATCATGTTGGAATATTGCCCTGCAGCCCAGTCTCCGAAGGGAGGGGATCATGCTGTGCTTCAATATGTCACAGTACATGTTGGCATTCATGGTTCCCTCAATGAACTGTAGCTCCCCAGTGCCGGCAGCACTCATGCAGGCCCAGACCATGACACTCCCACCATGCTTGACTGTAGGCAAGACACACTTGTCTTTTTACTTCTCACCTTGTTGGCACCACATATGCTTGACACCATCTGAACCAAATAAGTTTATCTTGGTCTCATCGGACCACAGGACATGGTTCCAGTATTCCATGTCCTTAGTCTGCTTGTCTTCAGTAAACTGTTTGCAGGCTTTCTTGTGCATCATCTTTAGAAGAGGCTTCCTTCTGGTACGACAGCCATGCATGCCAATTTGATGAAGTGTGCGGCATATGGTCTGAGCAATGACAGACTGACCCTCCACCCCTTCAATCTTTTCAGCAATGCTGACAGAACTCATACATCTACTTCCCAAAGACAACCTCTGGATATGATGCTAAGCACGTGCACTCAACTTCTTTGGTCAACCATGGTGAGGCCTGTTCTGAGTAGAACCTGTCCTGTGAAACTATTGTATGGTCTTGCCCACCGTGCTGCAGTTTAGTTTCAGGGTCTTGGCAATCTTCCTATAGCCTAGGCCATCTTTATGTATACCAACAATTCTTTTTTCAGATCCTCAGAGAGTTCATTGCCATGTGGTGCCATGTTGAACTTCCAGTGACCAGTATGAGAGAGTGTGAGAGCGATAACATCGAATTTAACACACCTGCTCCCCATTCACACCTTTGACCTTGTAACACTAATGAGTCACATGAAACTGGGGAGGAAAATTGGCTAATTGGGCCAAATTTGGACATTTCTACTTAGGGGTGTACTCACTGTTGTTTCCAATGGTTTAGACATTAATGGCTGTGTGTTGAGTTATTTTGAGGGGACAGCAAATTTACACTGTTATACAGGCTGTACACTCACTACTTTACATTGTAGCAAAGTGTCATTTCTTCAGTGTTATCAGATGAAAATATATAAAATATTTACAGAAATGTGAGGGGTGTACTCACTTTTGTGAGATACTGTATATATATATATATATATATATATATATATATATATATATATATATATATATTATTTTTTTAAAAAAGGATATTTTATTATAATGTAATTACATTTTATCTGTAAATACTGATAATTAAGAATCTCTTAAAATTTTATACATTTATACAACTAAAGAAATCTCTACATCACACATCACACATATATGAATAAGTTCACAGTACCTATAAAAAAATGCTTATTCACATGTTGATATTGTTTTTAGTCTTTACTTGGGTCAAAGAATAGACCCAAGTAATGTCTTTCTAACAATGTTATAGAAAATTTAATTTAAAGTAACCATGATTTGTATTCAAAATGAATAGCAGCAAAATATTTTAGGGCCAGATTACAAGTGGAGTGCAAAATAACGCTTTCATGAAAGCTATATTTGCGCTCCACTGTGTAATACCATCACGTTAACACATTTGCATTGCTGGGAAGCATTGCGCGCACGAGAGCGCACTTCCATAGGCACCATAAGCATAAACATATATATTTACAGGGAACACACAGTTCCTATAGACCACAATGTAAAGGCTTTTATAGTGCCATTTTTTTTGCTAATACCCCACTCCTATCAAATTTAGCCCCAAAATACTGCCTGGTGCAGTCACTTTATTAAAAAATAAAGATGCTGCAATCTTTATTTCTTTATTTTTTTAATAAAATACACTACACTGTATTTAGGGGCCATTTGGGTCAAATTTATAAAATTAGCCAGAGATCTGATCTCTGGTTAATTTTATAAGCACTAATTGTTATTGTCAGCTTGTTGTAGCAAAAACCAGCCACTTGTAAATTTGCCCGTTTGCATGTGCGCGATAATTTAGCGCTCCACTTGTAATCTAGCCCTACATAGGATGATCTAACCTAACGCAGCCTTCTCACTAAATGGTTATAATACTTTTATCTTTATAAAGCACTGTGCCAGTCCGAATATGTGTTTTAAAACTAAATCTAATGTAGGCAATGGTACATGTTTTAAGGCACTGTTTTTCAAACCTTTCCTCACACCTCCCTAACAGGCCAGATTTTCAGGATTACCTTGGGCAAGAGCAGGTAAAATAACCATGTTTACTAATCTTCTAATTATTTCACCTGTGCTCTAGGTCAGATATCCTCAAAATCTGGCATGTTAGGGAGGAGTGAGGACAGGTTTGAAAAACAATATTTTAAGGTCGTGTATCTTAAGAAAGAGACTCTGTGTCCCACTGTGCCAGAGTGATCCACTGGTTACTCTAATGCTTGAGATTAAGTACATGTATTGTAACACTGGTAATAGGCAATCTTAGGATATATCTTTAGAAATTAAGTGGCATGTACTACAACATAATAGTCTATTTACTACACTGCATGTGTGGCCATTTTTCTGTAGATAAGACATGGCTTAAGAATACATGGTGTAGCATTTGAGTCGTGTGGCGCTTGTTAAAATGTAATGGAAATTTGTATTGTCACATGTGGGGTTCAGGTTGACCAACACTGAACAATTAGAGGTGTATTTTGGCATTTGCCAACTAGGCCAGTATCTATGACAGAAGGATTTGTGTGAGGAAGCACATTTTGATAAATAACTCTATAGTATGATATTGTTTTACATATATGCTCTTTAAATTATTTATTTATTCATTTTTCTTAAAAATCAATAATCATTAAACTGGACTACAAGTGGAGCGGTATTTTTTGCTATATGCAAAACTCCACTAGGATTTTCATTATTGCGCTAGTTGGGTTGCGCTGGTATTACAAGTTGAAAGTAAACTTTTTCTCTAGTGGTAACCAAAATTGCGAATAAATTCGAAATCTGAAAATTGCGTTTGTGTTTACGCATTCACCCATAACTTAGCAACTCAATCTCGATCAAACACTATTGCCAATTTGAATTCCCCATCAATGGAGAAAAAAAATATTGAAAAAAGCTTACACCTCAATATCTCAAAAACTACGTAGCATATTTCCGCTAACCTGACATGAATATAGGAATATTTCATTTTGCAATGTTCTTTACATAACAGAATACGTTATATTTAAATATTACTACATATATATAATGTTTTATAAAACAAATATATATGTATACCTATATATATATATATATATACACACACACACACACAACAAGAGGCAGGATGGCGCTATGCAAGGCTACTGTTTATATAAATAGTATAATCAATAATACAAGTTATCACAGAGCGAGTATATAAAAATACATTTAAGAGTCCAAAATTAGAGGGACACAGAAGAATGTCAGTTCTTTAGCAAACCCCACTCAGATGTACACTCACTTCAAAAGCCCTCAATCAGTATGAGGTAAGGTAGGACTTATCGGTAAACTTGGCACCTCCTAGAGTATGGAACAGGATGTCTGTATCATTGTAGCTCCTTTGGTTTTTCAATTTATTCAATAAGAGAAACTTTCAGCCATCAATAATGGTTTCACTCAATATGTCAGTGATTTTGACTAATCTCTCAACAAAGACAAAAAACAAAGAACCAGAAGTGGCTCATAGTGTTAATCCATTTTATTAAGAATACAGATAATAATAATAAAAACTTGTGGTGATCCCACTCACATGCAACACCTTCAATGTTATGAGGTATATATACAGCAATAGGATCAAAGGTTAAAACACATCGGCAAACAGCAATAAAAGTTCCATAAATGAAATCCCAAGAACCAAAAAGACTCTAAGCAGAGAGAGGTACACAGCCTCTATAACCTTACGCGTTTTGAAGGGTACTGTTGCATAAAATCCGTTCTTCCTCAGAGGTATAATCACAGCGATATACAATGACCTTTAAATACTGACCACCGATAATGGTCTAATTGTAGCTGACGTTAGGAGCATCTAAGGTTATCAGTTGCCATGGATGCCAAAAACCAAGCTATGTAACTCATTGTTATTGACGCTGGAATAAGTCCGTGATTAACACACTTACCACTGATACTACATCACACTGACAGAAAAAACAGGGGCAACCATATTCATATGCTAATAGATTATTTCTCAATATCTAAAAGCCTGAACAAATATTAATAGATCTGTTAAAATATTAAATTAATAATAAATACTTATTTTAGAATAAATATATATTATTTGTATTAAAAACCATATTTAAATACTATAGCGGTAAAAATGTATTGTGATAAACTGTGACATTTTTAAAAGCACAAAAAACATACAGTTATTAAGCTGGTCATATTTTCTCTTATTCCCCAAAACAAAGAATAAAAAAGAGAAGATTTGAAGAAAGGGAAAGGAGAAAGGAGAAAGGAAGGAACTTTGTTTATACCAGATATTATTAAATGAAATCCACCATATGCATACATAAATTCAAGGAAAAATATATACACACATATTATACTTATCTAGAAGCCCTAGTCTATATGTGATTTTAATATTATGTGACACAGCCCATGTATCTCTCCTACAGAAAGGCTATAATGTTGATGTCTTTATTTAAAGCAAAATATATTCTACTATTTAAAGCATGTATCAATAGATTTCCCTTTGTCTGAGCAAGATTTTTCTATTACCCCCTCTTTTCCCTGTGTGAACATACTCTAATATATTGCCTCTTAGGCAACTTGGGTCCAAGTTATGGACCAATTTGTAATGGTCAGACAAGTTGTGTAACTTGGGGCCCGCCTTGATGTTTGTAATGTGTTCATGTAACCTTTTGTTGTATGTCCTAGTGGTCCTCCCAATGTACTGCAAATTACAGCCACATTGTAAGAGGAACACCACAAAAGTAGTTTTACAATTCACAAGACTGTTCAGCTAGCATTTTTTCTCATTTGTGGTAAAACAGACTGGCTGGTTGGTTTGTTCCCATCATACAAGTGAGCACAAGAAATACAATTTAGCCTATTACATTTATAGAAGCCTGCAGTTCCCCTTGCTAGCCAAGTTTTATTTATACTGGGTTCTTTATAATTGGCTATTATAGTTTTCAGGTTTCTATTCTTCCTAAATATACAATTGGGTTTTATTCCTATCTTTTCACATAGGAGATCATCCTTTTTCAGAATGTGCCAGTGTTTTGAAAAATTCTGTTTAACACCCTCAGACCCCTCACTATATATAGAGATAAAACTAGTTTTGGTCTTCCTGGCTGATTTACCACTGCATTTACTTCTACCTTTCCTACTTCTGAATTATCCCCATTGTAATCTTTATTTTTAATTCTCTCATATGCTGATTCCACCCAAATCTTTTTGTATCCTTTCACGAAAAACTTTTTATAAGGATATTGGATTCTTTCTCAAAATCATTTGGACGTGTACAATTTATTTTTATTTTTTAAAATTGGCCAGAGGGTATACTTTTAATCCAAGTAGGGTGATGTCCACTGGAAGCATGAATATATCCATCACTATCTGTTTGTTTTGTAAATAATCTGGTTTTTATCTCCCCTTTTTTCTGGAACAGGACCAAATCTAGAAATTCTATTTCAGCTTTACTATACTTTTCTGTAAATGTCAAGTTCATATCATTATTTTTAGGTATATAATGAAATACTTCAGAGTTTCTTCCTTACCTTTCCAGATTAGGATAATATCGTCAATATACCTGGCCCAGATTATAATGTTCTCTATATATGGATTATTTTTCCAAATACTCTTTGCATCCCAATATCCCATATACAGGTTAGCATAGGTAGGGGAAAATTTAGTGCTTATAGCCGTACCGCTAGCCTGTAGATAGAAATCATTCTCAAAGAAGAAAAAGTTTTTTCCCAAAATAAAACTAATAGACTCTAGGAGGAATTCTTGTTTTCTTTTTGTGAGATCGGTTACAGATTTTTACCAAAAGCCAGTCGCCTCCACACCTAGGGCATGGGGGATGTTGGTATATAATGCTGTGACATCCACCGTGACCCAAATGTAACTATCATCCCATCTTAAGCTGGTCATTTTTGCTATCATGTCTGGAGTGTCTTTGATGTATGATTTCATCGGAGGCACAATGGGCTGCAATAAATAATCAACATATTCTGATAGAGGAAAGGTCAAGGAGTCAATCCCCAAAATTATGGGTCTACCTGGGGGATTGGAGGTGCCCTTATGCACCTTTGGGAGGTGGTAGAAGACTGCTATTTTCGGATCCTTTCTGTTTAAGAATAGAAATTCATTTTACTTAAAGATACTCTCATATTTAACTGTATCTAACATATCAACATATTGTTGTTGAAATATATTAATAGGGTTTTTAGATAGTTTCCTATAAGTTTTACTATCATCCAAAAGTATTTTAGCCTCTTTAATGTAGTCACTTCTATTTTGGATTACTACACCACCTCCCTTGTCCGCTTTCCTAATTACTATATTTACTTCCTTTTTTAATAGATTCAGTTCCATTTTTCTTTCTTACTCAAATTGTCGTGTTTTATTTTATAGTTTTTACAGTACTCATCTAGTTGATGTGTAACTAGATTTTCAAAGACTGGTATAAAATTACATTTCAAGTAAACTAGATAAAAATTGGAAGTTGGTCTCAGAGCAGTATGTTTATTATACTTTATTTCCTTTTCCTCACTGTCCAAAGTATTTTCCCCCACATTAGGGTCACAATTCGCCTCTAATTCCCCTAATGTTATTAGAGCCTCCAGATTGTTATCTGTTAGAGTATTCATTTCTGTCTTTTAGTGCCCCCAGTCTGTCTTTTTTTGGCTTTTTCATAGTGTCTATCGAGAGTTAATTTTCTCAAGAACTTCTGTAAATCAACAAAAAGAGTAAACGGATTATGTCCCCTGGTGGGCGCAAAAGACAAACCCTTCCGGAATAAATTTATTGTATTTTCAGAGAATTGCTTATCAGAAAGATGAAACATTTTTAAACTTTTCAATAATCCCAATATGTGTTCATTCTTTTCTTTTTTATGTTTTTTATTTTGAATGACCCTTCCTGCTCTACATCCCCTATACTTCTTTCTAATCTTCTTTTTTGGTTGTGCCTCCTCCACTGTGGAGTTTGGGGCTGACTTCGATGTCTGTTTTGTATTTGAGTGTTGTTGTCTCTTCTCTGAAATCCTAAAAAAGACTGCTGACTATTCTCATATTGTCTATTCATATTTCTATTATTTTTTTTCTCGAAATTTTGATGTCTTTTCTGTTTTTGATTATTTACATGTCCCTGTAATCAGAGACCATTATGTACACTATTTGTATGGCTGACCTGCTTAATAAAGGTTCTATTTGATGGAAATCTATTCCTAAAAGTACCTCCTTGTTTATCCATTTTTCTTTTATTTGTTTTTTTATTTTTCTCTATCTTCTTATAGGGACTCTCCCTTCTTGTTGTCCCATCCTCTTTATAATCAGGGGAATAAATATCTAGCCAATATAAGTTGGATCTTCCTTCTCTAGGGGTATCTTGCTCCTCCTCCTAGTTTTCTAAAAAAAAATGTTCATCAGCATCATCAATTTGTTCTATCCCATTAGGGTCACTCATACTCCCTCCTCTTCTTACATCAGTACCTAGAATGGGGATATCTTCTTCTTCTGTCTTTTGGGGTTTTGTACGATAATCTCTAAGGAATTTACTGTACAGCCTTGTGAATTGTAAAACTACTTTTGTGTTGTACCTCTTACAATGTGGCTGTAATTTGCAGTATATTGGGAGGCCACTAGGCCATACAAGAAATGGTTACATGAACAAATTACAAACATCAAGGCGGGCCTCAAGTCACACAACTTGACTGACCATTACAAATTGGTCCATAACCAGGACCCAAGTTGCCTAAGAGGCACTATATTAGAGCATTCTCACACAGGGAAAAGAGAGGGCAATAGAGAAATCTTGCTCAGACAAAGGGAAATCTATTGGATACATGCTTTCAATAGTATAATACCTTTTGGTTTAAATAAAGACATCAACATTGTAGCCTTTTCTAATATTAATAATAATTTTTTGAACTCTTTTGAGCTTTCTCAGCTCTTTCAATGTAATCCATCTTTCTATATAATTCCCTGTAAGTATGCCCACCAGTAGCCTATAGATATCCATTTCTCCCTAGGACTATATATGTAGATATTGCCATTACTCTATATACATATATCTTTGTTATAAATGAACAGAACTTTATAAGTGCCTTTCACTCAACATATGGGGTTAAAACTTTCCTGGGTCACTTTATATGAATAAGTGTACTTGTGTATTGCATTTTGTATTTTGGGGTATTTTGTATTTTGCAAGCGATATATTCTATATTCTAATGCCAAGGTCTAAATAATTTATAATTTATAACTATGTTACTGTATTTATATGTAAAATGTTATTTACAAGTAAGAGGTTAATATGTAAGGGAGTGGTTGTATCCTCCCATTAACATTGACCAATCACTGTGTTAGGTAATCCCTTTAAATATGCTCACTTCTTAAGTGATTGCAGGTTTATGATTACGGCATTGCCGAAACTAGTCAACCAGCCTGCATTCTTTTTACCCGTTTGCTGTGATGTTTTAATTGAAGAATAAAGATTTGTCTTTTATGCACACAAGGAAACGACTGCTGCCTCATCTTTTGGACTTTATAAATGGGCTGCGTCACATAATATTAGGATCACATATAGACTAGGGCTTCTAGATAATTATAATATGTGTGTATATATCTTTCCTCTAATTTATGACGGAAGTATTAATATGGTTGATTTAATTTAATAATATATGGTATGAACAACATTCCTTCCATTTTCCTTCCCCTTTCTTCTAATCTTCTCTTTTTTATTCTTTGTTTTGGAGAATGAGAGAAAATATGACCAGCTTAATAACTGTATGTTTTTTGTGCTTTTAAAAATGTCACTGTTTATCACAATATATTTTGCCCGCTTTATATAGTATATAAATATGATTTTTTTTTCATACAAATAATATATATTTATTCTTAAATAAGTTTTTTTAATTTTTTATTATTAATTTAATATTTTAACAAACCTATTAATATTTGTTCAGGATTTTAGATATTGAGAAATAATCCATTAGCATATGAATGTGGTTGCCCCTGTTTTTTCTGTCAGTGTGATGTGGTATCAGTGGTAAGTGTGTTAATCACGGATTTAGGCTTGCTGTATTGATTCTCTGTTAAAGTAACATTGTCTGTTTAAGGATAATAGTTAGCTAACCAAGGTAGTTAGGCAAACAAGGTTCTGGGGTAACCAAGGGGAAATATATTTATTTTATACTTTTAAGTTAAACCTTTTATTAAGAATGTGTGAGAATCTCATTCAGTGTACAGCTTGCCACATGTTTGCATCACTGGAGCAGCCGCTTCTGGGATTATATGTTTGTGGCAAGTGCGAGCATATTGTCTCTTTAGAAACACATATTGGGGATCTGGTGGAACGAATTGCAACACTACATGAAATTCAGACACTTGAAAGGGAAATGGATAGGACTGAGCTGGTTGTTAATGGTTCCAGCAGTGGGAATTGGGAGGATTCAGATGAGGAGACTCCAGGATGTAGCTGGGTCACAGTTAGAGGGCGAAGTAAGCGGAAGAGACAGGCCAGTTCTGAGCTGGTACACCCCAATAGATTTGCAAGATTAAGTGAAGATGTTGGGGATATCAGTTCAGGGGTGGCAGTGTCAGAGAGGGCCGTGTTGCCTAGTATAGTGAACAGTCCTTTAGCTGTGGAAGAGGAGCATACTATGGTGGGCAGTCCTTCAGTCATGGAAGAGGGGCATACAAGTCAGGGCCAGAGGCAGATGTTGGTGGTAGGAGACTCTATTATAAGGAAGGTTGATAGGGTAATTTGTCATCCAGACCCTTTACATAGAACAGTTTGCTGTCTTCCAGGGGCTCGTGTTAGGCATATTGTGGAGCATATTGATAGATTGTTAGAGGGATGCGGGTCTGATCCTGCAGTCATGGTGCATATTGGTACTAATGAAGAAATCAGTGGGAGATGGAGAGTCCTAAAAAATGACTTCAGGGAGTTAGGTAGCAAGCTTAAAGCAAGGACCTCCAAAGTAATATTTTCTGAGATATTACCAGTGCCGTGTGTTAACTCAGTAAGGCAGAAGGAGCTAAGGTCTGTTAATTCATGGCTAAAAACATGGTGTAAAAATGAGGGGTTTGACTTTTTAGAACACTGGGCTGATTTTTCACTAGGGTACAAATTGTACAGTAAGGATGGATTGCACCTGAATGACATGGGTGCAGGTGTGTTGGGGGAAAGGATGGTAGCACGTTTAGAGAACCTTTTAAACTAGGCAAAGGGGGGGAGGGTCAATTAGAACAAAATAGAACAGAGAGATCAGTGTCTGAATATGTCACTCCCTTAATATCTCAAGGAAGGGATGACTTAAGAAATGTCACATTAGAAAGTATAGAGGAAAGTACACCAAGTAGCAGCAGAAAGCACATGAAAATTAAATGTATGACAACAAATGCAAGAAGCATGACAGGTAAAATGGGGGAGCTGACGCTCTTAGTTGCAGAAGAGGACTATGATGTTATCAGTATAACTGAAACTTGGTGGGATGATTCACATGACTGGGCAGTTAACTTAGAGGGGTATACATTATTTAGGAGGGACAGGAATAATAAAAGGGGTGGAGGAATCTGCATGTATATTAAACCTGACCTTAAACCTACAATAAGGGAAGATATTTATGATACAAGTGACAATGTAGAGACCCTGTGGGTTGAAATAAAGAGTGGGGGGAAAAATCCTAAAAAAATATTACTAGGAACATGCTACAAGCCTCCCAACATTAGTGACCCGGAGGAAACTCAACTACTTATCCAAATAGGTAAGGTTGCTAATAACAGTGCTGTAATAATGGGAGATTTTAACTACCCTGATATAAACTGGGCCAATGAAACTAGTAATTCAGATAAGGGGGATAGATTTTTAAATGTTCTCAGGGATAACTTCTTGTCACAATTAATAGAGGAGCCAACTAGGAGTAAAGCTATATTGGATTTAGTGCTATCAAACAATACAGATATAATATCAAACATAGAAGTTAAAGAACATTTGGGTAACAGTGATCATAACATGGTCACATTTGAAATCTCTTTTCATATGCAGTGTTTTAAAGGCTTAACTAAGACTTTTAATTTCAAGAAAGCAAAATTCAACGATTTAAGGAAATCATTAAATAATATAAATTGGGACAATGTATTTTCTAATAAAAATACAGAGGATAAATGGATAATATTTAAAAATTTGTTAAATAAATATACATATCAATACATACCATATGGTTATAAAAATAAAAATAAAAAACTAAGCTGTTATGGCTAAATAAAAATGTGTTAAAAGAAATTAGGAAAAAACGTAGGGCATTTAAATTATTAAAAGAAAATAGTACAGACTCAGCATACAATATTTATAAGGAATGTAACAAAGCATGCAAAAAAGCAATCAAATTAGCCAAAATTGAAAATGAAAAATTAATTGCCAAGGATTCTAAGTCTAACCCTAAAAGGTTCTTTAAGTACATAAATAGCAAAAAATCTAAGAAGGATAATATAGGTACATTAAAATGTGTGGAGGGTAGCATGATAAATAATGACAGGGAGAAGGCTGAGGTACTAAACCAGTTTTTTTCTTCAGTATACACAAGAGAGGAACCATTGAATGATTCTTTGGAACAGAATAGAACATGCCAGTCCATACCACTAACTGGGTTTTGTTTAGAGGATATCAGGAAAAAACTAAAAAATATTAAGGTAAATAAAACTCCAGGCCCAGATGGAATACACCCAAGGGTGTTAAGTGAATTTAGCACTGTTATAGACAAACCTTTACTCTTAATTTTTCAAGACTCATTATCCTCAGGCATGGTACCCCAGGATTGGCGTAAAGCTGATGTGGTGCCACTCTTCAAAAAGGGAAGCAGGGATGATCCAGGAAGCTATAGACCAGTTAGTCTGACATCAATAGTGGGGAAGATATTTGAAGGGATTATAAGGGATTATATTGATGAGCATATTCGTGTAAAGAAGATTATGAGTTCTAATCAGCATGGCTTTAGGAGAAATAGATCATGTCAAACTAATCTAATTAGATTCTACGAGGAAGTAAGTAAAAATATAGATAAAGGGGAATCAGTTGATGTGATATACTTAGATTTTGCAAAGGCATTTGATACAGTGCCACATGAGAGATTAATGCACAAAATGAAGGGACTGGGAATAGCTGAAAATGTTAGCTCATGGATAAATAACTGGATAAAAGATAGGGAGCAACGAGTAGCAGTAAATTGATCATACTCAGATTGGACAAAGGTAATCAGTGGCGTCCCCCAGGGATCAGTACTGGGCCCTGTTCTTTTTAATATTTTTATAAATGACTTGGAGCAAGGATTAAATAGCGACATCTCTATTTTTGCAGATGATACTAAGTTAAGTAAGGTCATTAGGTCAGAGCAGGATGAACTCTCTTTGCAAAGGGATTTGCTAAAATTAGAACTATGGGCAAGTGAATGGAAAATGAGATTTAATATGGAAAAATGTAAGGTTCTACATTTTGGAAGTAAAAATAAGCAGGCTATGTATTTTTTAAATGGGACAAGACTTAGCCAAACACAGGAGGAAAGGGATTTGGGAGTAGTAATAGATAACAAGCTAAAGATGAGTGCACAATGCAGGGCAGCGGCTTCAAAGGCTAATAAGATACTAGCATGTATTAAAAGAGGCATTGATTCAAGGGAGGAAAGCATAATTCTGTCATTATATAAAGCCCTGGTAAGACCTCACCTTGAGTTTGGAGTGCAGTTCTGGGGACCGATTGCTAAAAAAGATATTGCAGAACTAGAAAAAGTTCAGAGAAGGGCCACAAAGCTAATAAGGGGATTGGAGAAATTAACCTATGAGGAGAGGCTAGCCAAACTGGGTCTGTTCTCTTTAGAAAAAAGGCGCTTGAGAGGTGACATGATCACTTTATATAAATATATTCAAGGCCCATATACAGAGATGGCAGAAGCTCTTTTTATTCCAAGAAAATTGGTTCTGACAAGAGGTCATAATTTAAGGTTGGAGGAAAGGAGGTTTAATCTCCTGCAACGGAAACGTTTTTTCACTGTAAGAGCAATAAAATTATGGAACTCATTACCAAAGGAGGTAGTGAATGCCAATACCATAGATACATTTAAAAATAGTCTGGATAAATTTCTGTATATAAACAAAATTCATGGATATGATTGCTAGTATTAAATGGGTCACATTTTAATGGGGTTATTTAAGCTTAACTGGAGCTTTTTGTAAGTATTTTAGATTTGTATAGGTTGAACTCGATGGACTTCAGTCTTTTTTCAACCTTATCTACTATGTTACTATGTTACTATGTTAATATTTATATAGAGGGTAGCCTTGCATAGCGCCATCCTGCCTCTTGTTGTGTATATGTTTTTCTTTAGAGGGGTTTGAGGGACCTCTCTGTCTTTTAGGGACAGGTAGCTATTTCAAGTTTTCTGTGTTATTTGTGGTTACTTTTTTCACCATCTATATTATTTGTAAGTTCCACACATAATTAGGTCAGTGTCAGTGAACTTTTTCTCTGTCATTCTACTTGTTTTGTATTTACTGTAAATACATAGTTAAAACCTTTATTAAATATGAATATTGCATAAATATGTTTTAAGAAATTTTTATCTACTTAACTGCAAAGGGCTTCAATGCACTTCTAACTATGTCTATATACAGGGAGTGCAGAATTATTAGGCAAATTAGTATTTTGACCACATCATCCTCTTTATGCATGTTGTCTTACTCCAAGCTGTATAGGCCTACTACCAATTAAGCATATTAGGTGATGTGCATCTCTGTAATGAGAAGGGGTGTGGTCTAATGACATCAACACCCTATATCAGGTGTGCATAATTATTAGGCAACTTCCTTTCCTTTGGCAAAATGGGTCAAAAGAAGGACTTGACAGGCTCAGAAAAGTCAAAAATAGTGAGATATCTTGCAGAGGGATGCAGCACTCTTAAAATTGCAAAGCTTCTGAAGCGTGATCATCGAACAATCAAGCGTTTCATTCAAAATAGTCAACAGGGTCGCAAGAAGCGCATGGAAAAACCAAGGCGCAAAATAACTGCCCATGAACTGAGAAAAGTCAAGCGTGCAGCTGCCAAGATGCCACTTGCCACCAGTTTGGCCATATTTCAAAGCTGCAACATCACTGGAGTGCCCAAAAGCACAAGGTGTGCAATACTCAGAGACATGGCCAAGGTAAGAAAGGCTGAAAGACGACCACCACTGAACAAGACACACAAGCTGAAACGTCAAGACTGGGCCAAGAAATATCTCAAGACTGATTTTTCTAAGGTTTTATGGACTGATGAAATGAGAGTGAGTCTTGATGGGCCAGATGGATGGGCCCGTGGCTGGATTGGTAAAGGGCAGAGAGCTCCAGTCCTACTCAGACGCCAGCAAGGTGGAGGTGGAGTACTGGTTTGGGCTGGTATCATCAGAGATGAGCTTGTGGGGCCTTTTCGGGTTGAGGATGGAGTCAAGCTCAACTCCAAGTCCTACTGCCAGTTTCTGGAAGACACCTTCTTCAAGCAGTGGTACAGGAAGAAGTCTGCATCCTTCTTGGAAAAACATGATTTTCATGCAGGACAATGCTCCATCACACGCGTCCAAGTACTCCACAGCGTGGCTGGCAAGAAAGGGTATAAAAGAAGAAAATCTAATGACATGGCCTCCTTGTTCACCTGATCTGAACCCCATTGAGAACCTGTGGTCCATCATCAAATGTGAGATTTACAAGGAGGGAAAACAGTACACCTCTCTGAACAGTGTCTGGGAGGCTGTGGTTGCTGCTGCACGCAATGTTGATGGTGAACAGATCAAAACACTGACAGAATCCATGGATGGCAGGCTTTTGAGTGTCCTTGCAAAGAAAGGTGGCTATATTGGTCACTGATTTGTTTTTGTTTTGTTTTTGAATGTCAGAAATGTATATTTGTGAATGTTGAGATGTTATATTGGTTTCACTGGTAAAAATAAATAATTGAAATGGGTATATATTTGTTTTTTGTTAAGTTGCCTAATAATTATGCACAGTAATAGTCACCTGCACACACAGATATCCCCCTAAAATAGCTATAACTAAAAGCAAATTAAAAACTACTTCCAAAACTATTCAGCTTTGATATTAATGAGTTTTTTGGGTTCATTGAGAACATGGTTGTTGTTCAATACTAAAATTAATCCTCAAAAATACAACTTGCCTAATAATTCTGCACTCCCTGTATGTTTACACATATAAATACATAAATACATATGTACACACACACATATATATATATATATATATATATATATATATATATATATATACATATACATATTATCGTTACATCGATGATATTTTCATAATATGGACAGAAGGAGAAGAAAGCCTTTTAGATTTCCACAAATCATTTAATTAATTTCACCCATCAATAAACCTTAAAATGGACTTTTCAAATCATAGGGTGAATTTCTTGGACTGCACAATAACTGTCACCAATGGCATCCTTCATTCATCTATATACAGAAAACCCACAGACCGGTACAGCTACCTCCACAATTCCAGTTTCCATCCCAATCACACCAAACAAGGTATCATCTACAGCCAAGCTATCAGATATCACCGCATTTGCTCTGACACAAAAACAGAGATCAGCACCTGAGTACACTGTCAGAGTCATTTAGGCAAAAGGGCTACAAGGAAAGGACAATATCTAAAAAAAAATCAAAGCTGCCCTAAAAACACCACAGGAAAGACTCCTACAATACAATGAAAAGGAAAACAAAACATGAACCCCTCTAGTAGTCACTTACAACCCTACTCTGGAAGGAGTACACAAAATTATTAAAGAGCTACAACCACTAATTTCAGAGGACCCCATGCTCAAAAAAAAAAATTTCATGAACTCCCCATACTAGCATTCAAACGCCTAACCTGAGACAGAGATTGGTCCGCAGCAAATTAACCACAGAACAGAAGCTTACACAGAATGGCACTGCACAATGCAACAAATCACTCTGCAAACTGTGTCAACATATATGTGGCAACAATACAGCCAGACACAATAACACATCATATAATATTAAAGGATCCTATTCGTGCCCATCTATTAATGTGGTGTACATGATACAGTGTACAGCATGTGACAGAGGTTACTACATTGGAGAAACTGGCCTAAAGCTGCATCTCAGAATGAATCTACACAGATACTGGATCAAAAACCACAAAGTAAATGAATATTGTACCCCTGTTGGTCTTCACGTCACCCAGACTGGTCACTCCATCCTTAACCTCAGTATTAAAGTTCTTAAAAGGAAATTTCAAAGACTCTCATGAATGAAAGACGTTTGAGATGAAAATGATCACACATTTCAACACCAGAAATGAAGGACTTAATATAGACTCTGGCTTTCTCACACACTACCATAACTTTCTATAATCTCTCATCTTATTGTCCTATATTGGTTTCTTTTTCCTTTTGTTTTTTCCTCTCTTCTTGCCTATTTACTCTCCTCTGTTTATTTACTCTTTCTGGCTATTCTCAGTTATTTTCTCCTTCAGACACATACTCTGCTTTTTATGACACCCTCTCACCCCCCTCCTTCACTTCCATTTGTTGTATGTGATGTGTATCTATATCAGATTGATCAGTATTGCTTCAGACCTGAGCAAGAGAGGAAAACTCTTGAAAGCTTGTCTTTGAAATATTATGTTAGTACAATAAAAAAAGGTATCACTGCATACTGCAATATTTAGTTTTTTGAGCATTTTTGAGCATCTTATATATATATACACACACACATCTGTAATGTATCTGTATGTATCTCAAAGTTAAAGTCCTTTTGCTGATTTTTATTTTCTAACACCCGAGATCACATATCTTTGTTTTTGGTGTTGGCACTTGTGGTGGAAAATTTATTGTGAGGGGTTGATGTTTTTTGTGACACTGTTAAGTTTTGAACAAAAGTTAACCACAGCTCTGAGATTTCAGTAAGAATTGAAGCATCATTTTTAATATCAGCGCAATTTAAAATGCTTGTGGAAACACGATATTGCTTGCACATAAATGTTTGTGCGTCACTTGTAATCTAGCCCTAAATGTCTATTGAGGATATCATCATATGGCCATATGTATTGGTAATTGAATGATCTGCTATGATTATACAGGGAGTGCAGAATTATTAGGCAAGTTGTATTTTTGAGGATTAATGTTATTATTGAACAACAACCATGTTCTCAATGAACCCAAAAAACACATTAATATCAAAGCTGAATATTTTTGGAAGTAGTTTTTAGTTTGTTTTTAGTTTTAGCTATTTTAGGGGGATATCTGTGTGTGCAGGTGACTATTACTGTGCATAATTATTAGGCAACTTAACAAAAAACAAATATATACCCATTTCAATTATTTATTTTTACCAGTGAAACCAATATAACATCTCAACATTCACAAATATACATTTCTGACATTCAAAAACAAAACAAAAACAAATCAGTGATCAATATAGCCATCTTTCTTTGCAAGGACACTCAAAAGCCTGCCATCCATGGATTCTGTCAGTGTTTTGATCTGTTCACCATCAACATTGCGTGCAGCAGCAACCACAGCCTCCTAGACACTGTTCAGAGAGGTGTACTGTTTTCCCTCCTTGTAAATCTCACATTTGATGATGGACCACAGGTTCTCAATGGGGTTCAGATCAGGTGAACAAGGAGGCCATGTCATTAGATTTTCTTCTTTTATACCCTTTCTTGCCAGCCACGCTGTGGAGTACTTGGACGCGTGTGATGGAGCATTGTCCTGCATGAAAATCATGTTTTTCTTGAAGGATGCAGACTTCTTCCTGTACCACTGCTTGAAGAAGGTGTCTTCCAGAAACTGGCAGTAGGACTGGGAGTTGAGCTTGACTCCATCCTCAACCCGAAAAGGCCCCACAAGCTCATCTTTGATGATACCAGCCCAAACCAGTACTCCACCTCCACCTTGCTGGTGTCTGAGTAGGACTGGAGCTCTCTGCCCTTTACCAATCCAGCCACGGGCCCATCCATCTGGCCCATCAAGACTCACTCTCATTTCATCAGTCCATAAAACCTTAGAAAAATCAGTCTTGAGATATTTCTTGGCCCAGTCTTGACGTTTCAGCTTGTGTGTCTTGTTCAGTGGTGGTCGTCTTTCAGCCTTTCTTACCTTGGCCATGTCTCTGAGTATTGCACACCTTGTGCTTTTGGGCACTCCAGTGATGTTGCAGCTCTGAAATATGGCCAAACTGGTGGCAAGTGGCATCTTGGCAGCTGCACGCTTGACTTTTCTCAATTCATGGGCAGTTATTTTGCGCCTTGGTTTATCCACACGCTTCTTGCGACCCTGTTGACTATTTTGAATGAAATGCTTGATTGTTCGATGATCACGCTTCAGAATTTTAAGAGTGCTGCATCCCTCTGCAAGATATCTCACTATTTTTTACTTCTCTGAGCCTGTCAAGTCCTTCTTTTGACCCATTTTGCCAAAGGAAAGGAAGTTGCCTAATAATTATGCACACCTGATATAGGGTGTTGATGTCATTAGACCACACCCCTTCTCATTACAGAGATGCACATCACCTAATATGCTTAATTGGTAGTAGGCTTTCGAGCCTATACAGCTTGGAGTAAGACAACATGCATAAAGAGGATGATGTGGTCAAAATACTCATTTGCCTAATAATTCTGCACTCCCTGTATCAATACTAATCAGCAAAACATTAGTGTGTATGCTTTCAGTAATCAATTAAAAACTTTATTTTTCCTTCCCCATTGTTTTCAAGATTCTACATGCAATTTGAATTGGATGGTCTTGCATATGGATGTGTTTTGAATTTTTTGTATTTGTGTTGTAAGCAAATTGAATTTGTTTTATACAACATGTCACTGCTTTATGATGTTAATTATGTTTCATGATGTTAAACAGATTTATGGAATCTTTGGTTATTATGTGGAAATTTTGATGTATAAAATGTGCAAGCAAGTTTAAATAGCAGTGTTTGGAACAATCTAGACAGTCTACTCCAGATTTTATTTTGTGTTTAAAAAGATAGATAATCCCTTCATTATCCATTCCTCAATTTTGTATAACCAACACATTTATATTAATATACTTTTTACCTCCGTGATTTCTTTGTATTTAAGCCTTTGCAGACTGACCCCTTATTTCAGTTAGACTAGACTGTCCCTTTAAGTAGGTGCTTTTTGCTATAATTTAACAAAACAAAACTAACCAGGTTTATTTTACCTTAGTTGGAAGGATGTGTGAATCGTTTGCATATCTCTTTCCTCAAGCTATGGCAAGCTGACACAATTCCTATCTGCTCACTAACACCATATTCTAGTAAGGTATTGTGTAAGCAAAATAAAAATTATGTACAGAGAGCAACTCTTTGCTTTGAAACAAACAACTGAAAGCACAAGCCAGGGTGGAAAATATCCAATAAGCATTATGCAAACATGCAACCTGGATGCTGTACAAATTTGTATGCCAACTATGCATATTTCCTTGTTGAAATACAGCAGAACGAGACCTCACAAGGCATGTAATTATGGTCAAACAGTTGGATTGGCAGAGCTTGGACTGCCTTATTTGCATATAACTTGCTAAGAAAATATAAGGACAAAAAAAAACTTACATTACAATGATTAGAATTGGATGTTATGGCCGTGCTCAACATCTACAAAAACTTGCCCTGCCTCTAAATGATGCATTTCCCATACAATAAAGATTGCACTGAACACATTGATATTTATATTTAATTAGGCAAAGTGCTAAAAGATAATTGGACAGATGTTTTTTTACATATAATGTCATATAAACTGTAACAATACAGTAATATTATATTTCTCTATAAACCATACAATTTTACCAGATGGATTAGCAGAAAGTAAGTCCCCACAAGGTTTAACGTGACACTGAATACAAAATTGAATATGCACAACAAGTTTAAATAAAGAAAATAAAACAAAAATATTATACAGATTTTTTTACAGATTGCTTATTTAGGGCCATATTACAAGTGGAGTGCAAACGTTTGCACCAAAGTGATATAAGGGGTTTGTCGTGGATGTTTGCGCTCGTTGAGCTTTCTGCTGGTATTACGAGTTAAATGTAGATGCGATCAACTTCAGAGCTCTGGTTAACTGTTACGTGAGTCAAAGACGTGTCACAAAACACATTAAAAATACATTACAAAGTAAAGTTACACTCATAATAACACCATCTAATAAGGGGTCAGATATATGAGGTCACAGGTGTTAGAAAAAAGCAAACAAGCAGGCAAAGGGCTTTATATATAAATATATATATATATATATATATATATATACATCTATATCTTTAAAAATGTATATGTATGTATATATATATATATATGAAACAAAGGGTTAACAGCGCTAATAGATATTCCTAAATATTGTATATGGTATGAGTCTCTGGAGAAAAATACACAATATGTATATATATATATATATATATATATATATATATATATATATATATATATATATATATATATATATATATATATATATAGTCTTTGATTAGAGAGCAAAGTGGTAAATCCAAGTGTAATAGAAATGTATTAGATACCCTTACCAAAAATTACCCCATCATATGAGGTAAGTTTGCCGCATTGGAGGATGTATCTGGTGGTTAGTGAGTCCTGAATGATATGATCTGTGTTATTCAACTGCCTCTTGGAGTAGAAGGAAGTGTAGGTCCTTCTGTACTGGTCTCTCCTGGAAACTTCCTGTACTTGTTGCCTCTTGGAGCTGTACTTTGTTGTCTTGGTATGAACTTTCTTGTCCGTATGTGTACTTGTTTTTATTCTTTCAAAATAGATGTTAGAAATTTGCAGTGCACCCACTGCCAGAACTAGTGCAGGTGGCCCCCAGTCAGTTACACCAGACTGGGGGACATTGAATTCATTGGGACTATTACTTTCTGTCACAGCCCCACAAGGGGCTTTGGCCTTAACAGGAAGGCAAAGGAGTAGCTTTACCTTTTAAGTCGTTGCACGGAGCCACCTGCACTAGTTCTGGCAGTGGGAGCACTGCAAATTTCTATCATCTATTTTGAAAGAATAAAAACAAGTACACATACGGACAAGAAAGTTCATACCAAGACAACAAAGTACAGCTCCAAGAGGCAACAAGTACAGGAAATTTCCAGGAGAGACCAGTACAGAAGGACCTACACTTCCTTCTACTCCAAGAGGCAGTTGAATAACACAGATCATATCATCCAAGACTCACTAACCACCAGATACATCCTCCAATGCGGCAAACTTACCTCATATGATTGGGGTAATTTTTGGTAAGGGTATCTAATACATTTCTATTACACTTGGATTTACCACTTTGCTCTCTAATCAAAGACTATATATATATATATATATATATATATATATATATATATATATATATATATATATATATATATATATATATATATATACATATTGTGTATTTTTCTCCAGAGACTCATAACATATACAATATTTAGGAATATCTATTAGCACTGTTAACCCTTTGTTTCATATTTTCTAATACTTAACATAGACGTTGTCTATTGTTAAATATTTGTATCTAACAGCTGTCTTACTAGATCTTCATATCACTGACTAGCGCATTTATAGGAGTAACGCTTGTCTCCGCTCAATCTCATTGAGCGGGCACATTCTACTCTCTCTTATGTATATATATATATATATATATATATATATATATATATGTTTGTGTGTGTGTGTTTATATATGTGTACATATGTATCTATGTATTTATATGTTATATATATATATATATATATATATATATATATATGTGTGTACATATGTATTTATGTATTTATATGTTATTTATATGTATTTACAGCGATATAGACACATCTAAACACATAAATACATTTGTATACATGTATAAACATATATAAAAAATTGCATTGGAGCCTGATAAAAACATGAAAAAAAATATATTAATGCAATATTCATTTTAATAAAGTGCTATAGTGTATATTTACTGTACTGTAACAACCTACTAACTGGCCTTCCTCTCTCCCGCCTCTCCCCCCTTCAATCCATCCTAAATGCCTCTGCTAGGCTAATCCACCTCTCCCGACGCTCTGTATCTGTCGCACCCCTCTGTGAGTCCCTTCACTGGCTCCCCATTCACAGCTGAATTAAATTCAAAATTCTCACTTTGACCTACAAAGCCCTTACCAATGCAGCCCCCCCATACCTGTCCTCAATCATCAACAAATATACTCCAGCCCGTCCCCTAAGATCCAACAACAATCTACTCCTTGCCTCTTCTACCATCACCTCCTCTCATGCTAGACTACAGGACTTCTCTCGTGCGGCACCAACCCTCTGGAACGCACTTCCTCATGCTGTCAGACTTTCCCCCAACCTCTCCTCCTTTAAACGCTCCCTAAAGACCTTCTTGTTCAGTCTATAACCAAATCAGTAACTAATGAATTCCACTTGCCTAATTGTTGCCCTCATCTAACTTCACACTAACATCATTCCCACCTTTGCAGTCCCGACCTCCTGTTTCTCACCCTCCTACCCATATAGATTGTAAGTTCCCACAGGAACAGGGCTCCCAATTCCTCCTGTATTTGTTTGTTAAATTTTGTCTGGTGTCTCATATTGTACTGTCCTTTTATCTTTGTTACCTATGAACAGCGCTACGGAATCTGTTGGCGCTTTATAAATAAAGAATAATAATAATAATAAAATATTTCACATTCCAATTTTCTGCACATAGCAAAATATGTTCTAAGTATTTGTAAATAGATATGTATCTATATATCTGTATATACCTATACCTATATACAGTATAATTATTTATATATATATACAGGGAGTGCAGAATTATTAGGCAAATTAGTATTTTGACCACATCATCCTCTTTATGCATGTTGTCTTACTCCAAGTTGTATAGGCTCGAAAGCCTACTACCAATTAAGCATATTAGGTGATGTGCATCTCTGTAATGAGAAGGGGTGTGGTCTAATGACATCAACACCCTATATCAGGTGTGCATAATTATTAGGCAACTTCCTTTCCTTTGGCAAAATGGGTCAAAAGAAGGACTTGAAAGGCTCAGAAAAGTAAAAAATAGTGAGATATCTTGCAGAGGGATGCATCACTCTTAAAATTGCAAAGCTTCTGAAGCGTGATCATCGAACAATCAAGCGTTTCATTCAAAATAGTCAACAGGGTCGCAAGAAGCGTGTGGAAAAACCAAGGCGCAAAATAACTGCCCATGAACTGAGAAAAGTCAAGCGTGCAGCTGCCAAGATGCCACTTGCCACCAGTTTGGCCATATTTCAGAGCTGCAACATCACTGGAGTTCCCAAAAGCACAAGGTGTGCAATACTCAGAGACATGGCCAAGGTAAGAAAGGCTGAAAGACGACCACCACTGAACAAGACACACAAGCTGAAACGTCAAGACTGGGCCAAGAAATATCTCAAGACTCATTTTTCTAAGGTTTTATGGACTGATGAAATGAGAGTGAGTCTTGATGGGCCAAATGGATGGGCCCGTGGCTGGATTGGTAAAGGGCAGAGAGCTCCAGTCCGACTCAGACGCCAGCAAGGTGGAGGTGGAGTACTGGTTTGGGCTGGTATCATCAAAGATGAGCTTGTGGGACCTTTTCGGGTTGAGGATGGAGTCAAGCTCAACTCCCAGTCCTACTGCCAGTTTCTGGAAGACACCTTCTTCAAGCAGTGGTACAGGAAGAAGTCTGCATCCTTCAAGAAAAACATGATTTTCATGCAGGACAATGCTCCATCACATGCGTCCAAGTACTCCACAGCGTGGCTGGCAAGAAAGGGTATAAAAGAAGAAAATCTAATGACATGGCCTCCTTGTTCACCTGATCTGAACCCCATTGAGAACCTGTGGTCCATCATCAAATGTGAGATTTACAAGGAGGGAAACAGTACACCTCTCTGAACAGTGTCTGGGAGGCTGTGGTTGCTGCTGCACGCAATGTTGATGGTGAACAGATCAAAACACTGACAGAATCCATGGATGGCAGGCTTTTGAGAGTCCTTGCAAAGAAAGGTGGCTATATTGGTCACTGATTTGTTTTTGTTTTGTTTTTGAATGTCAGAAATGTATATTTGTGAATGTTGAGATGTTATATTGGTTTCACTGGTAAAAATAAATAATTGAAATGGGTATATATTTGTTTTTTGTTAAGTTGCCTAATAATTATGCACAGTAATAGTCACCTGCACACACAGATATCCCCCTAAAATAGCTAAAACTAAAAACAAACTAAAAACTACTTCCAAAAATATTCAGCTTTGATATTAATGAGTTTTTTGGGTTCATTGAGAACATGGTTGTTGTTCAATAATAAAATTAATCCTCAAAAATACAATTTGCCTAATAATTCTGCACTCCCTGTATATATATATATATATATATATATATATATATATATATATATATATATATATATATATATTATAGTATAGTATAGATATACTGTATATTGTACAAAAACTATTATATATATATATATATATATATATATATTTATTTATTTATTTATTTATTAATAAATAAAACATATTCTGCTATGTGCAGAATATTGGAATGTGAAATATTCATATTTTCAAGTCAGGTTAGCGCAATCAGGGTTTTTTCTCCATTGACTTCTATGGGGGAATATGTAAACACGCACGCAATATTTTAAGTTTAGCTTTTTGCGCTTGTCGGGTTAGCATGCAAGCAATAAGAGTTTACTTTCAACTCATAATATGAGCTTAACCCGTCAAGCAAAAAATGCTTACTTCTTGCGCAATTAATCTGGCCTTTAGTCTTAATTTGCAGTAAAATACCTCTGAATATTGTGATCTTTCCACTATCTCCAGAGAGGCTTAAGTGCCTCCATCATACTTAAAGGAACAAAAAACTGGTTGAGATCTGTGCATATCCTAAAAGGGCTAATTAATTAAAAAATAGTTTGCATAAAAAACATTGTTTAAAAATTGCTGGCAAGTATTTTTAAATAATTTTCAAAAATAAACAAAATTAATTACATAGCTAAGCTTCATGGAAAAGCCAACTCCTCTCCCCCTTTATCAGTGTTTAGACACAGGCATTGTATTTAAACTGAGTTCAAAGCTTCTAGGCATGCTCCAGCAGATAATAGATATAGATACAGCCATAGAAGGAAATGTGTTGGGGGAGTTAGAGCTTTATAATTCAGAAACTAAAAAGAAAGGGTTAATGGCAAGGCACTGCAGTATAAATTTGCATGTAAAGTAACTAAAGTACATATTATTTATTATATTTTGTCTCTCCCAACTTGTTTTATGTCCCTTTAAAGTGCAACAAATAAAGGGGACTTTTAGTCATGAAGTTTAAAATACTTCATGCTGAAATTTTTTTAGGGAGGTGAAATTTCCCCTCAAGGCCAATAGCCGTGTGGCCCAGCTGGTATTATGCCAGAAAGCTAGCACTCTAGTGAAAAATAGCGTTCTGCCATGGTTGGCCTGAAAACCAATAAAGGAACTTTCAGCATGAAGTTTTTTTTTACTTCATGACTGAAACTCCCATTTATTTGTTGCACTGTTAAATCCTAGTGTTTCAAAAATGCTACGATTTACCATCACTTTAAGTACTGAAGGGGGTGTGTAACTGACACTGCAACATTCTACACAGTGATTGCTTAGATCTGAGCACAATCTCATTTACATTTGTCTATCAATGTTCACAACAAAGGATACCATGAATATAACTTCACCTTGGGGTATTGCTACTCTTGATTTGCAAAACCTTGTAAACTTTTATAACATATTGAGAGCATTAAATTATATAAAACATTATTTTGCAAGCAAATCTTTTTAAAGCAGTGCATGAATAAATGCTGATAAATGTATATTGTATATTAAAAGCATTACTGTAATGTCCACTTAATGAAGTTGGTGAGATTTCTGGAGGATTCCACCTGTGATGAATGCTAGTTTAGGGGTTGATCATAACCTTCAAGCCTGAGGTAATAACATAGTAACATAGTAACATAGTAGATAAGGTTGAAAAAAGACTGAAGTCCATTGAGTTCAACCTATACAAATCTAAAATACTTACAAAAAGCTCCAGTTAAGCTTAAATAACCCCATTAAAATGTGACCCATTTAATACTAGCAATCATATCCATGAATTTTGTTTATATACAGAAATTTATCCAGACTATTTTTAAATGTATCTATGGTATTGGCATTCACTACCTCCTTTGGTAATGAGTTCCACAATTTTATTGCTCTTACAGTGAAAAAACGTTTCCGTTGCAGGAGATTAAATCTCCTTTCCTCCAACCTTAAATTATGACCTCTTGTCAGAACCAATTTTCTTGGAATAAAAAGAGCTTCTGCCATCTCTGTATATGGGCCTTGAATATATTTATATAAAGTAATCATGTCACCTCTCAAGCGCCTTTTTTCTAAAGAGAACAGACCCAGTTTGGCTAGCCTCTCCTCATAGGTTAATTTCTCCAATCCCCTTATTAGCTTTGTGGCCCTTCTCTGAACTTTTTCTAGTTCTGCAATGATTTCTGAATGTCAGCTAGAATAACCAGTTTTATTTCCAGTGATTACAATCACAAAATGCCTATGCTGCTAAAATTTGCAGACACAAAACTGTTACCTATGAAAAACAAAAATAGAAACTGTTATTTGTCTCATTAATTGTGTGATTTTGTAATAAATAATTGTGCATATTAACTAAAAACAAAATGGCAATTTAGCAGGTTTAGAGATTGTATCAAAGGACGATGCCAATCATAATCAAATCCAAAATCTGCAATCACAGGCATCCTGGGAGCCTTGGCTGGGACTAAAAAAACCCACCTACACGCAGCAATAATAGATACATGCCTACTAGTAACTGGGATAGAGGTTCTCTATCTATAGCCCGGAGTAAGTGAAAAAAGCATGAGTGAAGTGTCTGGATACTGGAGATAAAGGGAGTCAATGGAGAGTGATAATGAGGGTGTTTATGTGTGGCGAGATTGGGGGAGTGTGGTCTTTGACAAAGGGATTATGAGGACAATAATGGCTTTGAAGGTCAGTTACTGGGTGAAACACGGGGGCTGCTACGGTAACTAATGATACTGTATGTCTGCTGATGTATCTATTGGGGTCTTTGCTGGGCTAAATTCTGATTATGGGACTGCTGGATTTGATTGTAGCTGTTAGGAAGTTAAGTATAGGTGCTTGAATGGATGGCATCAAATCAGAAAGTTGTATTTTGTTTACTAAGGAGGAAACAAATCTGCAGATCGAAAGTAACAGAACAGAAAAAAAAATGACTAGAAGGCTGGAATTATTAAAATACATTTATATGAGAAAAAAACAGTGCATTTCTAATAAAGAAACTGATAACTAGGAAGATACTGATACCATCAACATAAATTTAATTGAGTGGGAGGGGAAATTCTAACAAAGTATTTCCAAGGAGGCAGTCAGTGCTCTGTCATGTGACATCAAGACATGGGGGCCTATCTATCAAGCTTCGTATGGAGCTTGATAGCCCATGTTTCTGGCGAGTCTTCAGACTCTCCAGAAACTGCAGTTATGAAGCAGCGGTCTAAAGACCACTGCTCCATAACGCTGTCCGCCTGCTCTGAGCAGGTGGACAGGAATCGCCAGAATTCAACCCGATCGAATACGATCGGGTTGATTGACACCTCCCTGCTGGCGGCCGATTGGCCACGAGTCAGCAGGGGGCGGCATTACACCAGCAGCTCTTGTGAGCTGCTGGTGCAATGCTGAATACGGAGAGCGTATTGCTCTCCGCATTCAGCGAGGTCTTGCGGACCTGATCCGCACTGTCGGATCAGGTCCGCAAGACCTTTCATAAATAGAGGCCAGAGAATGCATCTTCCATAGCACCTTGACAATCTAAAAGAACTTTAATCTCACAGGTACTAATCTAAAATTCCGTTAATTACTTTATTCTCTGCAAAAGTGAAATATCAATTAACATGTCAATGTTAACAAATTAAAACATAAATTCCTAGATTACAAGATGAGCTCAAAAATATTAGTGCTATTGAGTGTCAACAGTGACTGAGCACAATTAAAGCTGCTTCTATTTTTGCCCTCATATTAAAAGTTCAGAGTCTAGTACGCAATAACAGCTGATATGGGGTGCACAGTACAGTTCATATAAAATATCACTCCAGTGCTAAGCCAATAGAGTAAACAAATCTGTGCAATTATTGAATATTCTTCATTTATTCTGTGCTCTACTATTTAAATTAATGTTTTTTAAAAAGAATAAAATACTTTACACACACATACATAGACACACACACACATATATATATATATATATATATATATATATATATATATATATATATATATATATATATATATATATATATGCACAAACAAGAGAATGTTTTTCCACGCTATCACACTACACCCAAGTAAAATGTATATTCTATGTCCTTGAAACACATTTCTGTAGTAATATTAATATATAATCTACAGACAAGAAAGTGAAAAAGATACAAATACATACAAAATACTAAATATGGTCAAAATCTAATAATATTAAAAATATATAGTGGTTAATAAAAGGTCCATAAGTCAACAGGATTTAATAAATCCAAAAGGAGGCAGCAGAAACAAAATATATGTGAAGAATCCCAAAAAATCTTCACCAGGTTAAAGGATATGGACAAAAGACTGAGTGTCTGCATCTTCCTTCAGCAGTGGATGTCTTCAGGCTGTTATGTAGTTGTAAACCGGAAGAGGTATTCAGCAGTGCAGTGGGGGGTGGAGTTCCGAATCTTGCAGAGGAGCCGAAGAAACGGCTTTCCATAAGCGCACCATGAGGCCTATCTATTAAGCTCCAAATGGAGCTTGAAGGGCCGTGATTCTGAAACGCAAGTTATGGAGCAGTGGTCTAATGAGGCGGACAGGAATCGCCGCAATTCAACCTGATCGAGTACGATCGGGTTGATTAACACCTCCCTGCTGTCGGCCGATTGGCCGCGAGTCTGCAGGGGGCAGCATTGCACCAGCAGCTCTTGTAAGGTGGTGCAATGCTTGCTCTCCGCATTCAGCGAGGTCTTGCGGACCTGATTAGCACTGTCGGATCAGGTCCACAAATATAATTGTTCATATATTTAAAAGATCTTTAAGTTACCTAGGCCTAAAACATTTTTCTTGCTTCTAAATACATGATTCTCTCCAACAATTATATTTGTGTCTATTACCAACGCATACTAGCTCCACTTCTTGAAGACTAGGGATTAACAAATATAAGTGTTCATTTATTTTTTCAATACATATAAGTTGCCTTAGCATAAAATGATTTTTTTTTTCCTTTGAACAATAATAATTAATCATTACAAATATACACACATCTCTTTTATACTGAAAGAGTAAAATTTTTCTGTAAAAATGTTTTTCCGAGTAGTATGCGAAGATAAGCTGTGTTACAAAACAAACATATTTTCTCTTGTTAAGTGTATCCAGTCCACGGATCATCCATTACTTATGGAATATATTCTCCTTCCCAACAGGAAGCTGCAAGAGTCCACCCACAGCAAAGCTGCTATATAGCTCCTCCCCTAACTGCCATATTCAGTCATTCTCTTGCAAGCCTCAACATAGATAGGAGGTCGTGAGAGTCTGTGGTGATTTATACTTAGTTTATTCTTCAATCAAAAGTTTGTTATTTTTAAATGGCACCGGAGTGTGCTGTTTATCTCAGGCAGTATTTGGAAGAAGAATCTGCCTGCGTTTTTCTATGATCTTAGCAGACGTAACTAAGATCCATTTGCTGTTCTCACACATTCTGAGGAGTGAGGTACTTCAGAGGGGGAATGGCGTGCAGGTTTTCCTGCAGATAAGGTATGTGCAGTAAAATATTTTTCTAGGAATGGAATTGACTAAGAAAATACTGCTGATACCGAAGTAATATAAGTAAAGCCTTAAATGCAGCGATAGCGACTGGTATCAGGCTTATTAATAGAGATACATACTCTTGTAAAAATGTGTTTTAAAACGTTTGCTGGCATGTTTAATCGTTTTTTAACATATGTTTGGTGATAAAACTTATTGGGGCCTAAGTTTTTTTCCACATTGCTGGCTTAAATTTTGCATAGAAACAGTTAACTGAAGCTTCCCACTGTTGGCTGTGGCAGTTTGTTGTGTCTGTTTTTAAAAACGTCTATGTCATTTTTTTTTTTTATCTGTTTTTTGCATTAAGGGGTTAATCATCCATTTGCAAGTGGGTGCAATGCTCTGTTACCTTATTATATGTACTGTAAAAATTTCGTTTGTTTTACTGCCTTTTTTTCACTGTTTTTCAAATTTTGACAAAATTTGTTTCTCTTAAAGGCACAGTAACGTTTTATATATTTGCTTGTTAACTTGATTTAAAGTGTTTTCCAAGCTTACTAGTCTCATTATTAGTCTGTTCTAACATGTCTGACATAGAGGAAGCTCTGTGTTCATTATGTTTTAAAGCCATGGTGGAACCCCATCTTAGAATGTGTACCAGATGTACTGATTTCATGTTAAACAATAAAGATCATTTTTTGTCTTTAAAAACATTATCACCAGAGGATTCTGTCGTGGGGGTAGTTATGCCGACTAACTCTCCCCACGTGTCAGACCTTTTGACTCCCGCTTTAGGGACTCACGCTCAAATGGCGCCAAGTACATCAAGGGCACCCATAGCGTTTCTTTTACCAGGGGATTCTGTCGAGGGGAAAGTTATGCCGACTAACTCTCCCCACATGTCAGACCCTTCGACTCCCGCTTCAGGGACTCACGCTCAAATGGCGCCAAGTACATCAAGGGCGCCCATAGCGTTTATTTTACAAGACATGGCAAAGGTGGTGAATAATATTCTGGCAGCAGTATTAGTCAGACTACCTGAAATTAAAGGAAAGCAGTTAGCTCTGGGGGTAGATACAGAGCATACAGATGCTTTAAGAACCATGTATAATACTACCTCACAATATGCTTAGTCTGTGGGTGATTTTTTTTTTGACTCAGGGAAGATGATTTAACCTGATTCTGATATTTCTACATTTAAAATTTATGCTTGAGAACCTCCACTTGTTGCTCAGGGAGGCTTTGGCTGCTCTGAATGAATGTGTACAATCGCAGGGCCAGAGAAATTGTGTAGACTGGATAAATAATATGCAGTGCCGGTGTGTACTGATGTTTTTCCAATACCTAAAGAGGTTTACTAAAAATTTTTTAATAAGGAATGGGATAGACCAGGTGTGCCGTTCTCTTCCCCTCCTATTTTTTAGAAGAATGTTTTCTAATAGTTACCACCACACGGGACTTCTGGCAGACAGTTCCTAAGGTGGAGAGAAGAGTTTCTACTCTAGCTAAGCGTACCACTACCTCTGACGAGGACAGTTGTGCTTTTTAGATCCAATGGATAAAAAATGTTTATTCAACAGGGTTTTATCCTGCAGCCCCTTGCATACATTGCTTCTGTCACTGCTGCTGCGGCGTTCTGGGTTGAGTCTCTTGATGAGGCTTTACAGTTAAGCGACTCCATTGGATGAATATATTTGACAAGCTTATGCTAGCCAATTCCTTTGTTTTCTGATGCCTTGTTCATTTGACTAGACTAACGGCTAAGAAGTCTGTTTTTTACTATACTGGCGCGCAGAGCGCTATGGCTTATATCATGGTCAGCTGTCGTGACTTTAATAAATAAGCTACTTAACTTCCCTTCAAGGGGCAGACCCTATTCAGGCCTGGTTTGAAGGAGATTATTGCTTATATCACTGGAGGAAAAGGTCATGCCCTTCCTCAGGATAGGTCTAAATCAAGGGCAAAAAAAAAAAAAAAAAAAGTCTAATTTTCGTACCTTTTTAAAACTTCAGGGCAGGTGTGGCATCCTCTTCCGCTAAGGCAAAACAAGAGGGAATTTTTGCTCAGTCCAAGGCGGTCTGGAGACAATCGGACCTGGAACAAAGATAAGCAGGCCAAGGAGCCTGCTGCTGCCTCTAAGGCAGCATGAAGGAACGGACCCCTAGCCGGTAACGGATCCTATAGGGGGCAGACTTTCATTCTTTGCCCAGGCGTGGGCAAGAGATGCCCAGGATCCCTAGGCATTGGAATTTATATCCCAGAGATATCTTCTGGATTTCAAAGATTCCCCCCCAAAAAAAGGGGAGATTTCGCCTTTCACAATTATCTGCAAACCAGATAAAGAAGGAGGCATTCTTACATTGTGTACGAGATCCATCCAGTTCCAAGAGAGGAACAGGGACAGAGTTTTTACTCAAATCTGTTTGTGGTTCCCAAGGAGAGGGAACCTTCAGACCTATTTTGGATCTAAAGATCTTAAACAAATTCCTCAGAATTCCGTCATTTAAGATGGAAACTATTCGTACCATCTTAACTATGATCCAGGAGAGTCAATAGAGGACTACAATGGATTTGAAGGATGCTTATCCTCACATTGTGATGCATAAAGATCACCATCGTTTTTCAGGTTTGCCTTTCTAGACAGGCATTACCAGTTTGTAGCACTTTCCTTTGGGATATCTACAGCCCCAAGAATCTTTATGGAGGTTCTGGGGTCGCTTTGTCGGTCCTTAGACCGCGGGGCATAGAAGTGGCCCCTTATTTAGACGACATCCTGATACAGGCGTCAAACATCCAAATTGCCCAGTCTCATACGGACGTAGTACTGGCATTCCTGAGATCACATGGGTGGAAAGTGAACAAGGAAAGAGTTCTCTATCCCCAATCTCAAGGGTTTCCCTCCTAGGGACTCTGATAGATTCTGTAGAAATGAAAATTTACCTGACGGAGTCCAGGTTGTCAAAGTTTCTAAATTTCTGCCGTGTTTTTTTCATCCCATCCGCGCCCTTCGGTGGCTCAGTACATGAATGAAATCGGCTTAATGGTAGCGGCAAGGGACATAGTACCGTTTGCACGTCTACATTTCAGACCGCTGCAACTATGCATGCTCAGTCAGAGGAATGGGGATTACACAGATTTGTCCCCCTGTTAAACCTGGACCAAGAGACCAGAGATTCTCTTCTCTGGTGACTATGTCGGGTCCATCTGTCCAAGGGTATGACCTTCCGCAGGTCAGATGGGACAATTGTTACAATAGATGCCAGCCTTTTAGGTTGGGATGCAGTCTGGAACTCCCTGAAGGCTCAGGGATAGTGGACTTAGGAGGAGACCCTCCTTCTAATAAATATTCTGGAACTGGGAGTGATATTCCATGCTCTTCAGACTTGGCCTCAGTTAGCAACTCTGAGGTACATCATACTCAGTCGGACAATATACACGACTGTGGCTTACATCAGCCATCAAGGGGGAACAGAAGTTCCCTAGCGATGTTAGAAGTCTTACAATAATTCACTGGACAGAGACTCACTCTTGTCTATCAGCTATCCATATCCCAGGTGTTGAGAACTGGGAGGTGGATTTTCTAAGTCGTCAGACTTTTCTTCCGGGGGAGTGGGATTTCCTCCGGAGGTCAAGACCAAGCAGGAGAGGGCTTTGGTGTTTTTGACAGCGCCTGCGTAGCCACGCAGGACCTGGTATGCAGATCTGGTGGACATGTCATCCTTTCCATCACGGTCTCTGCTTCTGAGACAGGTCCCTCTACCTCAGGGTCCTTTCAACCATCTAAATAGAATCAATCTGAGATGGACTGCCTGGAGACTGAACGCTTGATGTTATCAAAGCATGGCTTCTCCGAGTCAGTCATTGATACCTTAATACAGACATGAAAGCCTGTCTCTAGGAAAATTGAACATAGATATGGTGTAAATATCTGATTGTTATGAATCCAAGGGTTACTCATGGAGTAAAGTCTGGATTCCCAGGATATTATCTTTTCTCCAAGATGTTTTTGAGAAAAGGGTTGTCAGCTCATTCCTTAAAAGGGGACAGATTTTTACTCTGTCTATTTTTTTGCACAAGCGTCTGGCAGGTATTCTAGACGTTCAGGCATTTGGTCAGGCTTTGGTTAGATCCAAGCCTGTGTTTAAAACTGTTGCTCCGCCATGGAGCTTAAACCTGATTCTTAAGGTTCTTCAAGAAGTTCCGTTTGAACCTTTTTTGTTCCATGGATATCAATCTTTATCTTGGAAAGTTCCTTTTGGGTAGCTAATTCCTCGACTCGTAGAGTCTCCAAGTTACCTGTGTTACAATGTGATTCTCCTTATCTGGTCCTTCGTACGGATAAGGTAGTCCTGCGTACCAACCTGGGTTTTTTCCTAAGGTGGTATCTAACAAGTACATCACTCAAGAGATAGTTGTTCCATGCTTGTATCCTAATCCTTCCTCAAAGAAGGAACGTCTATTACACAATATTGGACGTGGTTTGTGCTTTAAAGTTTTACTTACAAGCTACTACAGTTTTCATCAAACGTTCACCTTGTTTGTTGTCTATTCTGGACAGAGGAGAGGTCAAAAGACTTCAGCAGCCTCTCTGTCTTTTTGGTTAAAAAGCATAATTCATTTAGCTTATGAGACTGCTGGACAGCAGCCTCCTGAAGGGATTACAGCTCATTCTACTAGAGCTGTGGTTTTCACTTGGGCCTTTTTTAAATGTGGCTTCTGTTGAACAGATTTACAAGACGGAGTCTTGGTCTGCGCTTCATACTTTTCAAATTTAACAAATTTGATACCTTGCTTCTTCGGAGGCTATTTTTGGGAGAAAGGGTTTTTTACAGGCAGTGGTAACTTCCGTTTAAGTACCTGCCTTGTCCCTCCCATCATCCGTGTACTTTAGCTTTGGTATTGGTATTCCATAAGTAATGGATGATCCGTGGACTGGATACACTTAACAAGAGAAAACATAATTTATGCTTACCTGATAAATTTATTTCTCTTGTAGTGTATCCAGTCCACGGCCGCCCTGTCACTTTAAGGCAGGTAATTTTTTCATTTGAACTACAGTCACCACTGCACCCTATGGTTTTTCCTTTCTCTGCATGTTTTCGGTCGAATGACTGAATATGGCAGTTAGGGGAGGAGCTATATAGCAGCTTTGCTGTGGGTGGACTCTTGCAGCTTCCTGTTGGGAAGGAGAATATATTCCATAAGTAATGGATGATCCGTGGACTGGATACACTACAAGAGAAATAAATTTATCAGGTAAGCATAAATTATGTTTTTTGAATTATGTCATAATTATTTCTTTTTTAACACCACTATGGCTCAATTTTAAATTTTAAATTTGAACAAAATGCCTCTAATGTTATATAAACTTCATTTTGATTTTGAAGGCATATTTCAGAGAGAAATTAAGCATAGGATATAAATAATGAGATTAGTAATAAAGTACATATATAATTACTTATGTGAAAATGTAGAGCAGTTTCAAAAGGTACATGATGTACTGTACCTGTAAACCTTAATTGGCGTCTAGGATTTCTACCAATCACACCCCAGAGGTTTTTTTTTAAATCAGAACATTTGTATTGTATTTTATGACTATGAGTACGGCGCAAGCCGAAACATGTTAGTCTATTTTTCCAAATAGGGTACACACCCTCCATGTTTTAACCTTTTTTTCTAAATAAAGAGACTTTTAAACTTTAAAATCAGCTACTGATGATTTGTGTATTTTTTTAGTTATATTTTTTTGCCCACGTCAGTAGCTGAAGCTGCACTGCAGTCCGGATCTTCCCATCACACTCACTCTGGATGGACCCATCTAATTGCCCATAGCTAAGGTGGCTCAGTGTTTCTCGCAGCATTGGAGATTAGTCTGCAATGTTTCGCGGGGGCCGTGAGCGGGGATGTCGAGACAAGCTTGCCGATTGGTCCTCATTTCCTCAGGCTCATTATCCTGTGTACCCATGAAGTGCCGATAGCCGAGAACCAGGAAGTGACATCACGCTAGTTGTAAGGAGACGTAGAACACGCTGAATCCGCATGGTGTGGACGGACAGGAATCCGGAACAGCATTCAGAGGCATCACGGAGAACCCAGGCTAAAGGTATTGGGGTACTGAAGGGAGCTGTGAGAGACGCTTGACTTATGAGAGTATATGACCTATAATCAGGACTTTAAAGCATCATCTTAAGACCGTTACCATATTAATACCGTTACCGTATTTCTATTCTATAATATTTAACACTGTGACATACTACAGCTTGGGGGCATGATAATATGGTGGTGAACAGCGCTACATATATATACTACAATTGTGAATGAGAGTGTCTGTCTGTTTTACATCCACATGAGAGGGAGAGACATTACTCTAATTTGTTTTCTACTTGTTATCTAGTTTTTTAATTGGGAAGCCACTCGTGTATTTACACGGTTATTTTTTCTGGACATTACCCTGAGTGGAAGCAGTTACTATTGTGTTGCACTGAACCATATTTTTTCTTTATTGATAGGGGTTTTGTACCCCATATTGTATATTTCCAGTACCATACCATCTACATCTTTTATGACTCCACTGCTGAAGAAAGGCGCAGACACTCAGTCTTTTATATATATATATATATATATATATATATATATATATATATATATATATATATATATATATATATATATATATATATATATATATATATATATATATATATATATATCTTTGACCACTACCCATTCAAACAACACCTAAGCACACAGGTCACTTCAGCCCACATTTATGCATCTGCAAACAAGCTAGCTGGAGTAATATCCCAACTAATGTAACCAAGCAAGTGATGTTGTATCTGCTGTCACTCCAATCCAAAACTTACATTTGCATCAAATGGTTAGTTTTGAAGGGGAAATGTTAATATAGTACAAAAATAGTAATAATAGTTATAAATGTCAGGCCTATAACACCCTGTGAGTTACGTATCAAGAAGTTCCCTACATTTGAGACTGAGGAAGTTGATTTTATTAATAGAATGGAACAATGTTAATTAATGGAACAATGTTTTCAATGACTTTTCAATTAAATGGATGTTTCTTTTTATTGAACACAAAGACAAACAATTGGCTATTGTAGGAGAGAAAATAGCATCTTTATAGAAAGAGTTTGATATCTGTTAGCTTGAAGCTAATTATTATAAGTATGATGAAATGTTAAATAAATACTATAGTTCAACTCAAGAGAGATCTCATAGAAATTTTATTAGGGATCAGTCTGACTATGCTTTGGAAAATGTCTATATTTGGAGACACAAATTTAGAAGAAGCTATAGAGGTAAAACCAACAGACAAACCTCTAGTGATAGGAATCAAGGTAAGAGGTGTCACCTTCTCTGATTCAGATGTAGACTCAAGTGAGGATTAATTGGGCCCTCTAGAACATACCCCATTGCACATGGCTACTGGTACTAATACAGGCTGCCAAACTAGATCTATTCTCAAAACAAATAATCCAAATCCATATTCTTCCTATGGACAGAGACCCTCATGGCTGTCAGAGAGAAAGTACAATCAAGTAGATGAACCTGAACCAATAATAGATGCACTAGAAGGAGAATTGGGTATAAATGTTAGAGTTGATGCAGAATTAGAACAGTTTTTTCGAATCCCACCAAAAAAAACCAACCCAAAGGGGGGAGAGGTGCCAGAACACAGTCCAGATACCCATTGAGGTGGGGAAATGAGAAGAACAAATACCACGTCTAAGGGCCAGATTAAGAGTGTTGTGCTAACAGTTGTACATAAGCGATATCTGATTTATTGCGGCTGTTTTTGCTTGTCGGAAGGAGTGCTTGTAGTTTGGTTTCAACAGAACGCCTCATTTTCCACTTCTTAATTAGAGTTTGAACACTGCTGATTTGCATTCTCAATTCCTTGGATATCTTTTTATATCCCTTTCCTGTTTTATACAGTTCAACTACCTTTTTCCCACAGATCCTTTGACAATTCTTTTGCTTTCCCTATGACTCAGAATCCAGAATCGTCAGTGCAGCACTGGATGAAAGATGCAAGGGTCTGTCAGGAAACTAATTGACCTTTTATACATACACACTACGTACAAGAAAAAAGATCACAGGTGATGATGGTTACTTTTAATAGCCATTCGAATCCCTTTGTGTCAACTTGTTTGCATGTTATCAGGCAAAAATCACCATGGTATGTAAACTTTTGATCAGGATAATTTGGGTAGTTTCTGTTGTCATTATGATTTAAAAATAGTAAACACAGTTGATTGATAATAAATTGCTTCAGCCTAACACTAACCATGAGTGAAAGAAAAGTTTTTGTGTTATCATCATATTTTCTTAAAAATGGCCAAGAAATCATAAATTCTGCCAGGGTATGTAAACTTATGAGCACAACTGGGTATATATGACTATATACATATATATGTATTGTTAATATGTGTATATACACATATAAACACATAAATGTATATGTATATATTCATATATATATATATAAAAATGCTGCCATTGCTGCGCTACTTACCCCCCTTCACTGCGTTAGGAGCCAATGGAAGCGCACTCCTTTGATACCAGTGCACGTGCACCCAAGCAATATTTAGCGCTATACTCTATCCCATTGGGTTTCGTCCTAGATCATTTTTTACCCCATACAGGCACAAGGTAAAATGCTAGAAACTTTTCAGAGGAAAGTTAAAAATTATTTGATTGAACTGTCCAGAAAACCATACTTGGAGATTTGGTCATTAAAATGGCTGGTAAGTAAGGAAGTACAGTGTTTTGGAGCAGGGCATGGTAAGTCACTGAGGTGTTACGTCAGTTAGAAGATCAATTTAGCTTAGTAAGTTTCAACTTGCACTAAAATCTTTGTTAGATGATTGTTTATATCCTGGGTTTATTAATCAATCCACTTTTGACTTTTTGTTTGTCCAAGAACCTTTTTAATCCAATTTTTCACATATTGCCTGTTACACAAATCTGTGTTTAAACCTTTGTCCCAATGGTTGGATAGCATCTTACAGCCACTAGTATAATCATTCAAAATGTATCTATGAGATACTCAACATCTACTAGAATTATTGGAGCATATCCAGTGGAAACCAGATTTTTCCTGCTTGGCAGTACATGTTACCATGCTGTATTCAAGCATTTCACACAAGTATGGGTTGAAATCTTTAAAGTATTTATTGTCATGATTAACTTGTAAGGGGATGTTTAAATGTCATAATGATACCTGTATAGCATGCTCTCATGTTGATTCGGGTCACAGTAAAAAATCTGAATTGCAGTCATGTGCCAACCGTAGATCTACTTTAGTTGTTCATTTAATCTTGTGTACTATTTGTAAATTTCAATGCATGAGCTGTACATCATGTGAGAATCGTGATTTAAAAACATTTATCTGATATTAGAAGATTAGATGCTAGATCATTATTGGTTAAATATTTCATTGAGGTACATGGTTGCGACCTTTAAGTGGAAAAATATTGAGAAGGTTAAGGTTATGGAGATTGAGCCAGGATGTTTTTCAAACAAGAGACCTTTTGAATCTTTATTTTGGATACTAGGTCACCAGGAGGTTTTTTTTTTTTAATTTGACCTAATAAATATGTTGGCGTAATATTGCTTGCTTCTTTAAGAATGTAATGACTCTATTATCCATTTGTTTGTTTCTACAATTATTATATATCATAATCCATTTAAAAGGGAAGAGGGGAAGATAAGAAAAGATGTTTTACTTCCCCCTTCTCCACCCCCCTTCATACCACTCTTTTATAACATAGCATCGTTTTTTGTTTATTATTGCTCCTAATTAATCTATTCATAGTGAGATAGTTCATGAGTTGTAATATTATTCAGTAAAATAAGTTTAGGTTCAGCTTATATTAGGATGGATATCTATCTATTTTACATGGCATAGTATATTCACTTAAAGGGCCACTGTAAGTAAATATTTTCTTTACCTGTTACTAACTAACTACACCAAATACGCTTTTTATCAATAGCATTTCATTAACATATCTCTACCGTATATCAGAAATCTTGTCTGCAAATTTAATTGTTTTCCAAACCCACTCCGTGGGTATCCTTTGCTCTGTACCAATCCGTTTACAATACCTAGGTTTCAAAATGGCGCTTTAAACACTAACGGCTAGATTTAGAGTTCTGCGGCCAAAGGGGTGCGTTCGCTACGCATGCTTTTTTTCCCCCGCACCTTTTAAATACCGCTGGTATTTAGAGTTCACAGAATGGCTGCGTTAGGCTCCAAAAAGGGAGTGTAGAGCATAATTTACCGCCACTGCAACTCTAAATACCAGCGTTGCTTACGGACGCGGCCAGCTTCAAAAACGTGCTCGTGCACGATTCCCCCATAGGAAACAATGGGGCTGTTTGAGCTGAAAAAAAACCTAACACCTGCAAAAAAGCAGCGTTCAGCTCCTAACGCAGCTACATTGTTTCCTATGGGGAAACACTTCCTAAGTCTGCACCTAACACCCTAACATGTACCCCGAGTCTAAACACCCCTAACCTTACACTTATTAACCCCTAATCTGCCGCCCCCGCTATCGCTGACCCCTGCACTTTATTATTAACCCCTAATCTGCCGCTCCGTACACCACCGCAAGCTACATTATAGCTATGTACCCCTAATCTGCTGCCCCTAACACCGCCGACCCCTATATTATATTTATTAACCCCTAATATGCCGCCCCTGCTATCGCTGACCCCTGCATTTTATTATTAACCCCTAATCTGCCGACCGCACACCGCTGCCACCTACGTTATCCCTATGAACCCTTAATCTGCTGCCCCTAACACCGCCGACCCCTATATTATATTTATTAACCCCTAATATGCCGCCCCCAACGTCGCCGCTACCTACCTACACTTATTAACCCCTAATCTGCCGACCGGACCGCGCCACTATTATAATAAAGTTATTAACCCCTAATCCACCTCACTCCCTCCTCAATAACCCTATAATAAATAGTATTAACCCCTAATCTGCCCTCCCTAACATCGCCGACACCTAACTTCAAGTATTAACCCCTAATCTGCCGATCGGAGCTCACCACTACTCTAATACATTTTTTAACCCCTAAAGCTAATTCTAACCCTAACCCTAACACCCCTCTAAATTAAATATAATTTTAATCTAACGAAATAAATTAGCTCTTATTAAATAAATTATTCCTATTTAAATCTAAATACTTACCTGTAAAATAAACCCTAATATAGCTACAATATAAATTTATAATTATATTGTAGCTATTTTAGGATTAATATTTATTTTACAGGCAACTTTGTATTTATTTTAACCAGGTACAATAGCTATTAAATAGTTAATAACTATTTAATAGTTACCTAGTTAAAATAATTACAAAATTACCTGTAAAATAAATCCTAACCTAAGTTACAATTAAACCTAACACTACACTATCAATAAATTAATTAAATAAAATACCTACAATTATCTACAATTAAACCTAACACTACACTATCAATAAATTACTTAAATAAAATACCTACAATTATCTACAATTAACCCTAACACTACACTATCAATAAATAAATTAATTAAATACAATACCTACAAATAAATACAAATAAACTAAACTTAAATAAACTAAGTACAAAAAATAAAAAAGAACTAAGTTACAAAAAATAAAAAAATATTTACAAACATTAGAAAAATATTACAACAATTTTAAACTAATTACACCTACTCTAAGCCCCCTAATAAAATAACAAAGCCCCCCAAAATAAAAAAATGCCCTACCCTATTCTAAAATTAAAATAGAAAAGTTCTTTTACCTTACCAGCCCTGAAAAGGGCCCTTTGCGGGGCATGCCCCAAAGAATTCAGCTCTTTTGCCTGTAAAAAAAAACATACAATACCCCCCCCAACATTACAACCCACCACCCACATACCCCTAATTTAACCCAAACCCCCTTAAATAAACATAACACTAAGCCCCTCAAGATCTTTCAACCTTATCTTCACCTCGCCGGGTATCACACCAATCCGTCCTGGCTCCGATGTCTTGATCCAAGCCCAAGCGGGGGGCTGAAGAGTGACGTCCATCCTCGGGCTGAAGTCTGGATCCAAGCGGCGGCTGAAGAAATCCATCATCGGGCTGAAGTCTTGATCCAAGCGGGCGCTGAAGAAGTCCATCATCGGGATGAAGTCTTCTATGAAGCAGCATCTACAATCTTCTTTCTTCCGGAGCCATCATCATTCCAGCCGACGCAGAACATCAGCCAATCAGATTGAGCTTGCATTCTATTGGCTGTTCCAATCAGCCAATAGAATGCGAGCTCAATCTGATTGGCTGATCGGATCAGCCAATCGGATTGAACTTGATTCTGATTGGCTGATTCCATCAGCCAATCAGAATTTTCCTACTTTAATTCCGATTGGCTGATAGAATCCTATCAGCCAATCGGAATTCGACTGACGCCATCTTGGATGACGTCATTTAAAGGAACCGTCATTCGGCGAGTAGGCGTCGGTAGAAGAGGATGTTCCGCGTCGGCTGGAAGATGATGGCTCCAGAAGAAAGAAGATTGAAGGTGCTGCTTCATAGAAGACTTCATCCCGATGATGGACTTCTTCAGCGCCCGCTTGGATCAAGACTTCAGCCCGATGATGGATTTCTTCAGCCGCCGCTTGGATCCAGACTTCAGCCCGAGGATGGACGTCACTCTTCAGCCCCCCGCTTGGGCTTGGATCAAGACATCAGAGCCTCTTCTGGACAGATCGGGACCCGGTGTGGTGAAGACAAGGTAGGGAGATCTTCAGGGGCTTAGTGTTAGGTTTATTTAAGGGGGGTTTGGGTTAGATTAGGGGTATGTGGGTGGTGGGTTGTAATGTGTGTGGGGGGGTATTGTATGTTTTTTTTTACAGGCAAAAGAGCTGAATTCTTTGGGGCATGCCCCGCAAAGGGCCCTTTTCAGGGCTGGTAAGGTAAAAGAGGTTTTCTATTTTAATTTTAGAATAGGGTAGGGCATTTTTTTTATTTTGGGGGTCTTTGTTATTTTATTATGGGGCTTAGAGTAGGTGTAATTAGTTTAAAATTGTTGTAATATTTTTCTAATGTTTGTAAATATTTTTTTATTTTTTGTAACTTAGTTATTTTTTATTTTTTGTACTTTAGTTAGTTTATTTAATTGTATTTATTTGTAGGTATTGTATTTAATTAATTTATTGATAGTGTAGTGTTAGGTTTAATTGTAACTTAGGTTAGGATTTATTTTACAGGTAATTTTGTAATTATTTTAACTAGGTAACTATTAAATAGTTATTAACTATTTAATAGCTATTGTACCTGGTTAAAATAAATACAAAGTTGCCTGTAAAATAAATATTAATCCTAAAATAGCTACAATATAATTATAATTTATATTGTAGCTATATTAGGGTTTATTTTACAGGTAAGTATTTAGCTTTAAATAGGAATAATTTATTTAATAAGAGTTAATTTATTTTGTTAGAATAAAATTATATTTAACTTAGGGGGGTGTTAGGGTTAGAATTAGCTTTAGGGGTTAAAAAATTTATTAGAGTAGCGGTGAGCTCCGATCGGCAGATTAGGGGTTAATACTTGAAGTTAGGTGTCGGCGATGTTAGGGAGGGCAGATTAGGGGTTAATACTATTTATTATAGGGTTATTGAGGCGGGAGTGAGGCGGATTAGGGGTTAATAACTTTATTATAATAGCGGCGCGGTCCGGTCGGCAGATTAGGGGTTAATAAGTGTAGGTAGGTAGCGGCGACGTTGGGGGCGGCATATTAGGGGTTAATAAATATAATATAGGGGTCGGCGGTGTTAGGGGCAGCAGATTAAGGGTTCATAGGGATAACGTAGGTGGCAGCGGTGTGCGGTCGGCAGATTAGGGGTTAAAATTTTTTAATAGAGTGGCAGCGATGTGGGGGGACCTCGGTTTAGGGGTACATAGGTAGTTTATGGGTGTTAGTGTACTTTAGAGATCAGTAGTTAAGAGCTTTATAAATCGGCGTTAGCCCAGAAAGCTTTTAACTACTGACTTTTATCTGCGGCTGGAGTTTTGTCGTTAGATTTCTAACGCTCACTTCAGCCAAGACTCTAAATACTGGCGTTAGGAAGATCCCATTGAAAAGATAGGATACGCAAATGGCGTAGGGGGATCTGCGGTATGGAAAAGTCGCGGCTGCAAAGTGAGCGTTAGACCCTTTCCTGACTGACTCCAAATACCAGAGGGCGTTAAAAACCAGCATTAGGAGCCTCTAACGCTGGTTTTGACGGCTACCGCCCAACTCTAAATCTAGCCGAAAGTTATTGGTTTAAGTATTTTGAACACTCAGTGCTGAAAATAGTGGGCAGGATAACGTGACATCATCGGCGAATAAAAGATATAACTTTTACAACGTTATGAAACTTTGTTTTGGAGAAAATATAGGTCAGTAGGTTTTAATTAATGTTTATTAACTTTAATATGTTAGTTGTTTAGCTTAAAAATTATAACAGAAAGTAATCCTTTAATGAGAAACAATATGCTAAAGCAAGGGATATACTGACTCTCTTCTTCTTCAACAGAGATAATTATGCTGTTTATTTAAGAGAAGGATTATTTATTTGTTACGTTTTAAACAGTGTGGAATACACAAATGTTTAACTTGTATTGGGCAAATATTGGTCAATTTAGTAAAAAAGTGATCATGATTATACAATGATTTGGAAGGGGAGTACTTGTATCATTGCTTATTATTACAAGTATTTAACTTTACACTTGTTTTGCAATAAATACCAAATAGTGGATTAGTGTACAGATTTAATAATGCAAAGTTGTATACAATGTATTATTTTTATTTTGGTTATTTTAAAATACATGGGTTTATTGCTACTTGAGATATATATATGTGTGTGTGTATGTGTGTTTATTGATAATGAAGTATTCCACCTTAAGGAAGTGAAGTTATAGAGTCATGTGATCTATTGTTTACAAATGGTAACTAGGCACAGTTTTTAAATATGGTTTCAGTGTGTGGTTAGTATTAAGCATCTATGATTAAGGCTACAAGTCAAAATGCATTAGATATATTCTAGTCTGTCTATCATGTAATTTTGTTTATTAATTACACTGAATAAAGTGCAAATTTTAGTTACTACAAGGGTGCCGACCTTTCTCTATAATTTAGTTTATTAGACTGAGCACCTTGGTCTACTAATATCTCTTGAGTCCCTGTGCATTGAATTGTGAAAGCGCCAGTTAAGCAAGCTACAGTGATTACTGATGTTTTTATGTGGAGGAAGGGATTGGGGGTAAGGGATCATAGTGGATCAAAGATTTTGCATGATTTCACCCCATGCCGGCATGTTTTTGATCATCAGGCCATGTTTAATCCCAGCTAACTATAATGTCTGATATTTAAGAATATCCTTATATGGTCAGATTGAGAGAAATTATGCAAAATCTTTGAGGACTTTTTTAATACTATGTTGCAATGTATATGTCTCTCCATTACACCCAGAACCCTATATTGCTAGATAAACATGAAAAGAGATCAGGGTATTTCAGTGATTCTATACCTAATTGTTTCATTTTTGTCCTGACTTCATACTTACCTTCAGCCATATCTCTTTCCAACAAACTTATTTTTTATCTTCACAGACTTAGTTGGAGGATCAATATTCAATACATTTATTTTTATCTTCGAACAAGAGTTTCCTTCCTGGGGGTCATTATAGTCTCTATGGCCATTATTTTTTCTCTTAATCATTAAGGATCCAAGTTGCAGACAACTTGTTAAATCCCAGACAGTAATATCCCATTGCAACACCATCTATTTCCTGATGGATAAATCATCAATCCGTTTTTTCCATTTGGACAATAACTAATATAGACACCAGTCTATCAGCGTGCAGAGAAGACTGGAAGTCCAAAGGAGAGCAGAGAGTTTTGATCTCCTCAGGAGACAAAGTTACTAATAATCTTTCTGGACCTTTGGGCTATCTTCTTGGCTCTACAGTTAGCCTCTGCTAAAAGATAAACCTATTTTAGTAAAATAATGTCACAACTGTGAAGTATATCAATTATCGCAGAGAAAGTCACAGTTTCCTAGCAATGTAAGAGGTCACATGGATTTTGACTTGGGCAGAGATAAATTTTTGTACAATTTCTGCAAATCTCAATCCAGGAGTAAAAATCTCAAAGGCGGATTATCTCATGAACAATCCCTTAATCTGGGGAATTGTCTGTCATCAAGAGGTTTTCAATAAGTTTGTAAATGAATGGGGTCTTCCAGAGATAGACCTTATGACATTTCATTTAAATCACAAACTTCCTAGGTACTTTCCCAGATCCAATTATCATCAAGCTACATTTGTGGATGTTACAACAACTTTTTGGTCTTTTCACCTTGCTTACATTTTCCCCCAACTGTTTTACTTCCCAGAGTAAAAGAAGAATACTCTGATAGCTCTAGCTTGGTCATGCTGCACTTGGTATGCCTACCTAGTTCAGATATACTGTCTTCCTCCTTGTTCTCTTCTTCTGTGTATCAAACTTCTATTTCAAGGTTCAATTTTTTTTTTATCAAGATCTCTGGGCTCTCAGATTATGGTCTTGGAGATTGAAAGTTTAATCATTAAACAAAGAGAGTTTTCTGACAAGGTATTACATATTTTGATTCAGGCTGAAAGCCCGTAAGAAGTTAGACACACACAATTTGGAAATTTTTTATTGCCTGGTTTGATAAACATTGTTTTCATGACATTATTTCAGAATTCTGAGAAGTCTCCACTTCTTATAAGAAGGTTTAGATATTAGGTATAAGAAGGTTTAGATGAGGTCTTTTTTTGTCAGTTCTTTGCAAGACCACCTTTTGGATACAAAAAAAGAGTGTAGGAGGCGCCCGAAGGCAGTCTGTTCTTGCTTCAGGACCGTTACAAATGCTATAATAAACAGAGTAACTATGTTACTATTCCAATAATGCACCTACTTAATGCAATTGTGCTTATAAAAAAAATTCATAATCCTATTTGTTCTTTGCAAAAATATATTTTATTCATACATACAACACTAAAAATACTTAAAAATTATAAATTATACATTTTACAATCTTCACAATAAAAAATATTTAATATTTAATTAAAACTAAGGACACCGGTGTCAAGATCTATTACTCTTGACTACAACCTAATAGTACACTGCTAATAGTTAGTTGATTCACAATTGATAGTAAAAAAATTGGAAAGATTAGCCACTGGTGTGGCCTTAAACAATAATATACTAGTAGAAGGCAGTTATTTAGTGGTTTTATATATACACTCTGTCACACTGTGTATATTCTGACACAATGTGTATTACATTACCGTACACAAGGATTATCTTTTGAAAAAAAAAATATTCTTAATACATATTTACATTCAATGCTCTATATTATGAGGCAATTAGGTTTTGCAAAGTAATTTTTGACTATAGAGTCAACAAAGGATAAGTTCATATAGCCCAAAGTAAAGTAGTAATACCTCTTGATTGTTACTTTGTTCACCAGAATATTTAAAAGTACCTGTTTCATACAGACTGCATGATCCTGTGTCAAATCCTTGACACCTCTTGTCAGTGGTTTACGTTAGTCAGAGCGGACGGCTGGATTTACCCGGGATTACTTCACCGCCAATCAGCTCCTTGATTCCCACGTCTTCTAGTGCACTCACTTTTTTGAATGAGTGAACTTGAGGTTTAGAAAAACTCCTATTGCCCCACCAGCATTCTTAGGTAGTTCATTAACATATCAAACAATCTCCTTTGTGTCAATGTGTTTTTCCGGTGTTGCGGTTATGGGAGTAATGGCCGTAGATAGTTTCTCAGGCAATTTTTCAGGCAATTTCAGTTTTAAGAACTCAATATATATTTGCCTAAAGTGGTTTGTTCTGAAACAATCAGTACATTTTGAGTTCCTTTATTTTTTCCATTAAAAAGGAAAAAAGTATTTTGTATAATTTAGTAAAAGCATTAAAATTTTAACTTACAAATTTCAGCTTTTATTATAGCTTCCTGATTTAACTAGTAGATAAGTAAGGCTTACTTGGAGGCAGGAGATTTTCCCCAAGACATTTACAGCCCATTCTACTAGATCAGTTGCTGTTTATTGGGCATTTAACAGTGAAGCTACTCTTGAAGAGATTGCAAAACAGCAACCTGGTCTTCTTTACACACCTTTACTAAGTTCTATCTTTTGATATTTTTACCTCTGAAAGCTGAAGCAGTTTTTGTCAGGAATGTCCTTAAGACTGAATGGTATGTCTGCCTTAATTTTTGTTTCAACCATTTACTCTTGCACTCCAAAGCTTTTTTTCATGGTGGTGAGTCCACGAGACCCACACAGATTTATTATTTCAATTGGCGGAAGTTCTAGTTGTCTTTTCCTGCTTCTCTATGTTTTCTCCTATCTCAGTTATAGCTTAGACTGGGATACCAGAGAGGTGAGAGGGATTAAAAGCTCTCGAAATGTTGGGTATCTTTGCCTCCTCCTAGTGTCCAGGAGTATAATTCCAGGACTAATGGCTCATTGGCTCTCACCATCATGAAATAAACTTATTCATAAGCAAAGCATAAATGTTGTTTTCCCAAAAAGTCTGCCTTGATAGAATCTAGGACAGCTTGTTATTTGTCTGCAAAAAGTTTTATTATGATGCAGTTGTTGAAATAATTTGCTTTTGTCAGTATGTGGCCGGGTTATAATACAATATATTTAATAATTATTCTTTAAAATAATGCATATACAAAACCATAAACTTAATATAAATTTCTAAGTTCTTTTTTATTAGTTAAAATTTATAGACACATTGAATTATATTTATAGAGAACTGGGCAGGAATCTATACTGTGCAAGTTTAAATTGTTATAATATGCTATGCAAAGATCATAAAAGTTACCTTATTTATTAACCTTATTCACAATTGTATTGCATTAAAATACCACAATGAGATACCAAGATATAAGCCACTAACATTCAGACTGGTACAATTAAGTTATTTAACCCACAAATTATTCTAATAAAATTCTAATTAGAATAGTATATGTATTCTTAATGTAAACAGTCAGTTTAAATGCCAATTTATCTATGCTGAAATAAGTTCTTAATTATCTACAGTTAAGACAAATTCTAAAATATATTTATATATTTGCAAAGATAAATTACTTAGCATACAATAGGCAAGCTTAAAACTATACAGGACTATGAATATGAATATTTGACTACTACTATTTGACTACTAGTGGGATACGTTATATGTTTTTCTTCTCCCTGTATTGTAGCAAGTGTTCACGTGGAGTATTGAGGGCAAAGTTAATTTTTTTTATTACTAATCCTTGTTTTGTAACCTTTTTCTCTGAATGATTGGGACAGTGTAATGAGTTGTTTGTCACTGTCCTTGGTATCTGAGCAAATTCTGTGGTATCTTGTAGCCTGACTGTAGATTATGGATTTTTTAATGTGATTGGGATGGGAGCTGGAGCTGTGGAGGTAACTGCATCTATCTGTTGGTTTCCTGTGTACAGATGAGTGCAGTTTTCCATTTGTGATGGATATTGTTGTATCCAGGAAGCTGACACAGTCGATAGAAAAGTTCATTTTAAGCTTGATTGATGCATGAAATAGATTAAATGATTTATGAAAATGTTCAAGGTTTTTTTCTCCTTCTGTCCATATGATGAAAATATCATCTACGTAGCGAAAGTATTTGAAGGGTTTGTGAGGGTGAGTGGCTAGGAATCTCTGTTCTAAGTCAGCCATGAAGAGGTTTGCGTACTGTGGTGCCATTTTGGTGCCCATGGCTGTTCCCATGGTTTGTAAGTAGATGGAGTGGTTGAAGATGAAATAATTGTGAGTAAGTATAAATTCTGTAAGTTTACTGACTGTAGAAGTACTATATGTCTGGTTAGGGCTGTCGGAGGAAAGAAAGTTTAAGCAGATATCAATACCATCTTTATGTGGAATATTGCTGTACAGGGATTCCACATCCATTGTCACAAGTATAGTATCCTCTTGCAATTCTGTTATCTGGCTGATTTTGTTAAGAAAATCAACCAACAGATAGATGCAGCTACCTCACTGAACTCACCCTCACAAACCCTTCAAATAATTTCGCTATGTAGATGATGTTTTCATCATATGGACAGAACGAGAAAAAAACCTTGAATATTTTCATAAATCATTTAATCTATTTCATGCATCAATCAAGATTAAAATGAACTTTTCTAGAGATTGTGTCAGCTTCCTGGATACAACAATATCCATCACAAAGGGCAAACTGCACTCACCTGTACACAGGAAACCAACAGATAGATGCAGCTACCTCCACAGCTCCAGCTCCCATCCCAATCATATTAAAAAATCCATAATCTACAGTCAGGCTACAAGATACCACGGAATTTGCTCAGATATCAAGGATAGTGACAAACACCTCATCACAGTGTCCCAATCATTAAGAGAAAAAGGTTACAAAACAAGGATTATTAATAAAAAAAAATAACTCTGCCCTTAATACTCCACGTGAACACTTGCTACAATACAGGGAGAAGAAAAACATATCACGTATCCCACTAGTAGCCAAATACAACCCTGCTGTGGAAGGGATACGAAAAATCATAAAAGAATTGCAGCCACTACTCCTAGAGGATCCCACACTCAAAAAAATCTTTCCAAAAACCCCAATCCTGGCATACAGATAACCACCTAACCTAAAGCAGAAACTGGTACATAGGAAGCTACCCCTTGAGAAAAAGAACACTCAGAATGTAATCAAGTGCTGCTATAAAGCTCTCTGCAAACTGTGTCAACATGTTTGTGAAAGCAGCACAGCAAATCACAATAATAAGTCCTATACCATTAAAGGGGCATATTCATGTATATCTGCAAATGTGCATGTGAAGCGGGATGCTATATTGGAGAAACAAGCCAAAAACTGCACCTTCGGATGAACTTACACAGACACTCAATCAAAAACCACTGTGAAACAAAATACTGCACCCCTGTTGGTCACCATTTCACCCAACCTGACCACTCCATCCAAAACCTCAAAATCAAAATTCTCAGAGGCAACTTCAAAAACACCATGGAAAGAAAAACCTTTGAAATGAAAATGATAATGCACTTCAACTTGTTTAATTCTGGACTAAATGTGGACTCTGGATTCTTAACACATTATCAGAATTTTTTGTAATGTACTTTCATTTAGTCAATTACATATTCCACATTCTTTATACATAGGTACACAGGTAAGCCTATGTCCACACTTTTGTCTTTTTTAACTTTTGTATTCACCCTGTATATACAATTTCACATCTTTATAGATATTGATACAATGTTGATATATAACTTTATGTCAGTATATGCTCTATGTATAGCTATATTTTCCCCTGTCTGTTCTCCTACACTGGACACTGTCTGCCTGTTACCTAAGCCCCCCTAATGATTTTTACGACACCTCCTCCTCCCTGCACTTTCTGTCTTCTTAGTTATTCTGTGTTTTAATATATAATCTGTAAATTCCATTGAATTGGTCAGTATTGCTCCAGACTTGATAAAGGAAGGAACTCTTCCAAAAGCTTGTCAACTTATAAATGTATAGTTAGTCCAATAAAAAAAAGTATCATCGCTCAATGCAATACTCTTGTTATTTTGATATCTAAATCTCTGGACTAACACGGCTACTCCAATGTTAGTTTGTTAGTATATATATATATATATATATATATGTCATTCACCTGTACCCTGACACTTTAATGAATATTCTGTCTAGAAGAGCCTTATGGTTCAATTCATGGACTATTGCTATAGTAGTATCAAAAAGCAGACTTCCTTCTCTCTCGTTTCAGTAAAAGATGTTTGGATCTGGACTGAATGTTATCATTGCTACAGTCAATAGAGGTAAAGGAGCATTTCAGCCACAAGACAAACAAGTTAAAGGCAGTGTTAAGTCCGCTTTCATCATTCCAAGTCATAAAGATTCTCCATTTCCATGTGAAAGCCTGGTTCTTCTTAGTCAAAGTCCAAACAGACAAAAAAACAGGAAAAAAAAAAAACTGTCCCATCCTCCAAATCAGCATGAAGGTGCGACTCCCAAACCATACTCAGCATAAAATATAAAAGTAAATATTTATAAATAAGTAAATAAGAGCCATAAACATTAAAGTGAGGGTTTTAGTAAGAAATTTGAGCCTAACAATAAAAATGAGGGAGAGGAGCTAGAGATAAAGTAAAACGAGGCCTATGAAGAAAGGGAAGGGTAGCTAAACTAAGAACAAGGCTGAAAAGTAACACAGGTAAGCGGCCTGGGGCTGTATGCGAGGCTACAGACAGGCCAACCTAAAATTGTGTTTTCAATACTTTTATAACTTTGACACTGAGTAATGTGAGTATGTTTTGTTCATATGATAAAACAATGTTTCTTTCTCAGACTTCTTAATTGGAAAAGTGTTATCCTGGGTTTATCAAGTAATTTTGCCTACAGAATTCAATAAATAAAAAATGGCTTTGTAAATGTGTAGTTAAAGATCATGAATTTAAATTGTGATCAGCCAAATAGGACTTGAATACATTAAGTATAGAGGCATTTTTCACCAACCTGATAATGAAAAAGTGCTGCTAATAAACAATAAAAGATATCTGGTTGTGATTGTGTAGACATTTAAAAGTGATAATCTGCATTTTGTTGCAACAGATTGGGCAGCTTCCAGTAAATTCTAGACAAAATGTATTTTAAATATACAACCTATGAAACAGATAGGGTAGAAATACAATTACTAGTCTAATTTATCAATGTAGTACCTTCAAGAAAGGGCTGAAAGGAATGTACTGCTAATTCTCTTGCTATTCTCATCAAAGGACTCAATGGTATGTTGTTAGTGAATGGTTGAAGGGAGAGTAAATCTCCATTCATTAAAGGCTAAACCCTGTTCAATTCAACTTTATAATAAACCTGGTGGAACAGAGAATGTCCTGCCATTTGAAGGAAGGTTCCCATAAGGCTAAGGTTACTGAGTGCCAAATGAGACAGCTAAAAAGGGCTAGATTACAAGTGGTACACTAAATCATTTTTTTGCTCACACGCTAACTGTGGTCAAAGTAAAAATGTATCACGGCCGGGTTAGCACGCCTATTACAAGTTGAAAGTAAAAAGTTAGCACACATGCGAAAATCCAACGCACACTAATTTCAGGACTTTGGATAATGCAACCATGGCAACTTCTATGGATCGTTTGCACGCTAACCCATCATCACATTAGACCAAATGCGCTAAACCCAAAGTGAGTTAGGAATACTTTACATTCCAATGTTCTCCACATAGAAGAAAATTTTACTTTTATTAAAAAAATAATAATAATAAAAAATATACGGCTAGATTACAAGTTTTGTGGTAACAGGGGTGTGGTGCTAACTTGCACGTTATTGTCACCGCTCACTTACCTACAGCGCTGGTATTACAGGTTTTCAGAAACCCGGCGTTAACAGGCAAGAAGTGAGCGTAGAGCAAAATTGAGCTCCATACAGCACTCCAATACCAGCGCAGCTTAAGTCAGCTGTGAGCTGGTTGTACGTGCTCGTGCAAGATTTCTCCATAGACATCAATGGGCAGAGCCAGCTGAAAAAAAGCCTAACACCTGCAATAAAGCAGCATAAAGCTCCGTAACGCAGCCCCATTGATTCCTATGGGGAAACAAAATTTATGTTTACACCTAACACCCTAACATGAACCCCGAGTCTAAACACCCCTAATCTTATACTTATTAACCCCTAATATGCCGCCCCCTACATCGCCGACACCTACATTATATTATTAACCTCTAATCTCCCGCCCCCAATGTCCCCGCAACCTACCTACGCTTATTAACCCTTAATCTGCCGCCCCCAACGTAGCCGCCACTATAATAAACATATTAACCCCTAAACCGCCACACTCCCGCATCACAAACACTAGTTAATTATTATTAACCCTTAATCTGCCGCCCTTAACATCACCACCACCTACCTACATTTATTAACCCCTAATCTGACGCTCCCAACGTCACTGCCACTATACTAAATTTATTAACCCTTAAACCTAAGTCTAACCCTAACACCCACCAACTTAAATATAATTAAAATAAATCTAAATAAAAATTACTATCATTACCTAAATTATTCCTATTTAAAACAAAATACTTACCTATAAAATAAACCCTAAGATAGCTACAATACAACTAAGAGTTACATTGTAGCTATCTTAGGGTTTATTTTTATTTTACAGGCAACTTTGTATTTATGTTAACTAGGTAGAATAGTTACTAAATAGTTATTAACTATTTACTAACTACCTAGCTAAAATAAATAAAAAATTACCTTACACTAGTTACACTAACACCTAACATTACACAACAATTAAATAAAATTACAGAAATTACAAAAAAACCCCACTAAATTACACAAAATAAAAAACAAATTATCAGATATTTAAACTAATTACATCTAATCTAATAGCCCTATCGAAATAAAAAAATAAAAAAATAAAAACCTCTAGCCTAAATTACCAATAGCCCTTAAAAGGGCCTTTCTCAGCTCTTTTACCTGTAAAAAAATACAAACAACCCCCAAACAGTAAAACCCACCAACCACACAAACAACCCACCAAATAAAATCCTAACTAAAAAAAACCTAGCTCCCCATTGCCCTGAAAAGGGCATTTGGATGGGCATTTAGCTCTATTGCTGCACAAACCCTAACCTAAAAATAAAACCCACCCAATAAACCCTTAAAAAAACCTAACACTAACCCCGATGATCCACTTACAGTTTTGAAGACCGGACATCAGTCCTCAATGAAGCGGCAAGAAGTCTTCATCCAAGCCGCAGAAGTGGTCCTCCAGATGGGCAGAAGTCTTCATCCAGACTGCATCTTCTATCTTCATCCATCCGGCACAGAGCAGGTCCATATTCAAGATATTCGGCGCGGAGCATCCTCTTCAAACAAAGTCTTCTTCCCGAATGAATGTTTCTTTAAGTGACGTCATCCAAGATGGTGTCCCTTTAATTCTGATTGGCAGATAGAATTCTATCAGCCAATCAGAATTCAAGGGATGCCATCTTGGATGACGTCACTTAAAGAAACATTCATTCGGGAAGAAGACTTTGTTTGAAGAGGATGCTCCATGCCGGATGACTTGAAGATGGACCCCGGATGGATGAAGATAGAAGATGCCGTCTGGATGAAGACTTCTGCCCATCTGGAGGACCACTTCTGCCTGCTTGGATGAAGACTTCTCCTGGCTTCAATGAGGACTTCTTGCCACTTCATTGGGGACTTCTCCCGGCTTCGTTGAGGATGGATGTCCAGTCTTCAAAACTGTAAGTGGATCTTCGGGGGTTAGTGTTAGGTTTTTTTTAAGGGTTTATTGGGTGGGTTTGATTTTTAGGTTAGGGTTTGGGCAGCAATAGAGCTAAATGCCCTTTTAAGGGCAATGCCCATCCAAATTTTTTTACAGGTAAAAGAGCTGATTTCTTTTGGGCAATGCCCAGAAAAAGGCCCTTTTAAGGGCTATTGGTAGTTTAGTTTAGGCTAGGGTTTTTTTTATTTTGGGGGGCTTTTTTATTTTGATAGGGCTATTAGATTAGGTGTAATTAGTTTAAATATCTGATAACTTGTTTTTTATTTTGTGTAATTTAGTGGGGGTTTTTTGTAATTTAAGTACTTTTATTTAATTGTTGTGTAATGTTAGGTGTTATTGTAACTCAGGTTAGGTTTTATTTTACAGGTAAATTTGTATTTATTTTAGCTAGGTAGTTAGTAAATAGTTAATAACTATTTAGTAACTGTTCTACCTAGTTAAAATAAATACAAACTTGCCTGTAAAAAAAAACAAACAAACCCTAAGCTAGATACAATGTAACTATTAGTTATATTGTAGCTATCTTAGGGTTTATTTTATAGGTAAGTATTTAGTTTTAAATAGGAATAATTTAGGTCATGATAGTAATTTTTATTTAGATTTATTTTAATTATATTTAAGTTAGTGGGTGTTAGGGTTAGGGTCAGACTTAGGTTCAGGGGTTAATAAATTTAGTATAGTGGCGGCGACGTTGGGGGCGGCAGATTAGGGGTTAATACGTATAATGTAGGTGTCGGCGATGTTGGGGGCAGCAGATTAGGGGTTCATAATATTTAACTAGTGTTTGCGATGCGGGAATGCAGCGGTTTAGGGGTTAATATTTTTATTCTAGTGGTGGTGATGTCGGGATTGGCAGATTAGGGGTTAATAATTTATTTTAGTGTTTGCGATGCTGTAGGGCCTCGATTTAGGGGTTAATCGGTAGTTTATGGGTGTTAATGTACTTTTTAACACTTTAGTTATGAGTTTTATGCTACAGATGATAGATAAATATAGATATATAAAGATATATATATATATATATATATATATATATATATATATATATATACCTATTAATCTATATGTATATACAGATATATATATATATATATAAAACAAAACACAGGAATGGACCGCACTCACAGACTGGACTGGGTACACATCCTAAGCCACTGTTAACTCCACAGCCCTGAACACTGACAGACAGCTGCAAAGTTCCCAGCAACCCAGGCAGTTAACCCCAGAGCAACCTGGGTGTCAGGTCCGCAGGGGAGCATTACAAACATTAACACAAAACACAAAAAACCCAGCACTCACTAGCAGATTCACAGCAATGTTTAAAAGCAAAACTGGGGGAAGTCAGTTACATTTGGCGCCAAAGGATCAAGCCCAGGACTATGTATCTGTATATTATATACTTTATAATATACAGATATATAGAAATATTTTTTTTTAAATAAAAAGGAGATTTTTAATGGTAACATACACATATTTAGACTATTTTTCTTTAAATCCTTAAAGTTTACTTCAGGTCTTGTTGTGCTATATGTTCTAGTGCAGTTTTGGCTTGTGCTCAAGCACAAACAATAACTTTCAACTTATAATACCAGCTCAAATTAGCACAGTCATGCAATCCATTACAAGTATAGGCTGTGCTTGAATGAAGTCAGGCATGCTTATCCTTCTCCGGTTAGCACACTTTACCATGAACAAGTAATATCATAATCGTGCGCTAATGTTGGCGCGGTCCAGCGATATAATTGTCATACTAATGTTTAGCATTCTTTTGCTGTACACTTTTAGCTTTTCAATACACTAAAGTACTACTCATACTTCAGAAGGAAGAAGATAATACATTTTGAACCTGGTCCATAATCCTTTGTTCCAGGAGAAACACACGGCTAGATTACGAGTTGTGCGTTAGGGTAAAAAAGCAGAGTTAAGAGGTCCTAACGCTGCTTTTTTATGCCCGCTGCTATTACGAGTCTTGAAGGTTTAGGGTCACTGCACACTTCTTTGGCCTTACCTTAAAATGACTTACGTAATCTTCGTAAAGTCTTTTTTCTATGGGACTTCCATAGCGCCGGTATAACGAGTCTGTCCTGGGAAGCCAAAAACTGAGCGGTACACCCTGCCCTCCCGCATCGCAAACACTATAATAAAATTTTTAACCCCTAATCTACCGCCCCGGACACCACCGCCACCACCTACATTTATTAACCCCTAATCTGCCGCCCCCAACATCGCCGCCACTATATTAAAGTTATTAACCCCTAAATCTAAGTCTAACCCTAACCCTAACACCCCCTAACTTAAATATAATTTAAATAAATCTAAATAAATATTCCTATCATTATCTAAATTATTCCTATCATTAACTAAATTATTCCTATTTAAAACTAAATAATTACCTATAAAATAAACCCTAAGCTAGCTATTATATCACTAATAGTTACATTGTAGCTATCTTGGTTTATTTTTATTTTACAGGTAAGTTTGTATTTATTTTAACTAGGTAGAATAGTTATTAAATAGTTATTAACTATTTAATAACTACCTAGCTAAAATAAAGACAAATTTACCTGTAAAATAAAACCTAACCTAAGTTACACTAACACCTAACACTACAATATAATTAAATAAATTAACTAAATTAAAAACAATTACCTAAATTAAATTAGCTAAAGTACAAAACCGCCCCACTAAATTACAGAAAATAATAAATAAATTACAGATATTTAAACTAATTACACCTAATCTAATAGCCCTATTAAAATAAAAAAGCCCCTCCAAAAAATAAAAAAACCCTAGCCTAAACTAAACTAAACTACCAATAGCCCTTAAAAGGGACTTTTGCGGGGCATTGCCCCAAAGTAAACAGCTCTTTTACCTGTAAAAAACAATACAAACAACCCCCAAACAGTAAAACCCACCACCCACACAACCAACCACCCAAATAAAATACTATCTAAAAAAAACTAAGCTCCCCATTGCCCTGAAAAGGGCATTGGGATGGGCATTGCCCTTAAAAGGACAGTTAGCTCTTTTGCCGCCCAAACCTAAAAATAAAACCCACCCAATACACCCTTAAAAAAACCTATCACTAACCCCCTGAAGATCGACTTACCGGGAGACGTCTTCATCCAAGCTGGGGCGAAGTCCTCAACGAAGCCAGTAGAAGTCTTCATCCAAGCCGGGCGAAGTGGTCCTCCAGAAGTGCAGAAGTCTTCATCCAGACGGCATCTTCTATCTTCATCCATCCAGCGCGGAGCGGGTTCATCTTCAAGACATCCCATGCGGAGCATCCTCTTCATCCGGAGTCTTCTGAATGAAGGTACCTTTAAGTGACGTCATCCAAGATCGCATCCCTTAGATTCCGATTGGCTGATAGAATTCTATCAGCCAATCGGAATTAAGGTAGATAAAATCCTATTGGCTGATGCAATCAGCCAATAGGATTGAAGTTCAATCCTATTGGCTGATCCAATCAGCCAATTGGATTGAGCTTGCATTCTATTGGCTGATTGGATGACGTCACTTAAAGGTACCTTCCTTCAGCTTTAGTCGTCAGATGAAGAAGATGCTCTGCGTCAGATGTCTTGAAGATAGACCCGCTCCGTGCCGGATGGATGAAGATAGAAGATGCCGTCTGGATGAAGAATTCTGCCCGTCTGGAGGATCACTTCACCCGGCTTGGATGAAGACTTCTCCTGGCTTCGTTGAGGACTTTGGCCTGGCTTGGATGAAGATGTCTCCCGGTAAGTCGATCTTCAGGGGGTTAGTGTTAGGTTTTTTTAAGGGTGTATTGGGTGGGTTTTATTTTTAGGTTACGGTTTTGGCGGCAAAAGAGCTAACTGCCCTTTTAAGGGCAATGCCCATCCAAATGCCCTTTTTAGGGCAATGGGGAGCTTAGGTTTTTTTAGATAGTATTTTATTTGGGGGGTTGGTTGTGTAGGTGGTGGGTTTTACTGTTGGGGGGTTGTTTGTATTTTTTTTTACAGGTAAAAGAGCTGATTTCTTTGGGGCAATGCCCCGCAAAAGGTCCTTTTAAGGGCTACTGGTAGTTTAGTTTAGGCTAGGGTTTTTTTTATTTTGGGGGGGCTTTTTTATTTTAATAGGGCTATTAGATTAGGTGTAATTAGTTTAAATATCTGTAATTTGTTTATTATTTTCTGTAATTTAGTGTTTCTTTTGTACTTTAGCTAATTTAATTTAATTTAGGTAATTGTTTTTAATTTAGTTAATTTATTTAATTATATTGTAGTGTTAGGTGTTAGTGTAACTTAGGTTAGGTTTTATTTTACAGGTAAATGTGTCTATTTTATCTAGGTAGTCATTAAATAGTTAATAACTATTTAATAACTATTCTACTTAGTTTAAATAAATACAAACTTGCCTGTGAAATAAAAATAAACCCTAAGATATCTACAATGTAACTATTAGTTATATTGTAGCTATCTTAGGGTTTATTTTACAGGTAAGTATTTAGTTTTAAATAGGAATAATGTAGTTAATGATAGGAATATGTATTTAGATTTATTTAAATTATATTTAAGTTAGGGGGTGTTATGGTTATGGTTAGACTTAGGTTTAGGGGTTAATAACTTTAATATAGCGGCGGCGACGCTGGGGGCGGCAGATTAGGGGTTAATAAATGTAGGTAGGTGGTGGCGATGTTAGGAATGGCAGATTAGGGGTTAATAATATTTAACTAATGTTTGCAAGGCGGGAGTGCAGCGGTTTAGGGGTTAATATGTTTATTATAGTGGCGGTGACGTTGGGGGCGGCAGATTAGGGGTCAATAAATGTAGATAGGTTGCAGCGACATTGGGGTGGCAGATTAGGGGTTAATAAATATAATGTATGTGTCGGCGATGTTGGGGGCAGCAGATTAGGGGTTCATAACTATAATGTAGGTGGCAGTGGAGTCTGGAGCAACAGATTAGGGGTTAATAATACAATGTCGGGGGCGGCAGATTAGGGGATTGGATCAGTCAATAGGATTGAGCTCGCATTCTATTGGCTGTCACAATAAGCTCAATCCTATTGGCTGATTGCATCAGCCAATAGGATTTTTCCTACCTTAATTCCGATTGGCTGATAGAATCCTATCAGCCAATCGGAATTCAAGGGACGCCATCTTGGATGACGTCATTTAAAGGAACCGTCATTCGTCGGGTAGTCGTCGGTCTGGATGGATGCTCAGCGTCTGATGTCTTCAAGATGGAGCCGCTCCTCGTCGGATGGATGAAGATAGAAGATGCCGCCTGGATGAAGACTTCTGCCCATCTGGAGGTCCTCTTCTGCCTGGATCGGATGAAGACTTCTGCCCCTCTGGAGGACCACTTCTGCCTGGTTGGGTGAAGACGTCTCAAGGTAGGGTGATCTTCAAGGGGGTAGTATTAGGTTTTATTAAGGGGGGATTGGGTGGGTTTTAGAGTAGGGTTGGGTGTGTGGGTGGTGGGTTGTAATGTTGGGGGGGTATTGTATTTTTTTTTTACAGGTAAAAGAGTTGATTACTTTGGGGCAATGCCCCACAAAAGGCCCTTTTAAGGGCTATTTGTAATTTAGTATAGGGTAGGGATTTTTTTTATTTTGGGGGGCTTTTTTATTTTACTAGGGGGATTAGATTAGGTATAATTAGTTTAAAAATCTTGTAATTATTTTATTATTTTTTGTATTTTAGTGGGTTTTTTTTCGTACTTTAGTTTATTTACTTTAATTGTAATTAATTGTAGTTAGTTTAGGTAATTAATTTAATTATAGTTTAGTGTTAGGTGTAATTGTGACTTAAGTTAGGGTTTATTTTACAGGTAAATTTGTACTTATTTTATCTAGGTAGTTAGCAAATAGTTAATAACTATTTAATAACTATTCTACCTAGTTAAAATAAATACAAAGTTGCCTGTAAAATAAAAATAAATCCTAAAATAGCTACAATGTAACTATTAGTTATATTGTAGCTATCTTAGGGTTTATTTTACAGGTAAGTATTTAGTTTTAAATAGGAATAATTAATTTAATTGTAGTAATTTTATTTAGATTATTTTAAATTATATTTAAGTTAGGGGGATGTTAGGGTTAGACTTAGGTTTAGGGGTTAATATATTTATTATTGTGGCGGCGACGTTGGGGGTGGCAGATTAGGGGTTAATAAGTGTAGGTAGGTGGCGGCTACATTGGGGGCAGCAGAGTAGGGGTTAATACATAAAATGTAGGGTTCAGCGATGTTGGGGGCAGCAGATTAGGGGTTCATTAGTATAATGTAGGTTGCGGCGGTGTCCGGAGAGGCAGATTAGGGGTTAATAATATAATGCAGGTGTCGGTGATGTTGGGGGCAGCAGATTAGGGGTTAATAAGTGTAAGATTAGGGGTGTTTAGACTCGGGGTTCATGTTAGGGTGTTAGGTGTAGACATAACTTTTATTAGGTGCTAGGTTTTTTTTCAGCAGATTCTGTAGGTCAGCGGTGAGCTGAAACTGCTCGTTAGCACCGCACCCCTGTTACCGCAAAACTCGTAATCTCGCTGTTTATGTTTTGTGAAAGAGCAAAAGCTTGTTAACTGCAATTGCACTCAATCAATTGTGTTTACTTTTAACTTGTAATACAAGCAATAACCTCAATGTTTTCAAAATCCTGCGATAAACCCCTTTTCTCTTGCACATAACTTTAAGCGTGCCACTTGTAATTTGGTCCTAAATAAATCAAATGTTACAGCAATAAAAATCTAATGCTTATTAAAATATAAATATTTCTATGAAAAAAAAAATGTTTCTATGTTATTTCTACAATTTTCACATATCAGTCAGACATCAGGTATCAGGAGATTCTAGGGAACCCCTACACTGCAGCAGGAAGGGGGAATTGCCTGGGATGTTACTACTCCCGCCATAATGCCATCACATACAGCCAGGTATTCTCTGCTGAGACATATAATTGCCTGGGGCTGGGAGAAAGGCTTTAAGAGTCCATGGGGCATATGTATCAGATGCCCCGTGCTTCTGGCGAGCCTGCTCTGAAGACCGCTGCTCCATAACCTGTCCGCCTGCTCTGAGCAGGCAGACAGACATCGCCGGAAATCAACCCGATCGAGTACGATCAGGTTGATTGACACCCCCTGCTGGCGGCCAATTGGCCACGAGTCTGCAGGGGGGCGGCATTGCACCAGCAGCTCTTGTGAACTGCTGGTGCAATGCTGAATACGGCGAGCATATTGCTCACCGTATTCAGCGAGGTCTGTCGGACCTGATCCGCACTGTCGGATCAGGTCCGACAGACCTTGATAACTAGAGGCCCATATCTCAGCTCTAAGGCAACTTACAGAGAGAAGAGGGGAGTATGCCTTTCAAATGAGTCACGTGTAAGATGCAATAACCTACATCAGCATAAAGTGCTATGTATCTAAGGGGGCTCTAATGAAGCCCCATTCTAACACTCTGCTTATGCTAGAGGGGCAAATAAAAGAGGGGTATTTGCCCTTTCAAGCGAGCAGTCATGTTCCTTCTATCACAAATAGGTGGGGAGATAGGGGCTCCATAAGAGCTTTTCTACCCCTCACAATAAACATCACTATATAGTTTTGCAGGTTATTGCAGTTTTGCAGGTTATTGCATCTTACAGGCACAAGAGACTCATTTTAAAATGAGTGGTTTGCTTGCCCCTGTAATAGGCAGGTCTAATATATTTATTGTATGAAGACAGTGGCTCCAAATGTGCTGCCATCCCCTAAAGACAGCAGACAACACACATAAACACAATACCCCTCAGATGAAAGAAGGGATTTCTTATTTTCAAATGAGGGTTCTCATGACCCTTTGAATAGCAAATGATTGCCACAGACTGCATATTATATATATTAGGTGCTTTCTACAGTGCTCTGACCTATAAAAGAGACTGCTAGCTACTTGTCATAACAATGACAAATCACTCTCAGCATTGGTTCTATTTTAGGTGCGCTGACACATTTTAAGAGGCCTTTATTAACCCCCCCATCTTTTTATTTTAAGATATTGTAAAGCTACTAATCTTCTACATAAATTGCAAAATAATGCATAGTGATAAAAATAAAAAAAGGGCTACAAGTGGTGTGGTATTTTTTTTCCGCAATCGCAAAAACTCTACTAGAGTTACGTTTTTTGCACCCGTCGGGTCCCCAATAGAATGCAATGGAGAAAAAAAAAAATATAAAAAAAAATGAACACCCGAGATCGCACAAACACCATTGCATTTTTGCATTGCCCATAAAAGTCAATGGAGAAAAAAAAAATAGTTGAAAAAAAACACCCATCGCGCAAACAACATAACATATTTGCATTAGCAAATGTGAAATATTAACAGTAAATACATAGTTAAAATCTTTATTAAATAGGAATATTGCATATATATGTTTTTACATATTCTCATCTACTTAATGGCAAAGGGATCTAATGCACTTATATATAAGTCTATGGGGCCTATTTATCAAGCTCTGTATCCTGTCCGCCTGCTCTGAGGAGGAAGACAGACATCGTGGGAAATCAACCCGATCAAATACGATCAGTTTGATTGACACCCCTTGCTATCGGTCTGCAGGAGGCGGCGTTGCACCAGCAGTTCACAGGAGCTGCTGGTGCAATGCTGAATGCGAATAGCGTATTGCTCTCCGCATTCAGCGATGTCTGTCGGACATGATCCGCTGATCGTATCATGTCCGACAGAGGGTTGACAAATCGGCCCCTATATATGTGTACATATATATTTATGTGTCTATATGTGTATATATGTATATATAAATATATACATATGTCACTACATATACACATATAAATACATTGATATATATATATACACACACATATAGATATATATATATATTTATATATACATACAAATACATCTTTAGTAATGTATCTGTATGTATCTCTCTGTTAAAGTAGTTTGGATGCTTTTTTTTTCTAATACCCAAGATCTCATATCTTTAAACCCTTATAACATTTTTGTGTAATATTTGTTTGTAAAACATTTATTAGACAGTGTTAATATGAATGTAACTGCAAAACTTTTTTGTTTCGGAAAACAGTTAACCACAGTTCTGAGATTGTGGTAAGGATTGAAGTGTAAATGGCGATTGCACTAGTGCAATTGCGATTTCGCTCAACTTGTAATATCAGCGCAATTAAAAATGCTCACGAAAAGATTATATCGCTTGCACAAAACTGTTTGCAACTCACTTGTAATGTAGTCTATAATATCCTAAGGATTTAGGAAAAAATGTGAACTGTTTCTAAATATGGGACAAAAAAAGTGTGTATTTTACATTTTTAGGAAATAATAACTCCTGTGATGTTTTTTACAATGTACACAATGGAAAAGGACACAACAATATATATAGAATATATATGCTCTCCAGCACCTTTGTATCAAACGGGTGACCACACCATCCAGGACTCCACACCAACAAGTCCCAAATACAATGTAGAAAAACGAAACAGATGGCAGCACTCCAGAATAAAAGATGTATATTTATTTACATCTACTCCAAACAAACATAGAACAATGACGTTTCAGGTGTTATCCCTTAATCATGTTGCATGTATGTAACATAACACCCGAAACGTCGTTGTTCTATGTTTGTTTGGAGTAGATGTCATATTTGTCATATTTTGGCATTTTCCAATATTATTATATTTCTGCAAACTAAAGTTATTTTTTAACAATATTGGTATACTGAAAAAATAAGGCAGAATTTGTGTGGGTACCTCACAGAAACAAAAGTTTAAATTTATTTGTAATTACAATGAGGACCAAACAATTAAAACCTCATGGGTGTAAAAGTGACTCAGTAGCGTAAGGGTCAAAAGAAATATCAAGTCACATGCACACCCAAAAACAGTATTACAAGGACAGATCACTGTGAGCAGAAACACAGACAACACAAACAGCATTAAAGTAACAGCTAACACAATTATGATTATTATTATTATTATCATTATTAGTTATTTGTAGAGCACCAACAGATTCCACAGTGCTATAAATAAAGGGGGAGTACAACAAAACAATTATAGGGATCAAATGGGTAGAGGGCCCTGCCAAGAGTTACACTGTTGTAGTCAGCTCTTAAGAAGGTGATCTAAAAACAGCTGGACGTTTAGGCTTACATGCTAAGGGGGTTCAGGGGATAGCAATGGAGGAGTGGAACTGGTATAAAGTAAGGTTAGTATAGGTTGTATGCATCCCTGAACAGTAGAGTCTTTAGGGAGTGCTTGAAGTTTTCAAAACTAGGGGAGAGTCTTGTGGGGTGAGGCAGAGAGTTCCACAAGATGGGAGACAGTCTGGAGAAGTCCTGTAAATGGGAGTGTGATGAGGTAACCAGAGAGGAGGAGAGTAGGAGGTCATGAGCAGAGCGAAGGGGACGGGAGGGAGAGTATCTGGAGACAAGATCTGAGATATAGGGGGGAGCAGTGCAGTTGAGGGCTTTGTATGTCAGAGTGAGAATTTTGTGTTTGATCCTAGAGGCAAGAGGAAGCCAGTGAAGGGATTGGCAGAGAGGAGCAGCAGATGAAGAGCGACGTGTAAGGAAGATGAGTCTGGCAGAGGCATTCATTATGGATTGTAAAGGAGCTAGGCGGCAGGTGGGGAGACCAGAGAGGACAGAGTTGCAGTAATCAAGGTGGGAAAGAATGAGAGAGTGGATTAAAATCTTAGTTTTCCAATATTATTATATTTCTGCAAACTAAAGTTATTTTTTAACAATATTGGTATACTGAAAAAATAAGGCAGAATTTGTGTGGGTACCTCACAGAAACAAAAGTTTAAATTTATTTGTAATTACAATGAGGACCAAACAATTAAAACCTCATGGGTGTAAAAGTGACTCAGTAGCGTAAGGGTCAAAAGAAATATCAAGTCACATGCACACCCAAACACAATATTACAAGGACAGATTACTGTGAGCAGAAACACAGACAACACAAACAGCATTAAAGTAACAGCTAACACAATTATTATTATTGTTATTATTATTATTATTATTATTATTATTATTATTATTATTATTAGTTATTTGTAGAGCACCAACAGATTCCACAGTGCTATAAACAAAGGGGGAGTACAACAAAACAATTATAGGGATCAAATGGGTAGAGGGCCCTGCCAAGAGTTGCACTGTTGTAGTCAGCTCTTAAGAAGGTTATCTACAAACAGCTGGACTCTTAGGTTTACATGCTAAGGGGGTTCAGGGGATAGCAATGGAGGAGTGGAACTGGTATAAAGTAAGGTTAGTATAGGTTGTATGCATCCCTGAACAGTAGAGTCTTTAGGGAGTGCTTGAAGTTTTCAAAACTAGGGGAGAGTCTTGTGGGGTGAGGCAGAGAGTTCCACAAGATGGGAGACAGTCTGGAGAAGTCCTGTAAACGGGAGCGTGATGAGCTAACCAGAGAGGAGGAGAGTAGGAGGTCATGAGCAGAGCGAAGGGGACGGGAGGGAGAGTATCTGGAGACAAGATCTGAGATATAGGGGGGAGCAGTGCAGTTGAGGGCTTTGTATGTCAGAGTGAGAATTTTGATTTTGATCCTAGAGGCAAGAGGAAGCCAGTGAAGGGATTGGCAGAGAGGAGCAGCAGATGAAGTGCGATGTGTAAGGAAGAAGAGTCTGGCAGAGGCATTCATTATGGATTGTAAAGGAGCTAGGCGGCAGGTGGGGAGACCAGAGAGGACAGAGTTGCAGTAATCGAGGCGGGAAAGAATGAGAGAGTGGATTAAAATCTTAGTTGTGTCTTGTGTAATGAAGTGCCTAATTTTAGAGATATTTTTAAGGTGGAAGCGGCAGGCTTTAGCCAAGGATTAAATGTGAGGAGTGAAAGAAAGATCTGAGTCAAGTGTGACCCAGAGACATCGGGCATGCGGGGTAGGGGTAATGATGGAGTTGTCGACAGTTATAGAGAGATTGGGGGTGGAGATTTTTGAAGAATGGGGGAAAATGAGGATCTCAGTTTTGGAGAGATTTAGCTTGAAGTAGTGAGAGGACATCCAGGAAGAGATGTGAGAAAGACAGTTAGTGACACGGGTTAGCAAGGAAGGAGATAGGTCTGGTGCAGAGAAGTAGATTTGGGTGTCATCGGCATACAAGTGATATTGGAAACCGTGGGACTTTATTAGGGAACCTAGTGATGTGTAGATTGAGAAGAGAAGGGGACTGAGGACAGAGCCTTGCAGTACTCCGACAGAAAGTGGTGATGGGGCAGAGGAGGCCACAGAGAAGGCTACACTAAAGGTACGTTTTGACAGGTAGGAAGAGAGCCACGAAAGGGCTGTGTCACAGATGTTGAAGGATTGGAGGGTTTGGAGCAAAAGAGGGTGGTCAACAGTGTCAAAGGCAGCAGACAGATCAAGGATGATAAGCAGAGAGAAGTGGCCTTTTGATTTTGCTGTAAGTAGGTCATTGGTAACCTTAACAATAGCTGTCTCTGTGGAGTGATGGGGACTAAATCCAGATCGCAGTGGGTCAAGAAGTGAGTTTATCGTATGGAAATGGGATAGGCATGCATATACTAGTTTTTCGAGAAGCTTTGAAGCAAGAGGGAGGAGGGAGATAGGGAAGTAGTTGGATGGGGAGGTAGGATCAAGGGAAGGTTTTTTGAGGATAGGTGTGACCAGTGCATGTTTCAGCGATGAGAGAAATATACCGGTGCTGAGGGAGAGGTTGAAAATGTGTGTTAGTATAGGGGTAAGGTTAACACAATGCACACTATCTTTAAGGTAACATGACAGATAACATTATTCACATAATGCACACAGACTTAATAGGACAGCTCATTACATGCACATAAACAGCCAACAATAATGTCTCCTGAGCCAATACTTTTAGGGTGTGCATGCCATGAGCCAACCCTGTAAGCCATTTAAGGCTGTGTTTGAATGCCATGAGCTAGTCCTATAAAACTGTTTGAATGCCTTGAGCCATGGCTTTAACCCATTAACGACTGCAATGTACAATGTACGTCCCTGGTCATTAAGGGATTGTGTGGCTATAATAGCGCGGGTCTTGCCGCGAGTAGAAAGATTGCACTATTAGACCCTCCTTCCCTCTGGAAGGCTTGTTAAAATATTAAAAGTGGGTACGCTTATTAAATTATTGAAACAGGGTACGTTGCTGGTCATTAAGGGGTTAAAGTTATGTGTGAATGCTGGTATCTTTCACTGTGTGTGTGTGTGTGCTCTATGTATGTGGTTTTAGCTATCCTAATCTTTTTAAGACTGTGGGCATTGTGCGTGTTTGTGACTAATGTGAGCTTTCCCTTTAAGTATGTGTTTGAATGTATAAGTGGAGTTATTTAAAGGGATATGAACCACTAAATAAATGCTAGATAGAATGAAGCATTCAAATAAAAGATTAGTCTTAGAATAACATGTACCTAGATTTTTTTAAAGTTTTATTACAGTGGGGCAAAAAAGTATTTAGTCAGCCACCAATTGTGCAAGTTCTCCCACTTAAAAAGATGAGAGAGGCCTGTAATTTTCATCATAGGTATACCTCAACTATGAGAGACAAAATGTGGAAACAAATCCAGACAATCACATTGTCTGATTTGGAAAGAGTTTATTTGCAAATTATGGTATAAGTATTTGGTCAATATCAAAAGTTCATCTCAATACTTTGTTATATATCCTTTGATGGCAATGACAGAGGTCAAACGTTTTCTGTAAGTCTTCACAAGGTTGTCACACACTGTTGCTGGTATGTTGGCCCATTCCTGCATGCAGATCTCCTCTAGAGCAGTGATGTTTTGGGGCTATCGCTGAGCAACACGGACTTTCAACTCCCTCCAAAGGTTTTCTATGGGGTTGAGATCTGGAGACTGGCTAGGCCACTCCAGGTCCTTGAAATGCTTTTTATGAAGACACTTCTTCGTTGCCCGGGCGGTGTGTTTGGGATCATTGTCATGCTGACAGACCCAGCCACGTTTCATCTTCAATGCCCTTGCTGATGGAAGGAGGATTGCACTCAAAATCTCACGATACATGGCCCCATTCATTCTTTTATGTACACAGATCAGTCGTCCTGTTCCCTTTTCAGAGAAACAACCCCAAAGCATGATGTTGCCATCCCCATGCTTCACAGTAGGTATGGTGTTCTTTGGTTGCAACTCAGCATTCTCTCTCCTCCAAACACAAGGAGTTGTGTTTCTACCAAACAGTTCTACTTTGGTTTCATCTGACCATATGACATTCTCCCAATCCTCTTCTGGATCATCCAAATGCTCTCTAGCATACTTCAGACGGGCCCGGACATGTACTGGCTTAAGCAGGGGGACACGTCTGGCACTGCAGGATCTGAATCCCTGGCGGCGTAGTGTGTTACTGATGGTAGCCTTTGTTACGTTGGTCCCAGCTCTCTGCAGGTCATTCACTAGGTCAACCTGTGTGGTTCTGGGATGTTTGCTCACCGTTCTTATGATCATTTTGACCCCACGGGGTGAGATCTTGCGTGGAGCCCCAGATTGAGGGAGATTATCAGTGGTCTTGTATGTCTTCCATTTTCTAATTATTGCTCCCACAGCTGATTTCTTCACACCAAGCTGCTTGCCTATTGCAGATTCAGTCTTCCCAGCCTGGTGCAGGTCTACAATTTTGTTTCTGGTGTCCTTCGACAGCTCTTTGGTCTTCACCATAGTGGAGTTTGGAGTGTGACTGTTTGAGGTTGTGGACAGGTGTCTTTTATACTGATAACAAGTTCAAACAGGTGCCATTAATACAGGTAATGAGTGGAGGACAGAGGAGCCTCTTAAAGAAGAAGATACAGGTCTGTGAGAGCCAGAAATCTTGCTTGTTTGTAGGTGACCAAATACTTATTTTCCACCATAATATGCAAATAAATTCTTTCCAAATCAGACAATGTGATTGTCTGGATTTGTTTCCACATTTTGTCTATCATAGTTGAGGTATACCTATGATGAAAACTACAGGCCTCTCTCATCTTCTTAAGTGGGAGAACTTGCACAATTGGTGGCTGACTAAATACTTTTTTGCCCCACTGTAGTTGCTTAAATAATGACAAACAAGTATAAAGTTTTAGTGTCTATAAAGCAATGGGTGCTGCCATGTTGAAACTTAAGTTTATTTCTCTGCTGAGTCCAATTAGTGACAGTTATAAATAAGTCACTAGAGAGTGCAGCCAATGACTGTGTAGAATATAACAGTGTTCTGCACTTCCACTTCTAACAGGAACTAAAGAGTACACGATTGTCAGAATGAAATTACAGGAAAAGGGGAGAAAATAAATATAGAAAGTATATTGCAAAGTTTATATATATATATATATATATATATATATATATATATATATATATATATATATATATATATATATATACATATATATATATATATTTAAGACTGTGTGCGCATGGTGTGAGCTGCATTTAAGGCTGTGTGCATTGTGTGTGTTCCTGCCCTTTTATACATTGTGAGTGTAGAGTAAGCTATCCCTTTAAGGCTGTATATACTGTTTAAGGCACACTTGTGAATACTTTGATCTGTTCTTAAAGGCTGTTGTATGGTGCATGTGGGGCAAGCTATTTTTAAGACTTTGTGGGTTGTGTGTGTTTATATCTTTAAGACTTTGTGCAAGTTGTCACTTCTAAGACGTTGTTATGCCTGTCCCTTTAAGATTTATAGGGTGTGCTGTCCTTTTACAACTGTGTACATTGTGTGTGTATTTTGAGCTGTCCCTTTAAAAAAAAAGCATTAAAGTTGTGACCTTTGTGTGTGTGTCTGTCTCTTTAAGACAATGTGCTTGTGATGTTCTTTTAAGGATATGCTTACATAGTGTGTTTTTGTGCAAGCCTGTACCATTAATAATGTGTAGTTTGTGTATATGTATGTATGTGTACTGTACCTTTAAGACTAAGTGCATAGGTTGGGAATTAAGTCTGTGTGTGTTGTGCATGTTGTGACCTGTCCCTTTTTTGGTTGTATTGTAAGGCTGTGTGGTGTGAGTTGCTATTTAATGGCTGTATGTGTTGTGTGTGTGCCTTTTCCTTTAAGACAAAGAGTGGGATGAGCTGTCCTTTTAAGACTTTATGCCATGTGCATGTGCTCATGGGGTGAGCTGTTCCTTTAAATCTTTCTTAGTTGTATGTTTGTTTGCACGTTTTGTGATCCATCCCATTTATACTATTTCTGTGTGTGCATTAACTCTGTGTGCATTGTAAGAGTGTGTCTATCTCTTTATGAATAAGTATGCATGGAGTGAGCTTTTCCTTTAAGGCTGTGGGCACTATGTCCCCATGTACCATTAAGACAGCACTATGTTTGTGCTACGTGAGTTGTTCCTTGAAAAACTGTGTTTGTTTGATGGCTTTATGCATTGTTTGTGTGTGTGTGTGCCTTTAAAACTATGTGAGCATTGGGTGAGCTGTTTCTTTAAGAATATGTGTTTTGTGGGTGTGTGTGTGTGTGTGTATGCTGTGATCTGTCCCTTTAATACTGTTTTTGGGTGTGTTTTATGTGAGTGTGCTTGTTGCTTTAAAGGGATATGAAAATGAATCAAAATGATTCAAAAAGAGCAGGCAATTTTAAACAACTTTCTAATTTACTTCTCTTATCATTTTTTCTTCATTCTCTTGGTATCTTTTGTTGAAAGGCAGGGGCATAGGCTTAGGAGCTGGCCTATTTCTGGATCACTATATGGCAGCAGTTTTGCAAGAATGTTATCCATTTGCAACAGCACTAGATGACTGTACTATTTCCTGTTCTCTGTAGTGCTCCAGGGGCTCGATCTGATAAAAATCGTCGCCCGCAAAAGCCGGAGACGCCAAAATTTGCGCTTATTTGGTATCCTATATACGGTGTAACCTAGAAGTTACACCCGTATATTTCTGCCATCGCCCGTAGTTTTTTGGGCCATAGACAGGTATACCAAACCCGCGCAGTTTGGTATCCAATATACAGCGTAAGGACTTACGTGGTAAAAATGGAGAAATCTTACTCCATTTTCACCTCGCCACAAAAAGCAGCCATAAGAAGCCTTACGCTGACTATTGGAGCCCCGTAACTCCCTAAACTACCTGCAAAATAAACCAAACACCTAACGCATGCGCAATGTCTATCTACCTGTCAACCGTGATCCCCCGCCGCAATCCCTAATAAAGTATTTAACCCCTAAACCGCCGCTCCCGGACCCCACCGCCATCTACATAAACTAACCCCCTACTGTGAGCCCCTAAAACCGCCACCATCTAACTGATCTATCCCCTAATGTGAACCCCTAAAACCGCCACAATCTACCTTATCTATCCCCTAATGTGAACCCCTTACACCGCCGCCATCTACCTTATCTATCCCCTAATCTGACCCCTTACACCGCCGCCACCTATACAAAAATTATTAACCCCTAATCTAATCCCCCTATACCGCCGCCAGCTATATTACTATTATTAACCCCTAATTTAATATCCCTAAAGTAATAAGTTCTATTACCAGCCCTTAAAAGGGCCTTTTGTGGGGCTTTGCCCCAAAGTAAACAGCTCTTTTGCCCTATAACCTGCCCTCCCTACACCGCCACCACCTATATTAATAGTTTTAACCCCTAATGTAAGCCCCTTACACAGCCGCCATCTATATTAAAATTATTAACCCCTAATTTAATCTACCTACCCCGTCGCCAGCTATATTATCTATATTAACCCTAAGTATATTATAGTTAATATAGTTATTACATTATATATATATTAACTACATTAACCCTAATTATATTAGGGTTAATATAGTTAATATAGTTACTATAGTATTTATATTAACTATATTAACTCTATCTAACCCTAACACCCCTAACTAAATTCTTATTAAATAAATCTAATTCATATTATAAACTAAAATATTCCTATTTAAATCTAAATACTTACCTATAAAATAAACCCTAAGATAGCTACAATATAATTAATAATTACATTGTAGCTATGTTAGGGTTTATATTTATTTTACAGGTAACTTGGTATTTATTTTAACTAGGTATAATAGCTATTAAAAAGTGTTGTTTTTTTTTTTAAATCTACACTACTGTTACACCAGATATGAGTTGCACTGGGGTGACACTGTGCCCTGGCAGGCAGGCCCTGAAACGCACACGTGTGAAGGAAACTGACTGCTATTATTTAACACAGTCAAAAAAGTGTTGTTTTTTTAAATCTACACTACTGTTACACCAGATATGAGTGGTGGCACTGGACAAGTGGGCACAGTATACGCTGTGAGGCTGACACACACGCTGGCAGGTAGGCAACTGCAATTAGATTACACAGGAAAAAAAAAAAAAGCAGACTGATGTTCTAGCCCTAAAAAGGGCTTTTTGGGGTGCTGTCCTTACAGCAGAGATCAGATGAGTCCTTCAGGACTGTAGTGGACACTGAATACACTAGCCTAGCTATCAATTTCCCTATTAAATCAGCAGCAGCTACACTGTCCCTCCTCTCACTAAGAATGCAGCTTCCAAATGAATGTAAAATGGATGCTGTCCAGGAGGTGGGAGGGTCTGGGAGGGAGTGTCTGCCGCTGATTGGCTGTAATGTGTCTTCTGACTGTGAGGTAAAGGGTCAAAGTTTACTCAATGATGAAGAATAGGGGGCGGATCAAACATCGCATATGTTCACCCACTGCAGCGAACATTCTATGTTCGCCGGGAACTATTCGCCGGCGAACTATTCGCAACAACACTAGTTAACACCCTATAGGGTGTGCTATATAGAAAAATCAATATACTCCAGAACAAAATCTACAGTTTTGTTATATAGTCACCAGTTTTGATCACAGTCCTTGGTGATTATGAGGTAGTCAGGAATAATGTGAAATGATGGGTAAATGATGTCCAAAAAATGAAGAGGCAGCTCTCAATCTTCACCATATGTGGTTAACAGCTCTAAAAACAACAGAAAAAGGAGAGAGGCGCCGTATGTGTGAATCAATGACAACTGAATGAGAGTACAAATATAGTACGGGGTACTCACTTTCTGTGACGGCACTCCAATGTGCCAATAGTTGCAGGCTGGTTTTCAACAGCAGACCCGCTAGCTGATACAGGCAGTATCTGGATTCCCAAGAGAGACCCGATGCCTGATGAAACGGTGCTAACCGTGAAACATGTTGCATGATCTGTTTGTGCACACAACAGCATGCGTTGTTGTTTTTAATATTGTTTTTACTTTGGATTAAAACATTATTTAACTATATATTCTCATTGCTGAGTGCATTTTTCTACGCTACCTTTGGGAGCTGCCTCTCTTGGGAATCCAGATACTGCCTGTATCAGCTAGCTGGTCTGCTGTTGAAAACCAGCCTGCAACTATTGGCACATTGGAGTGCCGTCACAGAAAGTGAGTACCCTGTACTATCTTTGTACTCTCATTCAGTTGTCGATTGATTCACATATACGGCGCCTCTCTCCTTTTTCTGTTACTTATATAAAGTATATGTCTATAAATGTGCACATATGTATTTATGTGTTTATATGTTTATATATGTCTGTAAATACATAAATTCACATATAAATACATAAATATATATACACACACACACACACATATATATATGTATATACATATACATTTTTAAAGATGTTTATGTATGTATCATAGTGCTACATCTGAGATCTCATATCTTTGAGCCCTGTAAACATTTTTCTGCAATAGTTTTTCATAATGTTTATTAGATAGTGTTGTTATGAGTGTAACTGTACTTTGTAACATATTTTTGATGTGTTTTGTAACACTTTTTAGTTTCGCGAAACAGTTAACCACAGCTCTGAAGTTAAGGTAATCAGTCTAGCGTAAATCACGATTGTGCCCAAGCGATCTCTTTTACTTTCAACTCATAATATGAGTGGTAAGCACTATGAGCTTAAACACTTGTGATAAACCCCTTAACACTTGTGCGCAAAAGTTTGAGCTCCACTTGTAATCTGGTCATACAAAAAGTTCACATATAAGTATGTAGAGATTACATTTCCCATACTAAGCTGTTCAATACATCTGTACCATTACTTAAAACCCCAAATTCATTTTAAGTATGTGTAGTGGGCTCTGATTATTTTGTACAGTTCAAGAACTCCTTCACAGCTCTTTAATATCTCTCTCTAATTGGTTAAATCAGAGAAGACAAAATAAACAATGCTCATAAAACTTTTCAAAGGGTGTGTCATTGGACTGGAAAACAGAAAGCAAAATAACTTCAAATGTGTTTTTCTCTTTTCTTTGCAGATATTTTGCAATGTAATCCCTTATTTCTGAGATCTACTATAGATATATTAAAAATGGGTCCGATATCTTGATAATGTTTATGTGGTCCAAGTTTTGAGGAATATGGAGTAGCAACATGTTGTTTATTTCTGTCCCAATTACATGTACATTGATAAATCTGTTAGTGTCAAAAAAAATATCTCCCAGGCCCAAAAAGATATATTGTTACACGTATTTGGTAATGCAGTAGCTAATACCCATGTAGTTATAACATATACTGTATTAAAGCTAATAAAATGTTGTTTACCAAAACGTGTGTAATTACTGTTGTCTGTCACTAGACACGTACCATTTTCTATGTATAAAAGAGCACCAGGCACTGCTATTCACCTTCCTCTTATCCAAGGACTACTAATTACATTTCTGAATAGGATTTTTTGCAAATAAGATGCGAGAAATTTAAATGTAATCAGTTGTTCAGTTCTGTTGTCTGCTTATATACTACCAGAAGTGTGAACATACCACACCAGCTACTGCTGTCTCACACAGAAGAAAAAAACAAAACATATTGTTCTTCCAGAATAATATATTCTTCTACAATGAAGAAAGCAAATAAATATACACCACTATGCTTCTGCTTGCTAATCTTTCATTTTGAACAAGTGATGCTATAAACTTATATAAAATCTTTAAAAAATTTGCCTCACCCCAGCTATCTGCAGTTTCATGTGTTAGTTTTCCATTGTATTTGCTTGAAATGAAGATTTGCAAAAGCAGCCATGCCCTAATTTAGGAATTTTTAAGTCTTGGATGATTCTAGACATTCCATCAATTGCCTCATTCAGTCACTTGTTATTATGTTGCAATGATACTTTTGTATGCTGAACACAAAGGGCAACATTATTATTATACTGGATGCCTATTAGCTATTCTAGCTAGGGAGCTTCAAAATGATGTCTTGCCATTTAACCATAAAATGGACATATGCTGGGAGGTTGGTTTAAAAGGTGCTCTGAATTTGGAGTATTTCATTATATGCCTACTCTGTCCTCAGCCTGTTTCATATGCAAAACACTACACTGGTTGTGTCCAAGCTGCATAGCTCACTAACAATATTATACATTTCCACCCAGACAGTTATTTAAACATTGCAATTCCTTTGAAATGCCCTAGTTTCTTAAATTAAAAATATAATTGAAATAATGTGAAATATTAAATCCACCTTCTCATTAACATGAATTAAGAGCCATCGCTGTTTTTTTTTTCTCTAGCACTAGGGATCACAGGATTGAAGCAAAGGGCTGCATGTTACAGGCAAAACTATACACAGCTCGTAATAAAGAAAAATCAGGAGAAAAAAAAAATCATCTTGCTACATCCAGAGGCGGATACCCAATATAAGTGTTACAAAAAGGGGATACGTTGTGAGGAAATGTACCTTGTGAAGCCATTGGTTCTGGTCATCAGCCTCTATCCAATGCTTTAGTGATGATGCTGCTGATCTATTTGGGAAGTTGGCTGAATCTCAAGGCAAAGCTTCTTCTGAAAGGCTGTTTCACAGTGGAAATATGCTCAGTGCTGCCTTAGTGCATGAATGAAAAAGCCTCCTGTTTCTTTCTAGCTTGACAAAAATGGATCAAAAATCGCAGATCACACTGGCACTGCTGCTGTACCAGGTAAGATTATCTATTCTATGCATTTATCTTCACCTTTTATTTCTTTTTGGCAGTTATTGCATTTTTATTCTAATAATTATCTAAATGTATTTTAAACTATGGGGAGGTAGAGCTTTTGCTGCAGGACCTTGGACTTCTAGTTATTTGGGATGGTAACATGGAAATCAAGGGAGGGGGTCCTCCAAGGACGGATATAAATTAGGGACTTTGGTTAGGGAGTGTCACCTCCCTATACTGTGTTGGGAATGGATCACCCCCAAAATATGCACCCCTGCCTCCACCATGTATTGAAAGCCTAATTTGGAATGTTGGGGTGATGCAAGCTGCAATTAACTACAAACATCCTGGGGCACAAAGTGGGGGTAATATACAGCCAATAACACCCCCTGTTTGCTTTACTATGGACTTGCCTTTAATATGATCCTCGGATTTTTGCTTCTTGCATCTGGACCTTAAGGACTATTTTACTGAAGTTTGCAATGGAGTACCAACCCTGAAGCCCCAGTGGAACTGGTTTCATTTGACAATACTGTATTTTTGTAACATTCTTTTTTGTATATGAGCACAGGTTACAGCTTTTTCTTGTATTGTTTTCTATTTCTGAATACACTCCCCATATGTGCACATACATGCATTCCTATTAAGGATAAGATATATCCCCATACCAGCAACCAACATGAATATCAGTGTTAGTTCTCCAGCCAGCAGCTAATGCTCTCGGCTGCTGCTGTCACTCAGACCTGGATATTTATTTCTCTCCCACATCTTCCCACGTCTCTTATACTAACTCTGTGAAACAACATAGAGCTTTTTAAATTTTAGACAGCACTCTCCAATTGTATCACTTCATGCACTCTTATATTTACTGGGGTGGGATATTAAGTATCCTCTAAATACAGTACAAAATACTAGTAGGTTAATTCAAGTGATATATCCCTAATTACTGTAAGTTTACAATATTCTATGCATAGTATACTTAGTTATTGTAGCTCATGATTTTCCTCACTCTCTTCTTCTGAGTTTATTTTTTTTTTTTCTCTTTGTTAACCCTTTATGTTAAGAATTGTGATTTACCTTATCCTTCTTTTTGGAATAAACTGCCCACAAACATGCCTTTGTATATCTAAAGTTATCACATTTATCTGAGAAGAGCTAGTTGCAGAGATTTGTAAATGGTTAAATATCGAGTTTTTGAGCTGTGTCATTTTATACTGAAGATGGGAATCGATGTGATGGAGAATTTAAAGATCAGCAGAGTGTGCAGAAGTCAGACAGCAGAGAATTTCCTGTTTTGCAGATGAAACTTGTGAGCACAGAATAAAAAAACATTAACTGAGCAGTGGTGAAGGAACAGACTATAGAGCAAGACAGCAGATTATAGCATTTAGGAACATTTACAGCTAAAACAAATGTCTTCCATCCTTTGAGAAAAAGGAACAATCCTCAGAAAGTTTGATAAAACAGAGAATGGAATAAGTTGTTCTGAAGTTTCTTTCTTTTTTTTTTTTTTTTTTAATAAAATCAGTCAAGTGTTTTAAAATAAGAGTATAAATTCAATTCATAAAATGATTCAATTTTTTTTCATTCAGAAATGCATAATATAGTTCCACTTTTTATTGAATAATGTCTATGAATTAACCAGTGAATAGAATCTGAAAATAAAATACAGATTTGAGCCATTTAGCTTTAAAAAGTGTTACATAGTTGTGGAAACTTTAACACAGTATGTGGTGCATGAATAGATTATGTTTTTAACTATGTGGCTGTTATTGATGCAGTGATTTCAGGGAGGAGATATTAGGATGTGTAGTTGGTTGGAGTCAGAGATAATTGGGAATTTATACTATACCAATGGTTCACATGACTAGTATAAATATAGCACCATAAATTAGCCTACTGCTAGACAGGGAGACATAAAACAATTATTAAAAACCTATACACCTGTAAACAGTTCTGGGTAATATAATGCAGAGTACCCATGTCTAAAGCTAATAGGTTTAAATTGCATTTGGCTTAGGCTGTGTACATCTGAACATTATTAGGTCCTGGCAGTAATTACATTGGCAAACTGCAATACACAAACTCTCCTGTGAGCAAAGACTTCCTGATGGTAGATTTATTTTGCCTTAAGTTGTTGCTTTCCTTTTGGAAAAGTATGTGTACTTATTATTTTTATTATTATTATTATTATTACATTATTACATCATATATTAGAGCCAAACTGAAGACAGATCCAAATCTACTCAAACAAATGCAGCTGTCTCTAGTGTGTAATTTAAGAAGGGGTTTAACTCCTTAGCTGCTAGATAAAACATTGCATAGCTGTCAAGGGGATTCTGTATATTAACAATACATTTTTATAGTGATGTGGACTGCTCAGTGTGATGTTTGTTTAGTTTCAGCACATAATGCGGAGGCCAGTTAAAGGGACCACTTATCCAGTTAATGACAACAAGCTCATCTTTAAAAAAAAACAAGAAAACAATAAAATATTATTAAAAAGATCTCAATTTATAGGAAATGAACCTTTATTGTGTGCTTGTATTGAACATGCTAAAGGGAAGTTTGGAAATGTAGATATCCTTGGATATAAATAATACACAAGCAGTGCATTTGGCACTGTAGGAACTCAACACCTAAAGTTTTAATTACAAATAGAACTTTTACAACTTCTTTTTTTATGTATATTTATTAAATTGTCTCTAAAATATAGTTTTTTGCTATATCATTAAAGTCATTCTTCAATAGTTTTAATATGTATTCTACAAAAAAAGTGATTATATAGTAAGTTGGAAACAAATAGAGAGAAGTTGTTAACTTTGGTTGTTTTACTGAAATGAGTTGAAACCCAAGCTTTCAAAGAAATAAGTATTGACCCTTCAGGCCATGTTACTAAGCTATTATGTTTGTATTCTGAAATACATTATGAAGAATCTTCTATCAATTTCTATTTTCTGACTATTGAATTAAGTCTATCAAGCAGTTTTTCCTTAAGCTTACTCAAAGCAATGACCATTTGTTATTGATTATATAGAGAGAGTTGAAACAGCTAGCTGTGGGCTGGCATCTGTTTTTATACAATAATAAAAAAAATAGCATAGTTGCTGTATTAAGAAAGTTCTGTATTGCATAGAATTAAAAATATAAATATGGAGAACAACAGCAATTGAAAGTACTCAGGATAAACACTTGTGACATGTATTATCCAGTGTCTGTGGTCTTGGATTATGATTCAATTCCACACCTGCATATTAAAAGACCCACATAAATTCCATTTGGTTATAAACATTAATTCTCAATGCTCTGGCACAGCATTTAGTGTGCACACTTATAAATTGTGCTTTTTGAGAACTATGTCACTATAAATACATAACCATCTTGAGGACTTTGTAAAAAAGGAATGAAGTTAAAAGTATCAGAATAATTAGAATACCCATATTACATGAGTGTAATTGAAGCATTGAGTGCTGGTATAATTGGTGAAAATGCAACATATTTTATTATCATTATTCTAAAAATGAAAGAATGTGACAGTTTCTTTACAGCATTGCAGAAGTTGCTGCCATATAGTTGGAATTTTGCATACTTGATACATCTTGCCAGCAGCTTCTAATCAGCAGAAAGTTGTTTCTTTCATTTTAATATAGTTTCAGTTTCTGACTTCACACCAGCTACCCATTTTGATGGTTTCTTGTAATGCCTACAGTCATTTTATGTAGTATTTTTTGATGGACCGATTATCTTTGATGTGAGTCCTCCCCTTTAGAAACAGATACAATATTTCCGGTTGTATTAATTGCTATCATACAATTAATGGAAGAAGCCATTCACTTTAATGCTGTCTGAAAAAAAAGTATGATTCTGTTTTAAATAGGGAAGAGTCACATTGACAAAGAACTGGGATCTGACAAAAAGCTTAATGCATTAATTTTGTATTATACAAGAGTACAACATTTATGGGAAACATCTGAGACTGTAGACCTATAAAAAGGTTAAAAGCTTTATTGAAGGAATGCTAGAATCTCATTGAATGTATTTGAAATTAACAATTTAATAAGCCCAACTTTTAAAATCCACATAGGAAAATGAATAATGATTTGCCTTACAAGCCCTTGCAATATACTTTTATATGTTACGTGAAATTCTAATAATGATTCTTCCAACATGAAGTTTAAAGGGACACTTAATCAAAATTAAACTTTCATTATTCAGATAGAGCATGTCATTTTAAACAACTTTTCAATTTACTTCTATTAACAAAATGTGCACAGTCTTTTTATATATAAACTTTTTGAGTCACCAGCTCCTACTGAGCATGTGCTAGAATAAGTGTGTATGCATTTGTGAATGGCTGATGGCTGTCACATGGTACGTGTATGCATTTGTGATTGGCTGATGGCTGTCACATGGTACAGGGGGAGTGGAAAAAGACATAACTTTTAAAATTGTCAGAAAAAAAATCTACTACTCATTTGAAGTTCAGACTAGTGCTATTGCATTGTCTTGTTATCTTGCATTTATTGATTATGCAAATCTACTGTGTTGACTGGTCCTTTAAGAGCAGGACTTGATAAAGATATTTCCTCACAAAATTAAAAACTGACATTTCTAACAAACTTCAATTCTTTTATTATAAATTAATATGAGCCAGAATACAAGTGGCATGCTTTACAGTATAGTGCTTTTGCAACAGCGTAAACGTCGCTAGAAGTAATCTATTTGTGTGCATCGGTTTGATCGCCTATTACAAGTTGAAAGCAATTCGTGTTAAACAAAGGACTTTTTGATTTTGCGACCACTTTAATGTATTCTCCCTATAGAAGTCAATGAAGAGCGCAGAAGAAAAAACCTAACACCTATTGCTTGCACGCTTACCCGACAGGAGTTAGTCATATTTCACATTCCAATGTTCTTCACATACAGGATAATGTAATTTTTATTGTAAATAGATATAACTACAGGGAGTGCAGAATTATTAGGCAAGTTGTATTTTTGAGGATTAATTTTATTATTGAACAACAACCATGTTCTCAATGAACCCAAAAAACTCATTAATATCAAAGCTGAATAGTTTTGGAAGTAGTTTTTAGTTTGTTTTTAGTTATAGCTATTTTAGGGGGATATCTGTGTGTGCAGGTGACTATTACTGTGCATAATTATTAGGCAACTTAACAAAAAACAAATATATACCCATTTCAATTATTTATTTTTACCAGTGAAACCAATATAACATCTCAACATTCACAAATATACATTTCTGACATTGAAAAACAAAACAAAAACAAATCAGTGACCAATATAGCCACCTTTCTTTGCAAGGACACTCAAAAGCCTGCCATCCATGGATTCTGTCAGTCTTTTGATCTGTTCACCATCAACATTGCGTGCAGCAGCAACCACAGCCTCCCAGACACTGTTCAGAGAGGTGTACTGTTTTCCTTCCTTGTAAATCTCACATTTGATGATGGACCACAGGTTCTCAATGGGGTTCAGATCAGGTGAACAAGGAGGCCATGTCATTAGATTTTCTTCTTTTATACCCTTTCTTGCCAGCCACGCTGTGGAGTACTTGGACGCGTGTGATGGAGCATTGTCCTGCATGAAAATCATGTTTTTCTTGAAGGATGCAGACTTCTTCCTGTACCACTGCTTGAAGAAGGTGTCTTCCAGAAACTGGCAGTAGGACTGGGAGTTGAGCTTGACTCCATCCTCAACCCGAAAAGGCCCCACAAGCTCATCTTTGATGATACCAGCCCAAACCAGTACTCAACCTCCACCTTGCTGGCGTCTGAGTCGGACTGGAGCTCTCTGCCCTTTACCAATCCAGCCACGGGTCCATCCATCTGGCCCATCAAGACTCACTCTCATTTCATCAGTCCATAAAACCTTAGAAAAATCAGTCTTGAGATATTTCTTGGCCCAGTCTTGATGTTTCAGCTTGTGTGTCTTGTTCAGTGGTGGTCGTCTTTCAGCCTTTCTTACCTTGGCCATGTCTCTGAGTATTGCACACCTTGTGCTTTTGGGCACTCCAGTGATGTTGCAGCTCTGAAATATGGCCACACTGGTGGCAAGTGGCATCTTGGCAGCTGCACGCTTGACTTTTCTCAGTTCATGGGCAGTTATTTTGCGCCTTGGTTTTTCCACACGCTTCTTGCGACCCTGTTGACTATTTTGAATGAAACGCTTGATTGTTCGATGATCACGCTTCAGAAGCTTTGCAATTTTAAGAGTGCTGCATCCCTCTACAAGATATCTCACTATTTTTTACTTTTCTGAGCCTGTCAAGTCCTTCTTTTGACCCATTTTGCCAAAGGAAAGAGAGTTGCCTAATAATTATGCACACCTGATATAGGGTGTTGATGTCATTAGACCACACCCCTTCTCATTACAGAGATGCACATCACCTAATATGCTTAATTGGTAGTAGGCTTTCGAGCCTATACAGCTTGGAGTAAGACAACATGCATAAAGAGGATGATGTGGTCAAAATACTCATTTGCCTAATAATTCTGCACTCCCTGTATATATATATATATATATATATATATATATATATATATATATATATATATATATATATATATATATATATATATATCTGTATATACCTATACCTGTAAATCTATTCCTATAGATATATAGGTATAGATATCTATTTTCCATTAAAGGGACACTGATCCCAAATTTTTTCTTTCGTGATTCAGATAGAGCATGCCATTTTAAGTAACTTTCTAATTTACTCCTATTATCAAATTTTCTTAATTCTCTTGGTATCTTTATTTGAAATGCACGAATGTAAGTTTAGATGCCGGCCAATTTTTGGTGAACAACCTGAGTTGTTCTTGCCGATTGGTGGATAAATTCATCCACCAATAAAAAAAGTGCTGTCCAGAGTTCTGAACCCCAAAAAAGCCTAGATGCCTTTTTCAAATAAAGATAGCAAGAGAACGAAGACAAATTGATAATAGGAGTAAATTAGAAAGTTGCTTAAAATCGCATGCTCTAGTTGAATCACGAACGAAAAAATTTGGGTTCAGTGTCCCTTTAACATTATCAGATGCAGATATAAATTATTATTATCGGTTATTTGTAGAGTGCCCACAGATTCCGCAATAATAAAAATTATATTGTTTTCTATTTGAAGAACATAGGAATTTCCACGGTTGTCAAGGTTAATGCACATGAAGAATTGCTAACCTCAATGAGCATTGTTGAGATATTAAATATAAAGGGCCAGATTACAATTGAGACGCAAATGTTTTCACGCAAGTGACATCAGGTTTTTAGCGATCGTTTGCACTCGTACTACGAGTTGAGCATAAACAGAATCACATGAATGCAATTGCGATTTACGGTAGAATGATTACCGCTTCCTCAGAGCTGTGGCTAACTGTTTCGTGAAACAAAAAAATTGTACAAAACACATCAAAAATACATTACAAAATACACTTACACTCATAATAACACCATCTATTTAAAAATATTGCACAAAAAAGTTATAAGGGCTCAAAGATATGAGATCTCAGGTGTTAGAAAAGAAAAGCAGGCAAAGTGCTTTAACATAGGGGTGCATACATATACATGTCTACAGTTGTATGTATTTATGTATTTATATGTGTATATATGTATTTACAGACAAATATACACCTTTAAATACATAAATACATATGTACACATAAAAATACAAATATATAAGTGCATTGGAGCCCTTTGCATTTAAGTAGATGAAAAAGCATATTTATGTAATATTCATATTTTCATGTCGGGTTTGAACATATTAGAATATGCGTTCAGGCTTGAGCTCATTGGAATGTGAGTTAGCGCAAATGTAAATATGCTATTGTGTTTGCGTGATAGTTGGGTGTTATTTTTTTTTTCCTTTTCTCCCCATTGACTTCTTTTTGGGGAAATCGTGAACCTGGACTAAATATTCAAAGTTCAGATTTTTGTGCTAGTCAGGTTACTGCAAGAACAAAAATAGTTTACTTCTAAGAAGTGCAGAAATCCTACTTCTAGCACAATTAACACTCCACTTGTAATTCGGCCCAACATATGTAAAAATATGAATAATATTTATTAAAAAGATACAGATCAAGTCTATGGATTATTTAGATTTTCTTTACAGTATGTATAATCATTTTTAATAATTATTATTTTGCTATTATTTTATATTTAATATTTCAATAACCCTGCACTGAGGTTAGCAATTCTTCATGTTTCCTTACCCGACTCTGGGTTATTAAGGTCATTTATATATTTGAATTAGTCATTAAATTAATTACTGGAATGTTTATTTGATAAATTATTAAAATAATAGAACATTTTAAAATGTATAAAGGTTTCATATAACCTCCCACTCTATTATCTCATGCAATAATACTTTATGGTGATAAGAATATACAATAGTTAAGGTATTTTATTGTCTTAGTGGAGATTTATTTGAATCTTTGGTAAATTTAAGGCAATTAAATAAAACCTCTCCAATATTTATGTTATTTTATATAGATTATTTGAAGGTACATATTGTGATAGTATTGGATTGATTTTCAATTCAACCTATTGGTACTTTATATTTAAAAATACATCATAATGGAAATTCAAATTGATAATTTTTATATTGGTAGAAGTGACTTTCAAAAGGCCACAATAACTTAATAAATTAGGGGCTCTCTATCTGTCACTTTTTATCATATTTCCTCTAGAACTGTTTTTTTTATTAAGCCTTGCGCACCAGAGAAAGATGCAATACATTACATTGCATTGTATTGCCGCCCTAAGTAGCAGGAAAAATATTAGTACAGAATCTATGAGAGATTTCTAGCCATGTGCATTCAGATTTTGACAAATGTAAAAATGTAATAATAAATAGTCCTTTAATGAACATATGTAAATGTTTTACTCTTGTTTTTGGGCCATCTTCATTCCAGTAAAAGAAATAAACAATTGTTTAGTGCTGCTGCCAGCTTGTACTAGTAGCACTGGCTTCTACTTTTTACATGTAGAGATTTCACTAAATTATTACATAAATCTTTCATAATGTTGGATTAAAACATGTATCAAACACATAATTCTAATAAAAATGCCAAACGTTTAAACATTTTTACAAACATCTTTTTTCTGTAAGTGCTATGTCATTGTGTTCATATTTCAATGATATACATTCTTGAATTCGTTCACATGACCCATATATTGTAATCCCTTCAACATTTGTTGCAAAGTCAATTCCACATTTTAGTTGTTGTGACCTTGAAGAAGCTTTGCAAGAATCGTCTTTCTTGTGAGGTTTATAGTGCATAATTTAGATAAATTGGTCACACATATATTCACAAGTAAAGAAGCCTTTTCATGCAGAGAATTGTCATTTTTTTTACCTGTTGTAAACATAAAGTTATGTTACATATTACATATATGATATAAGCCTAATGAGTTGGAGGTAGTTGTTTCATATGATCTGCTAGCAAGTGTTAAGAGTTGTGGGTTGCTTTTGACCACTGTGGGGACGATATTAAAGGCACATACAACAGAAATTATATCTAGCGTGTATCTAAAAGAGCAATAAGCAGACATGTTAAATTTTGTTAGTTTGATTCTTCATTAATTTGTTACATTCATGCTGTCTAAATCCATCCTTTAAAGTGAAGGTAATGTTTGACAAATCAGTGCCTGTTTTTTAATAATTCTATTAACCCCTTAAGGACCAGCAACGTACCCTGTATGTCGCTGGCCTTTTTTTGGGACTTGATTATAGCACGGTCTTGCCACCAGCGTTGAGACTGCTCTATTCCACAAAGCCTGCTGGAGGGAGTGCATTAATAGTGTGTTCTTGCTAGACTTGTGCTATTATGTCCTGAAAAAACCCTTAATGACCAGTGACATACAGGGTATATTGTGGTCATTAAGGGGTTAAAAACAGGGGCACTTTAATTCATCAAACTTTACATTTCACTTGTTTTGTTCAAATACTTACATTTTAATCCTGACAGCCGCTGCAGCGCTTCCTCCACCCGTCGCAAGCCCTCTTCGCTGGTCCAAAATGATGAATCCGACTTCCTCCAATCACGGCGTTGCCTCAGGCCATGATTCCCCCGGTTGGAAAACCGTGATTGGAGGAAGCCAGATTCGTCATTTCTGACGTATGAAGAGGCTTCCGACAGCCCAGGGGAATCGCTGGAGCGGCTGTCAGGATTAAAAGGTAAGTATTTGTACAAAACAAGTGAAATGTAAAGTTTGATGAATTAAAGTGCCCCTGTTTTTAATAGGATTATTAAAAACTGGGAACTGATTCGTCAAACATTACCTTCACTTTAACTAGCAAGTAACAGAAGTTTGTGCATAACCGAACTAAAGGATCAGTTGATCCTTGGTTGAAAATTAAAAATACAACTTTATTTGTCAATTGACGCACACCTCCACTAGCATAACATCATGATGTTGTTTCATTGAACACAGAAAGATGCATTTTCCAAATGTGAGAAATATTGTAACACAAATTAACATGCATGTAATACATCTATACAAAGAAAATGTTTAATATCTGTTTAATGCGTAAAGCAGTAGAAGTCACTGCACACACCAAGTCTAATCTACAAAACAAGACATTTCTGAAGACATTATGCTTGTGCTAGACTATAAATACTGCATTGTAGCTACGTAGATGCTGTCTTGGGCATATTATAGCTAAACTGTAAGGTGCTTTCCCACATAATATACATGAAACATATGCTTGTTTAAATCTAACAATCTGGCTTTTTTACTCAACTAGAACTATAAAAACATCAACATTTTCACTGATTTTATTATGTTGTAAAAATAAGCTATTGCTGACACCCACTTTATCTTTCATATCTTTCTTTCTACCTGTTTGTCAGTTGAAAAAACAAGAGATCTACAGTCAGGTCACTGTCATTTAAGCTTTTATGGTCTTCTAGACATATTTCACATAAGTAAAATTAAAAATAATACAAACAATCACCATCATTAAAACATGCGTAATGCCAATAAAGTTTTTGTGGAGTGATTTATCAAGCAGAGAAAAGCTATAGGGCCCCATGCACTAAGGAATAGATGGATAAGGTTCACACGTTGGAACTTGTCTGCCTTTCTCTGCAACAAGTTATTGTGCAGATATTTCCTCAAGCAGGGCAGCCCCCTGAGAGAGCAGGGACTCCCAATTACCCAGAAAATACTTACTGTAAGCAGGTTAGCATGAGCGAACCTGAATTGCAAGATGCATTCGATAGGCTGCATTGACGGGGCAAAAACTGAACCACAATCTGGCTGGTGTAAAGTACTTTTGGTTTTCACTGTGTTTATATGCTTTCTCATTCTGCCCAAAACTTTTGTAAAGTGTTAAATGTAATCCTACCTCCAATGTCATTTAGTTTCCAGCAAATTGGTAGATTTTAGAAGAAACATAATGTCTCTGAGTATGTTGCTTAGCAACTCTAACACATATATTTTAAAATATGTATTAAACTAATTAATTTACATTGATGTTAGACTCCTATTCATCCATTGATGGTGTAATGTCTTTTAAAAGGGATATGATGCCATCCAAGAGGTCAATAGGACATAACACTCATAACTTAAATGCACATGAATGCATTTTAATGGAAACATTTTTGCAACACACATTCTTGTATTAGCAAAAACCCTTCTATTGTAAGCTATCATTGTTTCAGACACAGAGAGTATTTTTAGATATGCTCCATGTACAGTCGTTTAAATACTGCACCTTTTTGTGACCTACATTCCATTGTCAATTATGCAAATCAAGCCACCTCTAAATTCCTAAGAAGGAGCAATATTTGACTGGCAGTTCATCAATGATTTCTACATTGATAAACTCTGCTTTCTTGCAATTGGATGAGTGAGAGAAGGGAGCGGGGCTACACAAGCTATTTCTTGTGCAGTTTTAAATTGCTGCATTGCTGGCTCCATATACGGGTAGACAATTTCTCTACTTTTGTATCTCATATGTTTATTAATAGTGTCCCAAAACAGCAGTATTGTATGACATTAGCATAATGGTATTTCTGTGATAGTAAATTATGTATGATTTCGGTCATTGCATAATATTTAAATATTGTGCCAGTGTCTCATATCATTTTATTTATTATATTACAACTACTGTCTTATTATACAATATATTACAACTGCTTTTTGGAATTGTATAAATGTCATGTCAATATGATTAGTACATCTATGGTAAATGAGATATATAAAAACAAAATACATATTTTTTTAACAATTTCTGCAAAAGAAACTATTTTGCTAAAAATTAATGGGAAACTGTTTATAAAAAAAACAGGGTCTATAGTTTATTTAGCAGTAGTTGATTTCTATGTACCTGTATCTCAGCTTTTAAACACATATCAGTAAAATCATGTAGGTTTGAGCTCTAGCTTTTTTAGTTCCTGATGCAATCTCTGATTCCTTATGAGCTTTGTATTTCATTTAGAAGTCTGCAGTAGTGCACATTTCTAATAATCTTCTGGTAAAAATACAAGCAGAAGAAAAGGGGGGTAGATAACAATGAAATATGGAGGATGTAGGAATGTTTCTCTAAAAATGTTTTTATCATTCTTCATTAAACAACCTAGAGATAAAGGGGGGGATTAGTAAAAGATTTTGCCCAACATATGCAAGCTCACCTTCTCACATCAAGGTAAATCTTACAGATTAGTTTTATTCAAATATATCTGAATATGTGATGCATTCAAAATCAGGTGTTCTACGCACACATACCATGGTTGTGTTTATAACAGTCATAGAACTTTTGGAATAAGAACAGGGATAGGCTCATTAAAAAGACACTGGACAAAAAAATAACATCCATTTAAAAAGAACATTTACATGTGCCAAACATTTTTATACTTGAAAATTGTTATTTGGCTACAAAACTGGTCCATTTAAAATTTCAGAATAAAATATTTAAAGGGATAAATGTTTTCCTTCATGATTCAGATAGAACATGTCATTTTAAACAACGTTTCCCTTTACTTCTATTATCAAATGTTCTTGATTCTCTTGGTATTGTATGTTGAAATGCAAGGAAGTAAACTCAGAAGCGTGCACATGTCTGGAGCACTATATGGCAGCAGTTTTGCAAGAATATTATTCAGTTACAAGAGCTCTAGATGGCAGCACTTGTTTTTTGCCATGTAGTGCTCCAGACATGCATGCTACCTACCTAGGTATCTCTTCAACAACAAATACCATGAAAATAAAGCAAATTTGATAATTGAAGTACATTAGAAACATTTTTAAATTGTATGATCTGTCTGAGCCCCAAAACAAAATTCTGTTTTTCATGTCCCTTTCATGATCTGCACAAAAATAAAAGTTATGTTAATGGTATATTTTCGAAAATCACCCCCCCCCCCTGTTTACCCTGACACAGTTTAGCCATGCTCCTGCAGCTAGTTTCTCCGCTCTTCCAGATGCAGAGTGATTCAGCCACTCAGAAGCTGTAAAATTAACTTATGTAGCAAAGAGATATCTGCTGAGTGGTGAGACCAACTCCTATGGTAAGTGAGGGTAAAGGGGCATTCATTTTAGAAAATATTCAACCTATTTTTTACTGATCATGAAAAGTAAGCGTTTAAGCTTTTATTCAGCAATTTTAATGGGTCAGAATTGTGTCCCTTTAACCCCTTAAGGACCAGCGACGTACCCTGTATGTCACTGGCCTTTTTTTGGGACTTGATTGTTTTATAGCGCGGTCTTGCCACCAGCGTTGAGACTGCTCTATTCCACAAAGCCTGCTGGAGGGAGGGCATCAATAGAGTGTTCTTGCTGGACTTGTGCTATTATGGCCTGAAAAAAACCTTAACGACCAGGGACATACAGGGTACATTGTGGTCATTAAGGGGTTAAAAAGCTGTTTCAATCTAAACTGAAGCTGCTACAGCAGTATTAGTTTTATACATACTACTAATCCTCACTGGCTGATAACCACAGCAGTCTATGCTTTACTGGTGGAGGGGGTTACACTTCTGCAGATATGACAGGAAAACATTCTTTTCTTTCAAGAAAGTTAACAAAACTAACAAAAAAAAAGAAAATCCTGAAACTGATCTCTTTTAGATGAAAGAAAAACATTGACCGCAATGTACAATGTCTCATCCAATTAACCCTTATGCAATAGTGGCAACATAGTGCAATATGAAATGTATGTGACATGGGCAGTAGAACTTACATGATTTGGCTAAAATATACTAATATACTAAACCCCCATTTTCCTATAAACTTTAGGATAGCGTGCAGCTGGCTGTTTTCCCTATATTTAATAAGCAGCTTAGTCAGATTTTCCCATTTTGCTTCCAGTGTCCACGCCCAGAGTCTGACTAACTGTGGTTGAGAAACTTTGTGACCATCTATAAATAACAAACCCTCCAAAGCTGCATGTATTTTCTAGATAATACATTATAAATCTCTACCTGTTGTTCAGACATTAATCATTCAATGTGTGTGTGTTCTTCATAACTATATAGCTACTGGGTGCCTTATTGCTCCACATTAATATTTGTAAAGTTCAGATACAACTCTCTTGAAGAATGGACTAAAGGATAAAGTAAATGTCCATGTATAGGTCTCTAAATTTTACTTCCTTAGCTGAGAATTATAGCATTAAGCCCAGCAAAAAAAATGCAAAAGGCAAAGCCTTAGGCAGAATCCTCTGAACAGCAGCCTTTTTTCACTCTCTGATCCTTTCTCGACACAAGTGTCCGCATTGGTATGTGCATAGATAGCTTTGTGATCTGGTTTTCAGATTTTTAAACATTCTATGATGTCTGCAACATTGAAACTAGAATTCTAATGTGATGCATCAATGGAATACCTATTACTTCCAGTTCTGCCTTTTTCTGAATTTTAAATCTCAGTCTTCTATTATTACTAAATTTGTATGAACCTTTGATACAAGTCTGCTTTCATATAAAGGTCTGAAATTATAGTTCTATGTTTCTGCCTGTGTGAACTGGCGTGAGTTATAGCTCAAAATGAATCTTAGCAGATTAATAAACATACTCTTTTGAATGTTTCATTTCAGCATAATAAAAAAGCAAAGAGAAAGTGAGTTTTGCAATGAATAATTGTCTTCCTTTCTCTTTCTTGCAACACAATTCCATTTAGTTGGTTGTATTAAATCTGTTTTCTTCTCTTATTCCATATCCCAGTTTTTACTATAGTTTACTAAATAGACACCCAATTGTCATAACCAAAAGCATCATATTCATCAATATGAAATTAAACAGTATTATTTATTTAGTCCTATTGCTGCACAGTTTACAAATAGGTTGTGTACTGCTGCTCAAAACCTCTCAGATATTTACAAATTCTCCAGAAGAGGGCCTCTATGTACATCATAAAAGCAATGTCAATGATAAAAGTCTTTAATTAAGTCTCAGTAATGTTCACTTGGTATAGAAAAAGCATAGCTGCATATTTCCTTGATCTTAAATTCATGCAGGATAATCATTTTTATTCCATGTCAAAATTTGTTTGATTTGCCTGTTTGATGTCAGGAAAATGCATGGGACACAGAACTGATTGCCATTCTATAGAAAATTCAATGTTTTTTTTCAGTATGACATTAATAGAATCTTGAATGCTTTATATTGTCTCTCCCGTATGTGTTAAAATATATCACTTTATTTATGTGTTAGTTTATTTTTGTTCAGTGATGTCATATTTATCCAGCTATGAATGACAGCTTTATACACGTCTCTGATCCCCCTCTATTGCAATTTTCTGTAGTTTATATGCTTTTGTAAGGATCAATTATATGTAATATTTTAGTGATTATATATATATATATATATATATATGTGATTATATATATATATATATATATATATACATATATATATATACATATATATATATATATATATATATATATATATATATATATATATATATATATATATATATATATATATATATATATATAGTAAAGCAGTTATGGATCCCACGGACGGACTCCATGTTGCAGCAAGGACCCAAATGAAGCAGGCACACAGGTTTTTTCAAAAACACTCCGGTTTATTGGCAACTTTGCCTGCTTCATTTGGGTCCTTGCTGCAACACGGAGTCCGTCCGTGGGATCCATAACTGCTTTACTGTTTGTTTCTCCCTAGTGAGAGCACCAGGTAGCTGACATACTCGTGAGTGCCGTTCACCTCTGCAACTTTGTATATATATATATATATATATATATATATATATATATATATATATATATATATATATATATATATATATTATAAGAAAATTGTGTATTCAATATCCTTGTATGTAATATTACAGGGAATTAATATAATAAACAATACATACTGGGGTCGATTACAATCCTGTAGAAAAACTTTTCAAATTATTAATCTACAAAAATTTCCATAGACGTTAAGGGTGTTTTTGCTTTGAAAATCATTTGAAAGTTTTTCTAAAGGATTATGATAAGACTTAATTGTGTTTTAAACAAGTAATGCATTTGTATATTTAAAATGTTTTTTAAGGGCAGATGATATAATATACATATGTCTAATAAATGCAATTAAACTGACTGAATTTGATTCTTCAGTCTGAAGGGGAGAACTTAAAATCTATCCTTCTATGTGACCTTTAAGAACTGAAGTTGAATTAATCTGCTGTAAAGGAGATGCTAACAGACTATTGAGACAAGGAGAATAAACTAGTGGATGACATCTTAAACATAAAGCTGTTGGTTTATTTTTTATTTTGAAAACCATTTGCTAATACCTCTTGAGTCAAACTATATTGCTTGTTGTATGGGTTGTATATTTTAATTGGACTTGGTGTCTTTCTTAGATAATCTTTAAGTCTCAGTGGAAGCTTCAGTAGCCATACCTAAGTCATACCTAAGTTGCCAATTCAGACAATAAGGGCCCCATGTACAAAGGAGCAAACGGAAAAACTTCTCAATTTGAAAAGTTGTCAAATATGTACCAGTTGTCAAATATGTAACAAGATATACATGTATGCTATCTAATGGGTCGATTACAATGTTTTAAAAAAGTTTATCAAATTATTTATCTAAAAAAATCCCATCAGACTTTCATTGTGTTTTTTCTGTTATAAAATAATGCAATACGTTTTTCTAAAGGATTCTTGTTGATTCATTCATATAGGTCAAATGACATTTGTATACACAATCCATACAACTAAAATCAAGTAATTGCCATTGGTAACAGTAATGCTTACATTTCTCACCAGCAATGGTGATATAGTGGGTGCGATTATTTGGTAAAAATTCACAAAATTGCAATGTGGCTAACCCCTTATTTTTCCCAGAGACCTGCTGCATATTGCAAAACTATAATTAAGCCCATGCCAGTCAATTAGTCTTCAATCTGTGTCCTTGTGCTTATCCTTTTGAATCTCAGAGCATGTTCTGTAGCAGTCAAAGGTTTAACCTTAAATCACCAGTCAACACAGTAGATTTGCATAATCAACAAATGCAAGATAACAAGACAATGCAATAGCACTTAGTGAACTTTAAATGAGTAGTAGATTTTTTTTCTGACAATTTTAAAAGTTATGTCTTTTTCCACTCCCCCTGTACCATGTGACAGCCATCAGCCATTCACAAATGCATACACGTATCATGTGACAGCCATCAGCCATTCACAAATGCATACACACTTATTCTTGCACATGCTCAGTAGGAGCTGGTGACTCAAAAAGTTTAAATATAAAAAGACTGTGCACATTTTGTTAATGGAAGTAAACTGGAAAGTTGTTTAAAATTGCATGCTCTATCTGAATCATGAAAGTTTAATTTTGATTGAGTGTCCCTTTAACTGTACACTATTAGGAGCTAACACATCACCTAAGACAAGCTGTTGTCATTACACCATTTTTATTGCCACTGTTTTAACAACAACATTGAACTATTAAATCAAGCTGTATTAAACGTTTTTAAATGGTAAAATCAAGACTTGGTAAATTTATTTTGATAGTCTCACAAATATCCCCATGTATATTTTGCTTTTTGATATATTTCATTTATATATGATTATATATGCTTTATTGTGTAGCAGTTTATGGTTCTGCACATCACTATACCAATCCTGATAGACCCTTAACAGACAATGTTCTGAGCATATCCCTGTTTGAACATGTTCCTAATCAGCAGCTCAGTCATTTTGCATGCGCCACATGTTCTTGTGTGTTGATATCCTAAAACCCTGGCCTACCGAGGTTTACAAATGACTAGTGTAGGGGAGAATAAAAACATAATTAAGGGACCATTTATTTCTTTATTTGTGACTGTTTAATTTCAGTTGTTTTTATTATACAAACATACTGATAAAAGTCTTTTATTTTACAAATCTATCAACAAATATTTTTCCTAAAAATATCTATTTCTTCAATTTCTGACTTTCTTGACAACCAAGGTGTTAATCAGTGGAATTTCTTTGGTTACTTTATGTTCTTTCATAGGAATGTATGATTGATTTGGTTGTGAGAACAGATAAGCACCAATCCTTATCTCTAGGGTTATCAAATAATAAAAAATAAAGCTGGAAGATACAAAGTTACTCTTCTTACAATTAAGATTATGAATTGAAATGCTCCCATAGGCTTTTCCAGCATTAGCTCCTCCCAGCATAATGGCTGGGCCCCCTATGTGCTCCCCCAAAACTGGGATTACCCAGTAAAATATTTCCTACCCACAGTACACACTGTGTAGTTACCCACAAAAACACTGGTGGGTGTTCAGGGAAGTGTTGGGGGTTATATATACATATACAATATATATATATATATATATATATATATATATATATATATATATATATATATATATATATATATATATATATATATATATATATAAACTCCAAACATTTCCCTGAAGCCCCACCAGTGTTTTTGTGGGTATGAACATACTGTGCATGGGAAGGTAGCATGCATATGTCTGGAACACTACATGACAGGGAAAAGTGCTAAAATATAGTGCTCTTGCTAATGTATAATATTGTTGTAAAACTGCTGCCATATTACAGCAGGCACATGCACACTCTCTCACTTACGTTCCTGCCTTACAACAAACGATACCAAGAAAACAAAGACATAAATTGAAAAGTTGTTTAAAATTGCTCAATCTGACTCATGAAATATTTCTTTTTGGTTTGTATCTCCCTTTAAGGGTTGCTTTCTACCAGTCATCTCTAGTGTGTCTAATTTCAATGGCATCCCAAGTTAATAATAATATCAGTTCAAGTATAACAAGTCTATTCAGTACATAAACAAAATAAATCAAAGTTATCACAATAATCAAAACAAGCATAAGACACAAGGTCTATTGTAACACAATAATGCATGAACACAATGTTAGCAAGGTGAGTATAATACCTACTGATAACAAAGGCTGTAGTACCTATAGTACTTCAGTGTTTCAATAATCTTTAAAGAAATAATTGCGAAATAATTTGCCTTTAAATTTGGAGTTGAGTTTGGGAGGTAGATTAGTAATAAAGAATGTAAGTAATATATTCACATTGGACTTTGCTTTGTAACACCATATTTAAATATTTTACGCTTGCTATCAAAAAAAGGTTGTATGATAGGACAATTCCACCACAGATTAAATAAAGACCCTTGTTCCCTACACCCTCTTCATCACCTATCTGTTACACCTGGGAACATATGTTACGCCCCAACAAGTAAGAAATTGCAGTGGATGAGTCTTTTTTTTTACTTTTTCTGATCTTTAAAATTGAGTGGACTCGTAACCTTTTCCCTGTGGGCTAGCAGCTTTTAACCCCTGACTAGTAAAGTATAGTGATATGATTCCACCCCTGGTAGATAGATAGATAGATAGATAGATAGACAGATAGATAGATAGATAGATAGATAGATAGATAGATAGATAGATGATAGTATATTTTATAAATAAATATGTAATAAACACTCTCTCTGAATTCTGATATGATTATTAAATATTACAAGCAATAAAAATTGAAAATAATGATTTTGCAGACGTAAATAATTAAAAAACGACAGCATCCAATTTGGCCTTTGTTGCAAAGCTGTAAATTGATTTGCTTTCGATCGGTTCATCTTATTTCCAGCAAGTCCCCAGCGTGTGCCATGTGGAAAATGGTGTCTGCCTTGTAAATTCCAGCCAGCAACAAACACAAATCATATAAAATATGCTAAAATGAGAATTGTTACTTCAGATTACTTTATTATGTTCATATTAACAAATTCTATTTCCAGCAGTATAAATTTGAGGTAGGTAATCAAAATCTGTATTGTTTTTCACTCCTGTGTCAATGCCGTTATTGGCTTTCTGTGCCTCAGCAACTATTCTGAACTTTAACTCACAGCAGTCATCTCCTGAGGAATATAATAGCCTTTATTAAATTGATTTCTTACCATGCATTTTAATACATAAACAATATTGTAATTTGATAAAACGGAACATATGAAAAAGTTAAAATAAATTACTCACAGCCAGATTACGAGTTTTGAGCGCTATAGGGAAATTGACGACCGCAGTATTTCACATCCCTAAAGCTCTGGTATTAAGAGTTTAAAAAAGCCAGCATTTGCGGGCAATATGGCAGCATTGAGATCCATACCGCACACAAATTCCAGTGCATACCAGTGCTGCTTTGAGCTGCTGTTATGTGCTCGTGCACGATTTCCTCATAGACAATAATGGGGAGAGCCGGCTAAAAAAAAGCCTAACATCTGCAATTACGGAGCATAAAGCTCCGTAACGCTGCCCCATTGATGTCTATGGGGATTTTTTTTTAAAGTTTAAACCTAACACCCTAACATAAACCCCAAGTCTAAACACCCCTAATCTGCCGCCCCCGACATCGCCGACACCTACATACAGTTATTAACCCCTAATCTGCTGCCCCCAATGTCGCCACCACCTGCATAAATGTATTAACTCCTAATCTGCTGCCCCCAACGTCGCTGCAACCTACATTACTGTCATTAATCTGTAATCTGCTGCCCCCAAAATCGCCGCCACCTACCGACACTTATTAACCCCTAATCTGCTGCCCCCAATGTTGCCGCCACTATACTAAAGTTATTAATCCCTAAACCTAACTCTAACCCTAATGTAACCCTAACCCTAACATCCACTAACTTTAACATAATTAAAATAATTCCAAAATAAAATTACAATAAATACCTAAATAGTTCCTATTTAAAACTAAATAAATACTTACCTGTAAAAGAAAACCTAAGCTAGCTACAATCTAACTAATAGTTACATTGTAGCTAGCTTAGGTTTTATTTTTATTTCACGGGTAAATTTGTATTTATTTTAACTAGGTAGATTAGTTATTAAATAGTTAGTAAATATTTACTACCTACCTAGTTAAAATAAATACAAATTTACCTGTAAAATAAAACCTAACCTGTCTTACAGTAAAACCTAACATTACATTAAAATTAAATAAATTACATTAATAAAATACAATTAGTAAATTACAAAAAAAATAAACACTAAATTACACAAAATAAAAAAGAAATTATCAAATATTTAATCTAATTACTCCTAATCTAATAGCCCTTTCAAAATAAAAAAGCCCCCCAAAATAAAAAAGCCCCCAAAAATAACAAAACCCCCTAGTCTAAACTAAACTGCCAATAGCCCTTTGACAGGGCATTGCTCCAAAGAAATCAGCTCTTTTACCTGGTAAATAAAAATACAAACATCCCCCTCAAAAGTAAAAACCCACCACCCACACAACCAACTCCCCCAAATAAAATTCTATCTAAAAAACCTAAGCTACCCATTGCCCGGAAAAGGGCATTTGGATGGGCATTGCCCTTAAAAGTGCATTTAGCTCTTTTACATGCCCAAACCCTAAGCTAAAAATAAAACCCACTCAATAATTCTTAATAAATCTAACAGTAACCCTCGAAGATCCACTTACAGTTTTGGAAGACCGGACACCCATCCTCATCCAGCCGGCGAAGTCTTCATCCACGCGGCAAGAAGTCCTCAACGAAGCCGGGAGAAGTCTTCATCCAAGCAGCAAGAAGTCCTCAACAAAGCCGGGAGAAGTCTTCATCCAAGCGGCAAGAAGTCATCATCCAGGCAGGCAGATTATTTCCGCTCGCACGTTAATAAATAGGCCCCATTGTCTTGTCTGTAGGGAACCCATGTGACATGAAATGTAGCACAAGTGAAACTTAGTTTTGCTAAGAGAAATGGAACTCTTATTTGTCTGTCTTTTTCCTACCAACCTGCTAGTGGAGGGGATAAGTAGTGTGGTTAATACATGTCCAATAACAAATATTCCTCTTATCTAGGAATGTTACTAGTGTACTAGTGTATAAGCTGCTAAACATAACAAGAGCTTCACTTTTCATTTGTCTGTCCATATGGGAAGTCCTGGTAGTATTAAATAAAAGATCAGCCTTTAAAGGGTTAACCTGTTTTTGATATTTTGGTCTGGTCTCTATTTCTCCACCTGGTATGAACCTGTTTGCGATAAATTTCCACATCAAAATAAATGCTTGTTCCATTTGCTGGCAGAAAGACTAAATAACCTTCATCATACTTAGGCCTATATTACAAATGGAGTGATACATTTCTAGTGCTGTTGAGCGATAACTGCGTTCAATCTAAATCAATAGCGCCCCCATGTTTGCGCTGGTTTTACAAGTTGAAATTAAAAATTTTGTGCAAGAGCAAAAGTCACCCGAAGCTGCGCTATGCCAATGGCGCTATAACCAAAGGTGTGTTAGGAATACTTCAAATACCTATGTTCTGCACTTAGAAAAAAAATATTTTTATTTTTAAATATATGTTTATATATATCTGTAAAACAAATTCTAAAATATATTTATATGGTTATATCTGTATATATATATATATATATATATATATATATATATATATATATATATATATATATATATATATATCTATATATATATCCAAAGGAACATGTTTCTTCAGTAAAACAAAATCTTTATGTGACATAGAAGAACAGCAACGTTTTGGGTCCCACAGACCCTTAGTCATGCTGAGGGTCTGTGGTACCCGAAACGTTGCTGTTCTTCTATGTCACAATAAATATTTTGTTTTACTGAAGAAACAGTACTGATGCCATCTTTGTTCCTTTGGATGTACAAATTTGAGGAGTTCCATGTGGATGTGCACTCACATATAGAGGCCCATTTATCAAGCTTGTGGGCCCGTGTTTCTGGCGAGTCATCAGATTCGCCAGAAACAGCAGTTATGCTGCTCCATAACCCTGTCCGCCTGCTCTGAGCAGGCGGACAGGAATTGCCACAATTCAACCCGATCACGTACAAGCTGCTGGTGCAATGGCTGCTGGTGCAATGCTGAATACGGAGAGCGTATTGCTCTCCGCATTCAGTGATGTTTGTCAGGTCTGATCTGCACTGTCGGATCAGGTCCAACAGAGATTTGATAAATAGGCCTCATAGGCTTGATTTGCCTTTGTGCATACTGGTGCTGGACCTACTGCCACTTTTATATATATATATATATATATATATATATATATAGAGAGAGAGAGAGAGAGAGAGAGAGAGAGACAGAGAGACAGAGACAGACACACATATATATATATATATATATATATATATATCGGGGTCATACAACTTGACAAATACCATTAGGGGAGGGCTGGCAAATTTAGTACAACCTTAACTCGGTGGCTCACAGTAACTCTGCTGCCTTTCAAATTTTATTTTGATATTTAAGAAAATAGGGGTAGCAAATAAAACACTTGGGCCTAGATTTGGAGTTTGGCGGTAGCCGTGAAAACCAGCGTTAGAGCTCCTAACGCTGGTTTTAGGCTACCTCCGGTATTTGGAGTCACTCACAAAAGGGTCTAACGCTCACTTTTCAGCCGCGACTTACCTTACGCATTCTATTGGCTGTTCTGATCAGCCAATAGAATGCGAGCTCAATCTGATTGGCTGATTGGATCAGCCAATTGGATTGATCTTGATTCTGATTGGCTGATTCCATCAGCCAATCAGAATATTCCTACCTTAATTCCGATTGGCTGATAGAATCCTATCAGCCAATCGGAATTCGAGGGACGCCATCTTGGATGATGTCCCTTAAAGGAACCGTCATTCTTCAGTTGGACGTCGCCGGATGAAGATGGGTCCGCGGTGGAGGTCTTCAGGATGGAGCCGGTCCTCATCGGATGAAGATAGAAGATGCCGCTTGGAAGAAGATGGCTGCCGGTCCGGATCTACTCTTCTTCCCGGATAGGATGAAGACTTTGGAGCCTCTTCTGGACCTCTTCAGCCACCGGATGATGGATCGCCAGCCCCCGCTTGGGTTGGATGAAGATTTTGGAGCCAGGACCGATCGGTGAACCTGGTATGGTGAAGACAAGGTAGGATGATCTTCAGGGGCTTAGTGTTAGGTTTATTTAAGGGGGGTTTGGGTTAGATTAGGGGTATGTGGGTGGTGGGTTGTAATGTTGGGGGGGGGTATTGTATGTTTTTTTTTACAGGCAAAAGAGCTGAACTTCTTGGGGCATGCCCCGCAAAGGGCCCTGTTCAGGGCTGGTAAGGTAAAAGAGCTTTGAACTTTAGTAATTTAGAATAGGGTAGGGCATTTTTTTATTTTGGGGGGCTTTGTTATTTTATTAGGGAGCTTAGAGTAGGTGTAATTAGTTTAAAATTGTTGTAAGATTTTTCTTATGTTTGTAAATATTTTTTTATTTTTTGTAACTTAGTTCTTTTTTATTTTTTGTACTTTAGTTAGTTTATTTCATTGTAGTTATTTGTAGATATTGTATTTAATTAATGTATTGATAGTGTAGTGTTAGGTTTAATTGTAGATAATTGTAGATATTGTATTTAATTAATTTAATGATAGTGTAGTGTTAGGTTTAATTATAACTTAGGTTAGGATTTATTTTACAGGTAATTTTGTTATTATTTTAACTAGGTAACTATTAAATAGTTCTTAACTATTTAATAGCTATTGTACCTGGTTAAAATAAATACAAAGTTACCTGTAAAATAAATATTAATCCTAAAATAGCTATAATATAATTTTAATTTATATTGTAGCTATATTAGGATTTATTTTACAGGTAAGTATTTAGCTTTAAATAGGAATAATTTATTTAAGAAGAGTTAATTAATTTCGTTAGATTTAAATTATATTTAAGTTAGGGGGGTGTTAGTGTTAGGGTTAGACTTAGCTTTAGGGGTTAATACATTTATTAGAATAGCGGTGAGCTCCGGTCAGCAGAGTAGGGGTTAATAATTGAAGTTAGGTGTCGGCGATGTTAGGGAGGGCAGATTAGGGTTAATACTATTTATTATAGGGTTAGTGAGGCGGATTAGGGGTTAATAACTTTATAATAATAGCGGTGCGGATAATGTAAGTAGCGGCGGTTTACGGAGCGGCAGATTAGGGGTTAAAAATAATATACAGGGGTCAGCAATAGCTATCGAAAGTTATCGAGAGTTGAAGCTGCGTTAAATATGCTATACGCTCCTTTTTTGGAGCCTAATGCTGACATTATATGGACTCTCAATACCAGAGTTATTTTAAAGGAGCGGCCAGAAAAAAGCCAACGTTAGCTACGCGGGTCATTACCGACAAAACTCTAAATCTAGCCGTTGGAAAACTATAAAGGATTTTTAAAATGGCATTTTCCCCTAAAGCATGGAAAATTTTCGTTTTAGTAACTAATTTCTATCGAAATTATAGGATTTTTTTTTTTTACTATTAACCCACTAACTGAATACAATGGGGCCTATCTATCAAGCTCCGAATGGAACTTGATGCCCCGTATTTCTGGCAAACCTGCAGGCTCGCCAGAGACAGCAGTTATGAAGCAGCGATCACAAAGACCGCTGCTCCATAACCTGTCCGTCTGCTCTGAGCAGTCAACGATCGGGTTGACTGACACCCCCCTGCTGGCTGCCGATTGGCCGCGAGTCTGCATGGGCGACTTTGCACCAGCAGCTCACAATGCTGAATACGGAGAGCGTATTGCTCTCCGCATTCAGCGAGGTCTTGCGGACCTGATCCGTACTGTTGGATCAGGTCCGCAAGACCTTTGTTAAATAGAGGCCAATATATCTACACAACTTGCTCACTGATACGCACACCCTGCTCACTGATGCACACATTACATAGGCACATCCTGTTACATCCTGCTCACTACAATGCATACTGCATACAATAACCCTAGTGAAACAATGCAGTTAAACATCCTGTTAACTAATACACACCCACACACACATACATTGCACAAACACTTCATACACACACACACTGCATACATGCACCCACATTTACTCTCTCACTTTCACACACTGTCTTTCTCACATACACTCACAAACTTCTCACATGCAAACACACTCACTTTATCATATGCACAAACATTTTCTTTCCCATATTCACACACGTGGGGGCACACACACACACACACACTCTCTCATACACACACTATCTTTTTTCTCTCACACATAAAAACACACACTTTTTCTTGCAAACACACAAACTCTATCTCTTTTCCACACTCACACAAACCCAGACAAATTCATACACACACACACATGGATTCTCTTTTTCCCTTTCTCAAATGCACACACACACTCACACAAACACACAAATAATAAAGTTAAAATAAATAATCTGAAATAACTAGTACGACTTTTTTTTTACAAAATTAGTTAGGGCCCTCAATGTTTGCCATTTACTAGAGCATATTAACTAGCAGGCCATTACAAATGGCTAGTTAATGCTTCTGTGTGGTTGCCGGAGCACTTTGTGCTAAGCCAATTAACCTCTGAATGATTAAAATAATGTCCCCCAATGGCCCTCAAAATAAAGTGTACAGTTCCTATTATAATATAAAAATATGAGCATCTTTATTTATTTTTTAATAACTGCACAAATCAGTTATAAGGATTTAGAGTGAGGGGATGTGGGGTGTTTGAAAAAAAAAAAAACAGCACTGAAAAGTGCTTTTACATTGTGGTCTATGGGAAGTGTGTTTTAAACTGTAAATATATATGTTTATGCTTATAGACATTTATATTTATGTATTAATATGAATACATACACATATAAACACATAAATATTACTGTGTGCAAAATGTAACATATGGTAATTCCATGTTCCTTTATCTATGCCTTGTAAAGAAAAACAATTGGTTAAACACTTTACCTAATCGAAAGAACGGATGAGTGGGCTGTGTGAACCCCTTTTACTTTTGCTAATAATGATGAGGTGTAATGGGGTTTTCTGAAAGGAAGGATAATTTATAGGGTTATTTTATGACTTGCAGTAAAGGGTTTACCAGTTGGGATTATTTTAATGTCTTATAGAGTCATTGGTAAGGGGGGTTTTGTTGGGTGTTGGGGGGGGGATTATGCTTAGAGAAGGTGCTTTATGAAGGGTTAATAGAAGTAGGAAATAGGGTCATGAATAGGGCACTATATTAGCTGTGAGTTGGCTTTATTGTATTCAATTCAGAGCAGACAGCAATTTTATTTAGATTGTGTTACCTCTTTTGTGTAACAGCTGTTACTATAATATGTGAGGCTGTTTTGACTAGCTGCAGATAAAAATAATGTAACCAGATCTGTACAGCAACCATGATTATGCAGCAACATGACTGTACTACATAGTTTAACTGTATGTAGAGACTCTCACTGACATATATATAGCTACCTCTACACTGTCATGGATGTTGATATATATATAAGCCTCTAGTTTGTGTGTGTGAATGACTATTATGCAATCTTTGATCTAGGTTTTATTTCTAATTGGGCATTCTTTTAGTTATTTTCTTAACCTGAGATAATGTTTACTTGTGTATAAGATTTCTTGAGAACATGTCTATTTACTACCTTCCAATAGTAGTTATACTCTGTTTTCACAGTCCCAGCAATATAAAATAGCATATGACCTGACAATTTAATGGTTTCTATAAAGACATGAGGGTAGGACTTTGATACTGTTGTTTTAATTAATGTTAAAATGTCACCCTAGACTAGCTTGTAACATTATTTATTTTTTATTTTTCTATAACAATCTTAATCTCTGAAAAACTTAATTTGACTTTTTTTTGTTTAATGGTGTATCCTGGCTAGTTGCTCATATATTTTTTATGTCATGTTAATAAATAACATAATTTATTGGTATTTTACAGAATTAAAAATATTATATTATTAATATATTATTTCTAAAATAGTAGATATTTAGGGAATATAATGTGTCACTTTTCTAAGTAAAATGTATGTAACATATAAATGTCATATAAATAACATATAAATGTCTTAGTGAATGGCTGAGGTATCTGTACAAATGTAACTTTTACAGAGAAAACTCACACCATGATATAATATTGGTTGGTATGTGGACAGCATACAGGTTAAATTAATTTACAATTATATGCCACATATTAGTACCATTTTCTTTTTTAATATTTCAAAATCAACAGTAGGATCTGTGAAATTGAGCATAGAACTAAAGCATAGGGTGGGATCTTGTGATGGATACATTGAATTTACCCATGGCTTCAAGCCCCTGGTCACTGTGCAGACAGTCTTTCCCATTACAGCAAAGAATGAAGTTAAACTGTGTTAAACAATGTAAAACATTGGAATGTTTTGATCATCATGTGCTATATTTTGAAATATACTGTAGGAGAACAGATGCTTTATAAGAGTTGTTGTCCATAGTTCATTAGTGGTACGTTTACCCAGGTGGATATATATATATATATATATATATATATAACTAGAGACCAAAGTAGGAGAGAAATCATATTGTCATGTGTAGCTCTGAGATTAGCTTGAATGAAACATGTTAAGTATAGGATGTATGGCTGTGAGACTAGTTTTATTGAAACATCTTAAGATATGTGTTAGTGAAGGCTTAAACATTAAACATATAAGTATAAGTATGTGCCTGTAGTGCATGTATGAGTGTATATCATTTCTCTTCTTGAAGACTATTAAAACATGATACATGACAAGTAAATGTAATTCAATTATATGAAACATTTCTCTAAATATAACTTATTCCTTAATTGCACCTACTTTTATGCCAGTTATCTGTGTAGAGACCCTTTCAATTTATCTCAGTATCCATGGAAGCAGACATTCATATGCTTTTATAGTTGTGCATGAGCAATGGGTTCAAGTTACGTTAAGAATGTATGTAAAAAAATGTATGTTCCATTAACCACATAAAAAATAAGAATATAGGTTTGAATTTAATGAACCACAACTAGGTTCAATGTAGCTCCATTATAGTGTAAAAATACTCGATTTCATAAGTTTCATTATTTTTCATTATGTTTCCTATCTAAAAGGAGCACACACAAAAGCTGGGGCTGTAACTCCCACTGTTGGATTTTCTCAACTGCTCAAAAATATGCCATTACTAGAAGTTCTTGCATTCCTTTATTCTGCCGTACACAGAAGCAAGTATGGAATCTGTCAGCGGAAGTTATAATGATCCTGAGTGCTAATTTGAGACCTATAACAACTTTGCAAAGCCAGTATTTTCCCCATAATAGGTAGAATAAAAATCAAATTCTTTATCTCATAGATTTTAGTTATAACGGATTACATTTGCATTGATTGTTATGAGAAATGATTGTGACATTGAAACAGACATTGCTGTCTCAAGCTTTATAAAGAAGCTAATTAATCCTAGGAAGAGTTGTACCATATCAGATCGATAATCAGTAGGTATAAAACAATTGTAAAAAACTAACTATACATGAAAAAGCATGTTAAACAAAAATATTTGTATTTGTATTTTCATAGCTGTACACTTTTGTTGGATCCAGGGGTTTATTTTGTTTTTGTATTGCCCTAAGCACTGACAAATCTTCTGCCTCAAACTCCACACTTCCACCAATTTTAAAAGGCCAGTAAATACAGTAGATTTGCATAATCAACAAATGCATGATAACAAGACAATGCAATAGCACATAGGGGTAAAATCTGCTAAATGTCGAGCGGATATGATTTGCTATAGCGTAATCATGTACGCTTGACAGCGCTAAGCATTTATCATAGCACTCGACAGCGCTAAGTAATTATCATTGCCCAAGCATTTCTAGTGAAATGCATGGGCAATGCCGCCCCCTACTCACTGGTGGCCAATCGGCCAATACCAGGTGCTATCAATCAGGTTGCGGACACGGTAAGGAGCAGCGGTCTTATGACCTCTGCTTCTTAACTTCCGTTTCAGGTGAGCCTGAAACGATGGGACTCCGAAGCAGCATCCGTTGCTTCATAAATGGAGTCCTTTGTCTGAACTTCATATGAGTTGGTGAATCAAAAAGTTTAAGTTTAAAAAGAATGTACACATTTTTTTAATGTAAGTTAATTGGAAACTTGTTTTAAATTACATGCCCTATCTGAATCATGGATGTTTAATTCTGAATTGGGTGTCCCTTTAACTCATATTTGCTTCATACATGTGTGTTACAGTCATACTGAGAATTTGATCATTCATTCCTGACTAATAGACAATTATGCAAAATTGATTATCCCCTTTTGTGAGTCACATTTAGACCAGTTCAAAACAATTTCTATTTATTTATAGCGCCTGGAAGTTGAAAACCTTGGTGACTTAGTCACAAGCCTTGTTGACCTTGGCCAAAATAGGTCCAATGGGTTCCACTTTTAGAGAAAGAAAATCTAGTGTGAATAAACACACGTTAGTGAAAAGGGTATTTTTAAAATTGGATTGGTACATTTTGCCACAATAGCCCATAGAGCTAATTCTGAATGTCAAAAGAACCTTGGGGAAAATGTTTAATTACCACATAAAATATGCACTTGGTATTTACATTTCTTGAGGGAATAGAAATAAGGTGTTCTATTTTATCATTTTGAAGCCTGCAATAAAAACATAATTCATAATGTAATGAAAATAACTGTTAATTAATACAGAGTTTTAAGGCTTACAGAAAACAGGAGATCCAATATTGCAATATTGCTTTGAGTGAGATAATGAGCAAGCACATTTCCTTGCTTGTTCAGAAATACTGTGAAAACAGGATAACAGTTTGTTTCAATACTATAACACCATCAACAATGTTTCCTGTATTTTAGAGCAGCAGTCATATTATCTATAAGTCATATGAAATACAAATAATAATTGTCACCTGCAGAACAATGCACAGCCATATAAATAGATTTTTAATAGAAATTCAGATTTGCAGTAACCTAGACCAAATGTTCTAACCTTTGATTGAAACTAGATGATTTTTCTGATAAGCATTGCAAATGGAATAGAACCTACCCATGTTATTAATTATAGTCTACAATTTAATTGAGAGTTCAATGTAGCACAAACTATGTTTAGATTTGAATAAATGTATGTTGTTTTTTCTTTTGCTTGAAGTATGTTCTAAACAGTGTGCATAAGGGACTAGTTTATGGATATTTGTGTCTTTATATCAGATTATAGTCTGCAAATTGTCATTGGGCTGGATTCATAGATGCTTTTTATACTGCTGAGGTGTTCAGGAAAGATCATGTTTGAAATTCACTGTGTGTCATTTCACCTATATTAACATACATAGTTGTGATAAATGTACATGCTATCTCACAAAGAAACTCTGAAAACAATAAATACAACCCCAACACTTTGGAAAATGGTTGCAAATTGGCATCTGTAAATTCATGTAAATGTTCAATATTTTCAAAATCTGTTTTGTTTTGTTAAAGTAGTCTCACTGGGTAGAACTGTATTTGTATTGGCAATCTTGTAGGAGTGAAAAAAAGGTTGATGGTGCATGTTTGGGGAGGTTCCGTAGATATGCTGTCTGAGCATCATGGGAAATGTAGTTCCAAAACCTCTGGAGGGCCAAGTTTGAGGATGTCTAATCTAAACTATAACTGAGCATGCTAGATTTAGAAATACATGATTGTCCATGTGAAGTTTCTCATCTTACAGTCACTATTTCTAGCCTGGGAAGGTGGTCTCTTTTTTATTTTTGTGAATTTATTTTCTGTTTGTATACTGTTTTATAGAGGCAAATATATATATATATCAGACATCCCGACTCTCCCGGAAAGGTCTGGGAGTCTCCCGCATTAAAAAAGCTGCTCCCTGACACCTTCAAACTAAACACAATCTCCCGGAAATAGCGGTTCCAGAGAAAATCAAATTTGTACCTGCACTTTTAATTTCTACCTCTAGGTGTCACTGTTCCATTTTAACTTGATGTAAATATTTTCTGCGTTCCTCTCTAGACTTTTCTCTCCCTTCCTGATCTATTCTCTACTAGTGCGTTGCGCAGCAGACCTGATATAGGTGAGTTGTGCAGGCTCCCGTACTCTATATATTGTGCAGGTTCCCATACTCTATATATTGTGCAGGCTCCCATACTCTATTTATTGTGCAGGCTGTGCAGGCTCCCATACTCTATACAGACATTCCAACCTGCAAAAACTAATTTCAGGGAGGTGGCTTCACCCGCTACTGAGCCGCCACCCCCCCCCCCAGTAATATATTGGACACCTTGAAACCCTAAATAAGATAGAGACTTATCATTAAAGTAGCTTCCCACTAAAGTCACATAAAAAAGTAGCTTTATTGCAGAACCACATACAACAAACCAATTTTCCAGTGATCGTACACTTGTTGAATGCTTAAATATTTTAGAATACGAAGTTTAATTACGTGCAGTAAGTAAGGTAGTATTTGTGTTTGATTTTATTCAAATCAGTGGGGGCTTTTTGGTTACTGATGCATGCTTTGAGGGTTCTATAACATCTCAGCAACTAAAGGCATTCCTTAAAGAAACACTATTCCGGATTTGGGCCACATTGGATCATGGTACTTGGAGTTTCAGGGAGATTGCATTCTATTTGCTGGCATCAGGGAGTCGCTATTACAATCAGGTAGACTCCCTGAACTTCAGGGAGAGTTAGGATGTATGTATATATATTGTGCAGGCTCCCATACTCTATTTATTGTGCAGGCTGTTCAGGCTCCCATAATCTATATATTGTGCAGGCTCCCATACTCTATATATTGTGCATACTCTATATATTGTGCAGGCTGTGCAGGCTCCCATACTCTATATATTGTTCAGGCTCCCATACTCTATATATTGTGCAGGCTCTCATACTCTATATATTGTGCAGGCTCCCATACTCTATGTATTGTGCAGACTACCATACTCTATGTATTGTGCAGGCTACCATACTCTATGTATTGTGCAGGCTACCATACTCTATATATTTTGCAGGCTCCCATACTGTATAATGTGATAACATTTTCAACTATTTCATAATCAGAAGAATTCTGATTTGGGGGGCTGGGGGTACAATAGTGAGGTGGTACAGTGAGGTTCTATAGTGAGGTGGTACAGTAAGGTACTATACAGAGGTGGTAAAGTGAGGTACTATAGTGAGGTTAGCATGCAGTGATGTAGTATAGTGAGGGGGGGCACCTCCCTGAAATGGGTTTTTGCAGGTTGGGATGTCTGATTTGTTGTGTATCAATGTTGCACTTGCATGAGTTTTTTCAGAAAGATAAACAATTGTCTGATGAGTTTTATTGAATTTAGACCATTGACACAAATGCATTGGTAGGGGGTTGCATTATTAGGCAATATACAAATAAATTATAACATTTCTTCAAAATATGCAGCTCACAAATATTGCATAATGACTGAAAACATTTTATTCATCTAACCTTTAAGATGTGAGAACCCTACATTTGTATCACTTGTGCACTTTCAAATCTTATCTTGCAAAATCTGTATGTATTTTTCTATGTGTATTGCTTATCAACTGTAAAGATTCTTTTTAGATCATAACAAGCAATTGTTCCACCTGAAAATGCAAATCACAGATCCATTTTATCTGTATCTGAGCATTATTGCAACTGCAGCATGTTAGCCCAAAGGATTTGTTATTTGACACATATTGGGATGCTTTCCTTTCCCAGGGTGGAGGCAGATGTACAACCCAGATGGTATAATTTAAAATGTATTTTTGCAGTTGAGGAGCTAAATGTTCATATTTAAACAAAATCTGATCACTGTAAAGGGAACACACAAGATTTACTGCACCAGAATGCAATATATTTTGAATCAATTATATTAAGAATTTTTATTTTATTTAATCTTACAGATTATTTAGAATCCTATACCTGTTTAAGAATCATATTATTGCATCTATTGCATGTGATTGATCTGCTCGGCTGCCACTTGCATGTGTATTACAATACTATATAAATATCTATCTTCCTTGGTATCTATCTCCAGCTGTCTTCATTTATATTTAACTTATCTCCTTTTCTTCCTATGGTATTTTCAAGCTTTTTTTCCCCTCTCTATACTTTCACCCCCTCTTTCTGTATCTTGCATTTCATTACTTAAAGGGACAGTAAAGTGAAAAATTAAACTTAAATTGATTGGAGAGAGCATGGCATTTTAAACAACTTTTCAATTTGCTGCTATTATCAATTTTGCTTAGTTCTTCTTTCCTTTGTTAAAGAGTAATTCTAGGGGATCTCAAGAGCGTGTATGTGTCTATAGTCATCTGGCAGCCGTGTTCACAACATTGTTTATAGCAATCTTATACACTGACAAACACTGCTATAAACACGTTGATACTCTTAAGCTCCTATCAGACTACCTAGGTTTAGGGGCTTCAAAAAGAATACTAAGAGAACAAAGCAAATTGGATATTAGAAATAAATTGGAAAGTTGTTTTAAATTGCATTCTCTATCTTAATCATGAAAGTTGAATTTTTACTTTACTGACCCTTTAATTCATCCTCTCTACACTTCTTCTTTTCTCCCTTATTTTGACTTTTTCAATCTTTTTGTCAAAACTATTTCTTAGAATTTTAGGCCATATGCTCAAAACTCTCTGGTATGGAGTTAAATCAGCATAACATCCCTTATAAAGTCAGACTACTCAGTTCTTAAAAAAAAAAGGGAAAAAAAAAAGTTATTGGCAAGCTTCCCCCCCCCCCCCCTTACACCAGCGATATGCAAGCTGCCTTCCCATACACAGTAAGGAAGCTCTCTAGAATGAGATATAGCACAGGAGAGGATGAATGTAACAGATCAACCAGCAATGGAACATTTTGTAAGCAGATACAAATCATATTGCTGTGTTTCAGTGCACTTTAACTTGCATTAGTTTCACATAAATGAATGTTTATATTGGTGTACTAAATGCAGATTTTGGGAGAAGCTCATAAGCATAGATTTGGTGAGACACCAGCGCCATCTTTAGGTATTTAATGCTTAGCGAATATATAATGTCTGTGATAAATCTTCAGACACGCCAAGGGAACTCCCCTGTTCAGCCTACTCACAAGGGCTGCAAAACTCATTTTACATTAGAAAAATAAATTATGCTTCAAATTGTACACTTTTTCACTTGACTTTTACTCCATATTTAGAAATGACATATTTAAAAAATACAGTTTTTTCAATGTACATTAAAAACGTTTTTTCTGCATACTTTAAATACAAATTTTGGGCCAGATTACAAGTGGAGCGCTATTTAATGCTCCCACTCGAGTGTTAACTGTACTAGAAGTAAGTTTTTTTGCGTCAGGTTTATGTTCATATTACAAGTTAAAAGTAAACAGTTATCGCTTGAGCGCTATCCCGACGAGCGTAAAAATCTGAACTTACAAACACATGCGATAACCTAATCTGCCATAAATTCAATGGAGCAAAAAAAGTGGGGATAAAAACCTAACACTCTACTCATGCGCAAAACCAAATGCATATTCTCAAGTGCACTAACCTGACATGAAAATATGAATATTTCACATTCCAATGTTCTTCACATTGCAGAATATGTTCTATTTATTCATAGATGCATATTTCTATATATATAGGATTTTTTTGCACAAATATATATTTATACCTATATATACATATTATTATCATTTATTTGTTTAATGCACCCAAATTCTGTAGCGCTGATATATATATATATATATATATATATATATATATATATATATATAAAATTTAGCAAATGGAGAGCACTCTCACTTCAAGCCAGCTTGCAAGGGTGCAAACAGGAAACAAATAGCAATAAACGTTGGCTTGCACTCGCTGGCACGTTTTTTGTAAAAAGACCAGGGAGTGCAAGCCATCGTTTATTGCTATATAAATATATATATTATTATATATATATATATATATATATGTGTAATGAAGTAGGGGAAAAAAGGGGATAAGGAATATTCAAAAGGGCGCAACACTCAAAAAGTAGGACCCTAAATATGGGGGTCGGTTTTAAGTTGGTTTAAAAAACCCAGTTTGCTGGAATAAAACAACTGGTTAATGTATATGTCTGGGTTTCCTAATGATAGAAATGCTGTAGATTAGAAAAAGGGATTATGGTTATTATTTGGTGACACTATTATAAGCTAATATTTGGTTGGATAACAAATGGTATCTAAAATGAATGTATACAATATACACAATTAACTATGTTGGAATGTAGTTAACAATATAGTTGTTCTAGCCACATAACTAGTGTAATACCCACTGAATTGTGTGTGACAAATAAAGTACACAAAAACATATATCAAAATGCAGCCATCTGTTTCAGGAGTAACCTAAATATTAGCAGAAGTCACTACGCTTGGTACTTTAAATATTATGATAGCCTAATCGTACCATGCGTAGTAATAATAATAATGATAGGAGAGTTTCAATATCAATTTAAATCACAACAAAAATAGCCCAATAAAGTTCAAAGTATAAGTCCAATATTGGTGGAAAGCTTCAATAGCTGTAGGTAGATGCGAGTAATGCAAATGTTTAGGCAAATATAACAATGTATTCACGTTCCACAACGAGCCCGTTGGGAGTATACTTACACTCCGTTACCTCAATCTAATGAGGTAAGTGCCGCGCAGTGTATAGGTAGTTCTCCCTCCCGGTATCTGTGGTATAGTGGAGCGGTGTCCTCTTACGATCTAGAGATCTCTTTAGCACTCTCTATCGAATTTGGCTCAATCATGTAAGAGAAAGGACATACAATAGTGCAACATTGTATGGGAATATCACACTTTTTATTTGTTTAACAATTGTGCGCTTACATCAAATGACCTCAATAGTATGAGGTAATTAAAAGCATTGGTATAAAAATTTCTTTGTTCTTTGACTCCTGAACAAATACTCATAAAATCTGGTAAAATCTGTGTACAATACAGATAAAGCATACGGTAAAAAACAAGGAACCTGACGCGTTTCGAAGGGATATAGAACTTTTGTGCCCTTCTTCCTCAATCACCTCTGAGGAAGAAGGGCACAAAAGTTCTATATCCCTTCGAAACGCGTCAGGTTCCTTGTTTTTTACCGTATGCTTTATCTGTATTGTACACAGATTTTACCAGATTTTATGAGTATTTGTTCAGGAGTCAAAGAACAAAGAAATTTTTATACCAATGCTTTTAATTACCTCATACTATTGAGGTCATTTGATGTAAGCGCACAATTGTTAAACAAATAAAAAGTGTGATATTCCCATACAATGTTGCACTATTGTATGTCCTTTCTCTTACATGATTGAGCCAAATTCGAGAGAGAGTGCTAAAGAGATCTCTGTATCGTAAGAGGACACCGCTCCACTATACCACAGATACCGGGAGGGAGAACTACCTATACACTGCGTGGCACTTACCTCATTAGATTGAGGTAACGGAGTGTAAGTATACTCCCAACGGGCTCGTTGTGGAACGTGGATACATTGTTATATTTGCCTAAACATTTGCATTACTCACATCTACCTACAGCTATTGAAGCTTTCCACCAATATTGGACTTATACTTTGAACTTTATTGGGCTATTTTTGTTGTGATTTAAATTGATATTGAAACTCTCCTATCATTATTATTATTACTACGCATGGTACGCTTAGGCTATCATAATATTTAAAGTACCAAGCGTAGTGACTTCTGCTAATATTTAGGTTACTCCTGAAACAGATGGCTGCATTTTGATATATGTTTTTGTGTACTTTATTTGTCACACATAATTCAGTGGGTATTAAACTAGTTATGTGGCTAGAACAACTATATTGTTAACTACATTCCAACATAGTTAATTGTGTATATTGTATACATTCATTTTAGATACCATTTGTTATCCAACCAAATATTAGCTTATAATAGTGTCACCAAATAATAACCATAATCCCTTTTTCTAATCTACAGCATTTCTATCATTAGGAAACCCAGACATATACATTAACCAGTTGTTTTATTCCAGCAAACTGGGTTTTTTAAACCAACTTAAAACAGACCCCCATATTTAGGGTCCTACTTTTTGAGTGTTGCGCCCTTTTGAATATTCCTTATCCCCTTTTTTCCCCTACTTCATTACACATTTTATTCTATCAGGTTCACTGTTCCTGGGGGCACAGTTTTCTCTGGATAGATATTCATAGGCAGCAAACTCAACACTCTAGTCACATTTGAATATATATTTTTAGGGTGTTTTTACAGCGCCACCCCTACACCCATCTTTTTTGCCCATATATATATATATATATATATATATATATATATATATATATATATATAAATATACTTATATACATATATATTTGTGTTAATATGTGTATATACACATAACACATAAATATATATGTATAATAAAATATATATATATATATTTAATATTGCTTCTATCACTGCGCTACTTACCCCCTTCACTGTTCTCATGCCGTGTCTAACGGCATCATAACAAGGCTCCCATTGGCGGTTGCATTGCTGTCAACTTGTAATACCAGCGCTCATTAGCGTGCGTTAGTATTACTCAGTGGAGCGCAAATATTGCTTTCACAAAGTGATATTTAATTCTCCACTTGTAATCTGGCCCTACTAAATAAGCAAGCAATGGACACTTCAAGGACTCCAAAGCAGCCTCAAATGCTTGATTATGGAACCTATAGTAGAAATATTTCACATTCATTGAAGGCTTGTATGAGTATATAACATCTGGCACAAATAAATTATTGTAAATATGAGTCACATCAGTTGAAATAGTTTGTATGTACTGACATTTTAAAATTGCATGTACAGAAGGTTTCTGGCCTTATGAAAATTTAGATTTTAAAACCAAGCTATAAAAGAGATTAAAACTATATATTTTAGTTGAGGAAAATGATAAGTAAGCTATGTTGAAAATAATATAAGATTAACAGGCATTCATTGCTTACTGGAAGATAGGTGCTATCCTTACAGTTGTGTAGGGCAAGCCCCACCAAGCTTGGCATGTAATGTTATTAGGCATAGGCATACTTAAGCTGATAAAATATTCAGTCCTATGAATCAATGCTAGCAAATCACTGAATTAACCCTCTTTAGAGACCGAAACACCTAAATCCAGAAGCATTTAAAAAACATGAATCGCAACCAAGCATTGTTAAACACAAATGTCAGACATTTGAGCTACTGATCAACTATTTTTAAGTACTTTTAATTGTCCGGTTTTTAGATCCAGAGAAATTTGACTTACTCTAACTTGACTATGCTAATATGGCTTTTTTCTTGTCTCTTGTGTGTAATTGCTGAAAATAATAAGTACCTATTAAAGTTGGCATTGAACAGGCAAAGACCAATAATGAAATTGCAATGTAAAGCTCTGCTCCTCTTAAATGGCTATTTAGCCAATGAAAATTCTCAGAAGTCTTTATGACAAAGTATATCATTCTAAACTTGACATCTGTTAAGCTGGAATCAATGTTTTATTTCAAGCCAAAAGGGAATTATGAAAAAGACATTTAATTGTCTTTCGGATGATAAAAAAAACCATTACATTTATAAAGCATGCATTTGTGTATGGTTATATTGGTTCATTGGATCAGAAAATATCCTTTTAATATTTCCAAATACTTAACTATTTCTTACATAGGGCTTGTTTCCACTGATTTATTAAAAATGGAGCCATAAGCTACCAAAGCTGCCGACAGTTAAAAGTAGTTTATGGCTCCATTTTAGTACCAGGTTTCCATTTAAATATTTTGCACAGTGTGTGCCATCAGTCTTTTCATGCATGTGCAAGTTAACATTGAGTTAACACTTCCATCCGACACTGGATTTCTCGAAAATCACGCCACATCAAGTTCTATGCTATGGTAACCTGACCATACACTGTATAAGTTACATTTAACGCCTGTACTCCTTACCTGTGATTGCCTCTAGAGAAAAAGACATGGAAGTTATGTAGATCATAAAAAAGTTACATTGAATTTATGGTTAAAAAAAAATATTTAAAGAAAATCATTTTTGTTTTTATTATATTTTTAAATGTATTGATATATGTAATATTTAGTGCTGCCATATGCAAAGGCATAGGTAGAATTTTGGAGATATGTGCTTGTTAATATTTTTATTATTTTCTATTGGACAAATTTTTTTCGGCAGTCGATTATGATGGAAAATGAGTCATCGGAAACTATTGACAAAAGTTTTTTTTTTTATTTTGCGACCTTGAGCAAAACCATTCAATTCAATTCAACTCAATGGAAAGAAGCCCATAGATGGGAAGTGCCCTTCATGGAGGTTCCTGTATTACTAAAACTGGTATTAAGGAACTAAGCAAAAGAAAAAGAAAAAAAAAAGAAATATAGGGAAATTATTTCTTTGTGTGTTTTAAATAAATGGTTATCAATGTACTAAATACAATATTGTTTTTATTCTAATTTTGTGGAGAAATGAACAAGCTCAGTGACCTGTGGAGGTTATTATTAGCAGTTAGTGAGCAAATGACTGATTTTTTTTTGTGTGCAGACATGCATTCCTTTTAGCAATCATTTTAATTAAACAACTTTCATTTAACCTTTTTTCATTAAAAAGAAAAAAAAAAGAGAAATAATGTAACAATATGCAGAAATCAGTATGTTACAAGTGGGTAATATATATGCAAAAGAAGGAAAGTCAAAGGAATATCCAGAACACGTCTGATACCCTGGCGTATTCTAACGCCTCTTCAGGGTTAGCAGCTTCGCCCCCTTATCAGCTAGGTAATGATACAATGCACCAAAAATGTGGATAGCAGTAGGTAAAAGTAATTATAGCTCACCACAGCTGCATGGAGATCCCTATCATGCTGAATAAAGACTCTGGCGAACTGGAGCCTACAAGCCTTCCCAGACTGCCACCTCCTTTGAGCTCTTCACAGCTCCCTTCTTTCCATATGCACACACAGTATGCAGAGTGTCAGCAAAACCAGTCGGCGTTCAGCCGATGATTACATCCGGTGATGGGTTCGGGGAAACCATGTGTCCACAGTATAGCCAATGGGGGATTGGCCGGCTAGACAGAACATCCGAGCACTGGATCACTGGCAAAAGGTAGATGCAACAAAAGGAAAAGTCAATCCATCCAAGAGTAAAAGATTCAACTTTATTAGTCAATTAAAACAAAAGACAAGGAGAGCCCATACAAAAGCTTCACAGAGGTGCTGTGAACAGAAACGGCTTACCCGTTTCGGCAGGAGCCGTAATCATAGTCTGTGGATTCTAGTTCACAGTACTCTTATAAAACCACAATACAAATGTGATTGGATAAAAACAATTGATAAAAAACACACCTCCATTTGAAGTAATAATACCTGAAAGGGGAACATACATAGCCCCATGTAGCTAAAGGGTGCAACAACATTACTATACAATTTACCAAATATTCAAATATGCTCTATGAATGATACAGTGTATAAGAATATTTAGCATTATCATTTATGAAATCTTTGTAAGGAAAGACTTATGCCTACAATTTATACATACAGATCACCATTCTTATTGATAAAACACAAATAGAAGCAAAAAAACATAGTCATACTATATGATAAGTTACCTAAACTGTTTCTCAAATATATAGAAGAGAGGAGGGTTGATTAAAGCATAAATCAACTTAGAATAGATCAATCAACCAGAGAGACTCAGGAGTGCAACTCATTGCCAATGGTTAATTAGTTAACTCTGAGTTTAACCCAAGTAGTACCCGAGTTTTTAACTTAAAGATCCAAAACATCTCCTGTCTCTCTAGTAGCCTGAGTCTATCACCTCCTCTCTTGGGTAATGTGACCTTTTCAATTATAAGCCAGGAAAAGGTATCGAATCTGCTTTCATGCTTAGATACAAAATGTTGTACCAACAGAGTTTTTGCCTTATCCTAATGTTGGCATCCCTTGTCGTTAGGCCAACATACTGCACCAGACACGATAGACAGGTGATCAGATAGATAACAAAATAACATTTGCAATTTAAGCAAGATCTAGGTGCAGACCCTGTGACTACATTAATATCACTGATTAATTTAAGTCTACTGTGACACATGATACCTATCCCATATCTGGCTGCTTAAATTGCAAATGTGATCTTGTTATCTATCTGATCACCTGCCTATCTTGTCTGGTGCAGTATGTTGGCCTAACGACTAATTGACTAATAAAGTTGAATCTTTTACTCTTGGACGGATCGACTTTTCCTTTTGGAAAACAATGGATGGATGGATACAAAATAAAATACCTCAGTTATAGCAGTATTCAGTTAGACATTTATTTTGCGAAATTCAAAAATTATCTGTTAGCTGCCGTTTCATAGGAACAAAATATTTAACTTCCTTATTATTCTTTTAGGATTGTAATTGTTCTATATGAATATATTTTTGGGGTTTCTACATTTTACTTAGGGGACAATTTATTAAATAGTCAATTTGCCCCAATACATCTGTTTCCATGCGAACCTTCAGGCTCACCAGAAACAGAAGTTAAGAAGCAGCTGTCTTAAGACCACTGCTTCTTAACTCGTACACCTCCTCTGAGGCTGCAGGCATCAATCCCCCCTATCGTGTTGATTGACACCCCCTGCTAATGGCAGATTGGCAGTGAATCTGCAGGGGGCAGTATTGAACAAGCAGTTCACCACAGCTGCTTGTGCAATGTTAAATGCCGACAGCGTATGCTGTCAGCATTCAACGATGTCTGGCGGACATGATCTGCTACAGCGGATCATGTCTGCCAGACATTGATAAATCAGCCCCTAAGGGGCATATTTATCAAGCTCTGTATGGAGCTTGATGCCCCTTGTTTCCGGTAAGCCTTCAGGCTTGCCGGAAACAGAAGTTATGAAGCAGCAGTCTAAAGACCTCTGCTCCATAACTTGTCCGCCTGCTCTGAGGCGGCAGACAGAAATCAACTTGATCGAATATGATCAGGTTGATTGACATCCTCTGCTAGTGGCCAATTGGCTGCAAATCCGCAAGGGGCGGTATTGCCCCAGCAGTTCACAGTACGTTACTTTCTATCATGCCCGCTCACACATTGATACATATGACCCTCAGTCTCATGTTCTGAAATAGTGATCAGTTCTCTATAGAAACATGAGCAATTTTAATATACAGTATCTCACAAAAGTGAGTACACCCCTCACATTTTTGTAAATATTTTATTATATCTTTTCACATGACAACACTGAAGAAATTACACTTTGCTACAATGTAAATTAGTGAATGTACAGCCCGTATAACAGTGTAAATTGGCTGTCCCCTCAAAATAAATCAATACACAGCCATTAATGTCTAAACCGTTGGCAACAAAAGTGAGTACACCCCTAAGTGGAAATGTCCAAATTAGGCCCAAAGTATCAATATTTTATGTGGCCACCATTATTTTCCAGCACTGCCTGCCTTAACCCTCTTGGGCATGGAGTTCACCAGAGCTTCCCAGGTTGCCACTTGAGTCCCTTTCCACTTCTCCATGATGACGGAGCTGGTTGATGTTAGAGACCTTGCGCTCCCCCACCTTCCATTTGAGGATGCACCACAGATGCTCAATAGGGTTCAGGTTTGGAGACATGCTTGGCAAGTCTATCACCTTTACCCTCAGTTTCTTTAGCAAGGCAGTGGTCATCTTGGAGGTGTGTTTGGGGTCGTTATCATGTTCGAATACTGCCCTACAGCCAAGTCTCTGAAGCTCTGGTTCAGTATGTCACAGTACATGTTGGCATTCATGGTTCCCTCAATGAACTGTAGCTCCCCAGTGCTGGCAGCCCTCATGCAGGTCCAGACCTTGACACTCCCACCACCATGCTTGACTTTAGGCAAGACACACTTGTCTTTGTACTCCTCACCTGGTTGCCGCCACACACGCTTGACATCTTCTGAACCAAATAAGTTTATCTTGGTCTCATTGGACCACAGGACATGGTTCCAGTAATCCATGTCCTTAGTCTGCTTGTCTTCAGCAAACTGTTTGAGGGCTTTCTTGTGCATCATCTTTAGAAGAGGCTTCCTTCTGGGATGACAGTCATGCAGACCAATCTGTTGCAGTGTTCGGCGTATGGTCTAAGCACTGACAGGCTGACCCCCCCCACACCCCTTCAACCTCTGCAGTAATGCTGGTAGCACTCATATGTATATTTCCCAAAG